>NC_045556.1:16067060-16378935 GCF_009769535.1 Thamnophis elegans | reverse complement strand
CTTGCTCTCGGAGATGCAAAAGAGATGGACCGTTTTTTTATTGAACAAAATTTTAAAAAATGGTGTTGATTCATTTGGAACAGGGAGGCTGAAAGAAAGCGCTCCTAAATCCCATCCAAAGGAGGAACATTTATGCCCTTTAGTTACCAGCAAAGGTCTTGACCGGTGGCTAAAACTAAACATTTTGCATCTAAACATTTAACAATCTTGATTGCACGTATAAATAATGTAGTATCAGTGATATTCACCAGGCTCCCCATCCCACCTGATTTATATTGGTCATTGTGGGGAAATGAAATACTTGAGTGGAAGTCTTCTGGTCTGACTCAGCAAGGAGAGGAAAGGAAAGAAAGATTCTGGAGGGGGAAGAGAAAAGAAAAGGGAAAAAGAAAGAAGAGAAGAGACAAGAAGAGAGAAGAAAAAGGGGGAAGAAAAAGAAAAGGGAAAAAGAAAGAAGAGACAAGAAGAAAGAAGAAAGGAAAAGGAAAAGGAAAGAAGAGGCAATGTGCCTGGAAAAAGTGTGTGTGTGGGGGGAGGAGAAAGAGTGTGAAGAACAAATCTTCAACCTGGCACTCAAAATTAGCAGCTAGAGCCGTGATGGTGAAGCTATGGCACGCATGCTGGAAGCGGTACCCAGAGCCATATGGCTCTCCGGGCACATGAGCCATCGCCCGTTGCTCGTCCAGGTTCCGGGTTGTCTTCGCATGTGCAGGAGTGCCGGAAACCGGAAGAGCAGCCCCCAGTGCGCGTGCACACACCAGGATGATGATCTTCCAATTTACTGCATGTGCATGTGTACCAGCCTGCTGGTCTTCCAGTTTCTGGCATGCATGCGCACACAAAGACCAGCTGGCCCAGTGCACATATGCACACCATAAACGGGAAGGTCATCTTCCCGGTGCACGCATGCGCACTGGGTGGCTGCTCTTCCGGTTTACAACATGTGCACGCTGCGCCCGCTCCCATTTCAAGGCTCGCAAATACTGAAGTAGAATAATCCTTTGAAGGTTGCATGCCATATTTAGAAATGACAAGGAGAGGAGAAAGGAGAGGAATAGGAGAAAGGGAAAGGCAGAGGAAGAATGGGGGGGAATGTAAGAGTAGGAAAGAGGGGAGGAATGGGAAGAAGAGGGGAAGGGTAAAGGGGAGGAAGGGGAAGGAGAGAAGGGAAAGGAGAGGAGGAAGGAAGGAAGGAGAGAAAAAAGAGAAGAAAGGGGGGTAGGAAGGAGGGAGGGAAGGAGGGAGGGAAGGAAGGAGGGAAGGAGAGAAGAAAGGAGGGAAGGAAGGAGGGAAGGAAGGAGAGAAGGAGAGAAGAAAGGAGGGAAGGAAGGAAGGAATGTAGGAGAGAAGGAAGGGGGAAGGAAGGAGGAAAGGAAGGGGGGAAGGAAGGAGAGAAGGAGAAAAGAAAGGAGGGAAGGAAGGAGGGAAGGAGAGAAGGAGGGAAGGGGAAGGAGGGAGGGAAGGAAGGAGGGAAGGAGGGAAGGAAGGAGGGAAGGAATGAGAGAAGAAAGGAGGGAAGGAAGGAGGGAAGGAAGGAGAGAAGGAAAGAAGAAAGGAGGGAAGGAAGGAGGGAATGTAGGAGAGAAGGAAGGGGGAAGGAAGGAGGAAAGGAAGGGGGAAAGGAAGGAGAGAAGGAGAAAAGAAAGGAGGGAAGGAAGGAAGGAGGGAAGGAAGGAAGGAGGGAAGGAGAGAAGGAGGGAAGGGGAAGGAGGGAGGGAAGGAAGGAGGGAAGGAAGGGGAGTAGGAGAGAAGAAACGAGGGAAGGAAAGAGGGAGGGAGGGAAGAAGAAGTAGGACCGTTGTAAGATAAGATGGATCAATGGGATGTTATAAAAGCAATCTTCAAGTGTATTGTCAACTGTAGGGAAAAATTGTTATAAATACATATTATTAATAACAGTTATGAGATCATATAATTGTGAATGTATATATGAAATTGATAAAATAAAATTATATATATAATTTTATATATATATATAAAAAAAGAAATGACTTTTCCTTGGGCACACTTGAATTCAACCAAAGGAATATTTTCTCTGGACTGGCAAGCAAGAGAAAGCCCTTCCCTCAAAATAGGGGAGCCACCTTTGCTTTGCCCCCTTCCTAAATGGATGAGCTCCTGGACAAAAGAAAGGCAGGCAGTTCCTGGGATGTTTGGATGTTCCTGAAGGATTACAATAACCTCATGTGATTTTAGCATCAACTCATTTGCTTCCCTGAATTCCAGTAGGTATTTTGGGGGGGGAGGGGATGGAGGGTGGGATGGAAGATACAAATCACTCCAGGGGAAAATAAAAGGCTAAGTTAAGAATCACTCCAGGAAAAGAAGAAGCTAAGTTTAAAGCAATTATTTGAATGAATGAATAAAAGCAGATGCCCAGCTAGATGGCAGCATCTAGCTGACCTTGGTGTTCTTGAAAAAGCTAAGCCGAAGCAGACTGGGTTAATCCTTAGATCAAAAATCTACAGGAAACTCTTATGGATGTGGGATAGAAGGAGAAGTTAAAATAGCACCCTAGATGTGGACAACAAGAAACCATGGCTGTATCGGTGCCAAAGACACTAAATCAGTGGGCCTGCAAGGTCAACAAGAATCGAGCTCGACTTGAATTTACTTTTTTTTAATGTGAATGGATAATTTGATAATATGTACAGAACAGTGGCATCATGGCATCTGGCCAGAGGTGGTATTCAGCAGGTTCTGACCAGTTCTGGAGAACCAGTAGCGGAAATTTTGAGGCCCCACCCTATATATTCTCTGCCTCCCAAGTCCCAGCTGATCAGAGGAAATGGGGATTTTGCAGTAACCTTTCCCTGGAGGGCAGAGGGAATGGAGTTTTTACAGTATCCTTCCCCTGCCATGCCCACAGAACTGGTAGTAAAAAATTTTGAATCCCACCACTGCATCCGGTCCTCTCAATTCCTGGCAGATAGATGGGGAAGAAATGGAGGTAATGACAGATTCTATTTTCCTGGGCTCCAAGATCACCGCAGATGGGGACTGCAGCCAAGAAATTAAAAGACGTTTTTAATGCAGAGACATCACCCTGCCAACAAAAGTGTGTATAGTCAAGGCTATGGTTTTCCCAGTTGCAATGTATGGCTGTGAAAGTTGGACCGTAAGAAGGCTGAACGCCAAAGAATGGAGGCCTTTGAACTCTGGTGCTGGAGAAGATTCCTGCAAGTCCCTTGGACTGCAAGGCGATCAAATCGGTCAGTCCTAGAGGAGATCAACCCTGACTGCTCTTTAGAAGGCCAGATCCTGAAGATGAAACTCCAAATCTTTGGCCACCTAATGAGAAGGAAGGACTCACTGGAGAAGAGCCTAATGCTGGGAAAGACTGAGGGCAAAAGAAGAATGGGATGGCAGAGAATGAGGTGGCTGGATGGAGTCGCTGAAGCAGTCAGCATGAGTTTAAATGGACTCCAGAGGATGGTAGAGGATAGGAAGGCCTGGAGGAACGTTGTCCATAGGGTCGCGATGGGCCGGACATGACTTCACAACTAACAACAACAACTTTGAAGAACCTCTTTCAAAGTGGAATGCATTGTGAGACCACGGGCTCCCTTGTAGCCTACAATAATGGATGGACATCATAACTCCATATATGCACAAGAAAAACTTACAATTTGATGCAAGATTTTCCCGTCTCCTCTCGCAGTCAAAAATTTATGCATACCTTCTGTGCTAAGCAATTTGTGGCTTTCAGGCTCATCAGATCTTTCCATTGCAGGACAAATGATTAGAGCCTGAAGGTATTTTTTCAAAAATTAGAAATTATGTATTCAAGGCCTCATGCTCCCTTTCCCCCCTCCAATTTATCCAATGCAGTCAAAAGTTGGCACTAGAGAAGATTATAGGTTTTCCTACTTTGGGGGAAGCACTTCACTTCTATTTTTGTCTTTAATTTGCTCTTTTCACTTACAGCAGGGTGGCAGGCAAGTCACCAAAATTCAAACTAGCAGTTTGCTATGTCTGGTTGGTTTTCCAAAATTACCACTTTCCTAGTGGGTGATTCACAGACCATACAACTCAAGGACCAGGAATAATCAGCTTGTAGAAGGGAACAGCTGGCAGATTAATTTTTCCTTCCTTCAAAGGCAATAGAAATTCTCAGAAAAATTAGATTCCAAATGTTCTCAAATTCAGAAGTAGCTAACTGGAACTTCTCGCGCTGTAAGACAGTGAATTGGTATATGTGGGCTGTATATACGAAAGCATTTTAGCCAGTCAAATGCCTTTTCTTTTATAGAAAAGAAGTATTTGCATAGTGATGAGATCAAACGAGATCCCTTATCGTATTCTTAAATCCCAAATATTGTTTTGTTTTACTTACGTGCTCATTTATATCCTGCCTCTATTATTCATTATCTATTGTGTATTCACATTATTAAATTGAGGCTTCTTAGTCTTTACCGTGGAAACATAAAACTGAAAACCTTCGCCAAGCCGATGTGAATTTCAAAGAACCTGGAAGCAAAATTAATTCTGTTCTCAAGGTCTCTGACATTACGGAAATATTGATAAAAACAGCTGTCCTTACAAATGTCCCTAAAGACATTCAGAAAAATTGAGAATCTGTCTTGCTAATTTTAAACCTCCCCAAAGTCCAACATGAAATGAGAAATGGGAAGGAGAGCAATGGCAGCTATCAGGAACGACGTGTTGAAATCAAATTCAAGTTTCTATAACCATAAGGATACTGAAAAGTGGCACACATTCTAACACAGGTAGTCCTTGACTTACAAAAGCTCATATAATGACCGTTCAAAGCAGAGGTGGTTTCCTACCAGTTCGCACCTATTCGGTAGAACCGGTTCGTCAAATCTACCGAACTGGTTAGAAGAGGTTACATCAGTGGACCCGGAAAGCAGGCCACACCTACAGAAGGGGTTCCAAATTTTTTTGAAACCCACCACTGGTCCTTGGATATGATTATTCTACACTATCATGCTCATATTTATAAAACTCAGTGCCTCTGTGAAAGGTAAGGGTGACTACTGCATTTGTGGTGCAATCAGAACATTGCGTGTGTTGAAGTTGTTTTAACGCAAACCAAAGATGCCTTTTAAAAAACACAAGTTTACATCGTATTCTTATGCATGCCAGTGCTGTGTGTGAGGTAATTTAAGGTGGTTCTGACAAGTGTCGTCGGCATCTTCATATCCAGTCACATGGGTGGCAAGCCACTCCCATCCGGTCACATGGGCGGCAAGCCACTCCCACAAAGGAGGCCACACCCACAGAGTAGGTTCAAACAATTTTTGAAACCAACCACTGGTTCAAAGTTACAATGGCACTGAAAGAAGTGATTAACGACCCTTTTTCACACTTATGATCGTTGCAGCAGCCCCAGAGTCATGGGATTTACATTCAGATGCTTGACAGCTGGTTCATATTTATGACAATTGCAGTGTCCTAGGGGGTCACCTGATCCCCTTTGATGACCTTCAAAGAAAGCCAGATTCACTTAACAACCCTGTTCCTCATTTAACAACTGCAGTGATTCGCGTCAGAAACGTGGCAAGAAAAATCGTGAAATGAAGCAAACAAATCACCTTACAAATTTCCCACTTAGCAACATACGTTTTGGGCTCAGTTGTGGTCATTAAGTCGAGGGCTCCTACAATTGTTGTCCATGATGGTGAGCAATGGTTCTCTAGTGTTCCTGGCAGGTTTTCCAGCCTCACATAAAGATACTTGACTTTGAAAGGAGGATCTCCACGTAAAACTGGTCTTTTCCAGAGAGAGACTGCCTGCTGCCAATTACCTCCAACAGACCTATTAGATCCCACAGATTAGGCCTCCTCCGAATTCCATCTACTGGCCAATGCCGATTGGCTACCACCCGGAGGAGGGCCTTCTCTGTGGCTGCTCCGGCCCTCTGGAACGAGCTCCCCGTGGAGATTCGGACCCTCACCACCCTCCAGGCTTTCCGCAAAGCCCTTAAAACCTGGTTGTTCCGACAGGCCTGGGGCTGACGGGTTCCCCACCCCCGCTCGAATTGTGTGGTTGTTGAGTGTTTTTTTAAAATTGTTTGTAGTTGTTTGTCCGTTGTTTTTTCCTCCTGTTTGTATTCCCTCCCCCCCTTACTTTGGTTTGTGAGCTGCCCTGAGTCCCTCCGGGAATAGGGCGGCATAGAAATGCAATAAATCAAATCAAATCAAATCAATCCAATTCTTCCCTTTGCTACGTAAAAGACTTCCAAAGATAACCCATTCTTATGTAAGTCATTTGTAACTCATAAGACTACTTTCTGCAAAGACACATACACTTTTGGTTTCCATAGCTAAGCCCTGGGGTTATTCTGGAAATTTAAAAAAAGCCATGTAAAGGATGAAAAAAAAAACACCTCACTGTCTTTCAACTAGACTGAGAGCATGTGATAACAAAGAGGATAGCAAATTTCGCTCTTAATGTGGAACAAGACGAATTGATGCAGAAGGGATTTCTATCCATTTCTCGACTTTAAGGCTTTGCCTCTTTCAGGCCAGACCAAGAAATTTACAGATTATTATTCTCTTTATATGCAGTTGACATCGTTAATTTATAGTTTCTGTCCCACAATTTCTGCCATTTATCTAATTCTATCGTATAACCAAAACTTTTCCCTGATGCTATCATTGTTTCCTTTACTTCTTCCTCTTCTAATTTTATACCCAATAGGTAACTATAGGATTTCTTTATTAGTCTTTCTTCTGTTCCTGTTAAGATTTTATCTTAAAATCTTGTGAATTAATGCTTTCTCACCTTTAAAGCTAAATGGTGTTGCTTCTCTTTTAGGCCAGTCCAAGAAACTCACAGATTATTTTAATCCTGTCATCTCCATTCCCATCAAGACTGGGATATTTTTATCACCTGCAAGTGACACATTTGATTGCTGGTAAGCTTCTTTTTAAGCTTACGCTCATGTGAACATGCCATCTAGAAGACTTACGTTTAGCATTTTCTCGGGGGGGGATGCTAACTTTCTACAATATTAATGATATTAATATTAATAGAGGGGCTGTCACAGAGAGGAGGTGGTCAACCTGTCTTCCAAAGCCAAAGCCGAAGCCGAAGGCCAGACAAGGGACAATGGGTGGAAACTGATCAAGGAGAGATTCAACCTGGAAATAAGGAGAAATTTCCTGACACTGAGACAATCAAACAATGGAACAGAAGTTGCCTTCAGAAGTTGTGGGAGCTTCATCCCTGGAAGCTTTCAAGAAGAGACTAGACTCATTTCTGCCATTTGTCAGAAATGGTGTAGGTCTCCTGCTTGGGCGGTGTGTGTGTGTAGACTAGATGATCTACAAGGTCCCTTCCAACTATGTTAACCTGAAATAATGCAGTCCTCTCTTCCACGGGAACTCTTGCAATCTCTTGCATTAAAAATAAATGCTTCCTTTATTGTTAATCCCCCAAACTTTTAGAGCATAGAACTGAAGATTTACAGCACAATCTGATGAGGAGGAGGAGAAGGAGGATTCTACTAACCACTTAAATATCTTGCCATTTTGGTTGGCCAAAATCCCATTTTATTTTGTTTCCTTCCAACATCCTCACCCTGGGCATTGATCTCTCAGCATTGATTGATGCCTTGGACTGGGAGCGCATGCAAGCGCGCGCGCACACACACACATGCAAACAGCCAGGAAATCATAAGCAGATCATGTGTCATGTTCACATATTGCCCTCAGCCACAACTGTAATCAAGAAAACAAGAAAACAATTGTTTTGGAGTGTTCCCGTTTTGTACTTCACCCTAGATGAACAGCAAAGTGGGGATCAACATCAAATGCATCCAGCCCAGTATAATCTGTTTGGGATTCACCCTTTTGGTGATGTGACCAACCAGCCTCCATATATCTGCTTTTAAAACACCCACAGGCTGCATGGGAGCAAAACATTTGACTTGGGGGAGGGGAAAGATACATTAAGCATTGCCAAGGAGCCCTGTGTCACCCCTAAGAACCTTGAAAATTTAATCCTAGCTTTGATCCCTTGGAGAGTTAGACCCTTGATATGCCATGCAAACCTGGATGCAGCCCTTGAGCTAACAGAAACTGGCAATTTATTTAGGGTAGGGTAGGGTAGGGTAGGGTAGGGTAGGGTAGGGTAGGGCAGGGCAGGGCAGGGCAGGGCAGGGCAGGGCAGAGCAGAGCAGAGCAGAGCAGAGCGTGGAGTGGGATAGGATAGGATAGAATAGAATAGAACATGGAGTGGAGCAGAGCAGAGCAGAGCAGAACAGAACAGAACAGTAATTCTTTATTGTACACACACAGAATTTGTCTCCAGTGCATAAGCTACTACATTATCATGGTTCCCGCTATTGCTTATCACCTTGAAGAAAGGCTGACCCTTAAATCTAAGACATTCTCCATGCACTAATTTATGAGCATCAAGCCCTAACAAATAATTTGGAGTATTATGGATCATAATGAGCAAGTAACTTAAAAACCAAGGGATACCCAAGAATTTGGACTTCTCCACTGCACTAAGCCATGCTTTGTTTATCTATGGAAAGCCTCCTAAAAGCATCAAGCCCACTTCAAATAAAAATAACATTATGGTTTGTTTAGTGTGAGGCATGTCAAGTTACCCAGAACAGTTTAACCATTCCAACTTCCCATTACATCTATGTTTAAATGAATCTTTCTCTCCACTCTCTTCCTATTTAAGCCTAAACAGAAGCATGCTTTTGATTCCAGACTTTTGCTCACAGCAACATTACACACACACACACACACAAAAGAAGAAGTCTGTCTTAAGGGCAATTTAATAACGCTTTAATTAGTAGATCTCAAATGCAATTATTCCCTTTAATTACAGGCGTTGTCCAATGTTTCAAAATTTCCTGTTGGAAACCCGAAAAGTAGCTCTTTAGTTTTTCCCCTTTTTGAAATAGCTTAACCAATGGATACAATTCGGTTTCTGTAGGCAAACCAGGTTGACAGAAAATGAGATAGGTTTGGTAAACCACTTTAATTAATATCAACATTTAGACCCAACACAGTGCTGGCTGTCTTAAAGCCAGGAAAACAGCTTTGCCCAGGTTGATTTACGCACCTTAAAAGAAGTGAAGAATTACTTTCTCTAAGCAGGAAGCCAAACCACACCTAACTCTAAAATAATTCTCACTTTTCTCTGCCTGTAGGGCATCCCATTTGACAAAACAAATGGAGCAAAGTAAAAAAAAAAAGCTATTGAAAAGGCAGGGCATGCTGCTACTGCTTTAGACACAACAGAACTCAGATTAAATTTGTTTAAACAAATGAAACCTGATTCTTGCAATATTTCCATGCAGAGAATCTATCAGTATAATGTACAGAGTGGATGTATTATCAATTCTACAAGCAACTTGAATTTTTAAAAAATCCAATTGAATTCTGATGATGTTATCTGGTTCTTGACTTACGACCACAATGGAGCCCAAAATTGATGTTGCTCAATGAGACCCTCGTTAAGTGAGTTTTGCCCCATTTTACGACTTCTCTTGCCAGCGTTGTTCAGCGAATCCCTGCAGCTGCTGAGTTAGTAACCCGGTTCCTAAGTGAATCTCACTTCCCCGTTGACTCTGCTTGTCAGAAGGTCACCAAGGGGGATCCCGTGACCCCGAAACCATCATAAATATGAACCGGTTGCTGCAATGGTCGTAAGTATGAAAAAGGGTCGTAAGTGAGTGCCGTAACTTTGAAAAGTCAGTAAATGAACTGTTGTAAGTTGTGGGCTGCCTCTATTGTTCTATTGTTCAGCTATGTCTTTAATTACACATCGCTTGGATTTTGAAGTCATGGGACATTGCACTGGCTGCAGTTCCCCACAAGTAGTCCTCAACTTATAACAGTTCATTTAGTGATTGTTCGAAGTTATGTTGTCAGCAGCATCCCCGTAGCCCCATGACCAAGATTTGGATGCCTGGCAACTCATTTAGATTAATGATGGTTTGCAGCGTCCCCAGATCATGCGGCCCCCTTTTGCTACCTTCTGACAAGCAAAGTCAACGGGGAAGCCAGGTTTGCTTAACAACTGGATAACTCACTTCTCCCGCTGCAATGATTCACTTAACCGAGGTTTCACTGAGCAACATAAATTTCAGGCTGAGTTATGGACATAAGTCGAGGGCTACCTGTATTGCACCCGATCCCTAGATCCCGTCAATCCCACAGCACAAATGCATATTTAAGATACCCTAACAGCCAAGAAATTAAAAGACGCTTGCCCCTGGGGAGGAAAGCTATGACAAATCTAGACAGCACACTAACAAGCAGAGACATCACCCTGCCAGCAAAAGGGTGTATAGTCAAGGCTATGGTTTTCCCAGTTGCAACGGATGTGAAAGTTGGACCAAAAGAAAGGCTGAGCGCCAAAGAATGGAGGCCTTTGAACTCTGGTGCTGGAGAAGACTCCTGCGAGTCCCTTGGACTGCAAGGCGATCCAACCGGTCAGTCCTAGAGGAGATCAACCCTGACTGCTCTTTAGATGGCCAGATCCTGAAGAGGAAACTCAAATACTTTGGCCACCTAATGAGAAAGAAGGACTCACTGGAGAAGAGCCTAATGCTTTGAACGATTGAGGGCAAAAGAAGAATGCAGAGAATCTATCAGTATAATGTACAGAGTAGATATATTATCAATTCTACAAGCAACTTGAATTTTTTAAATAATCCAATTGAATTCTGATGATGAGAAGGAGGTGGCTGGATGGAGTCACCAAAGCAGTGGGTGGGAGCTTAAATGGACTCCGGGGAAAGGTAGAGGGCAGGAAGGCCTGGAGGAACGTTGTCCATTAAGTCGCAATGGGTCGGACATGACTTTGCAACTAACAACATCAACAGGAATCCATACTCACATTCAATGATTCAATGCACTCATCGTTATTCTAAGCAACCAGTGTAGCATGTTCAATCAAGCAGAGTTATCACTTAATAGCTAATGAAAAACACACCCAAGGCTATTATTTGTCTGACAACAAGCTCCTATATTATAGCTACACAGCAATAGAATGTTTTAAAAGAACTAGTCATATTCAAGCAGAAATTAGCAGCACCAGTACTTACTGGTATGACAAGACTGGCTAGTTTCCATGTAGATAATTCAGCTTCCTTCAATCTGATGCCCTCCAGATGTGTCCCTTTCGATTCCCATAGTTCCATAGTTCCATAGCGTAGCCACATTGACCATTAAATTGCAATACAGGAGGAATCAGATTGGAGACCAGCGATACGCCAGAGAAGTTACAGTAAGTTTTACCTTAGACCTGCGTCAACTATGTAATTAACAAAAGGCCAGTATTATGAGTGAGAAATGAGGCAGAGCAATTGCCTTAAGCTGCTTATTATAATTCTCCGGGACTAAAATGCAGAGTTCATTTTGGGCATTTTCTATTTACAAAAGATGCACGCATGGCATATTTGTTTGTGGGCACCGAGTCCACGGGGAATATGCTGGGCCACAAGTTTCAGATCTTGATTGGGATTGGAGCAGAATGAAGCAATCCAAGGCTCCTCTGCCTTCCTTTAAAATGAAAGGACACAGGGAAGCAGGGGTGTGCGAGAGGCGGGTGAATCCTCCGTGCAAAGCTCTCAGAGAAAGAATGCCAGGACTACAAAGCCCATCCCAAATTAGAAACGGCTTCATAATCTCTCACAGCAGAGTGAAGGAAAGCTTGGGGGGGGAGGAGGAAGGAGGGAGGGAGGTAAAGAGGTGAGGAAGAAAGGAGGGAAGAAAGGAGGGAGGTAGGTAAGGAAGGAAGGAGGTAGAGAGGGAAGGAGGTGAGGGGGGAAGGAAAGAAGGAGGGAGGGAGGGAGGGAGGGAGGAAGGTTGTCCTGAGAAAGTGACCATGGACAAATAAAGTAAAATAAAGTAAATAAATAAATAAATATTAAAAGAGAGCTAATCTGGTCTAGTGGCTAAGGGGCCAGAGTAGACAGAAAATCACAAGAACTAGTCCCACTTTTAGCCATGAAAGCCAGCTGGGTGACTTTGGGCCAATCACCAGGAGACTGTGAGTTCTAGTCCCACTTTAGCCATGAAAGCCAGCTGGGTGACTTTGGGCCAATCACCAGGAGACTGTGAATTTTAGTTCCACTTTAGCCATGAAAGCCAGCTGGGCCAATCACCAGGAGACTGTGAGTTAGCAATAGCAATAGCAGTTAGACTTATATACTGCTTCATAGGGCTTTCAGCCCTCTCTAAGCAGTTTACAGAGTCAGCATATTGCCCCCAACAACAATCCGGGTCCTCATTTTACCCATCTCGGAAGGATGGAAGGCTGAGTCAACCCTGAGCCGGTGAGATTTGAACAGTCGAACTGCAGAACTGCAGTCAGCTGAAGTAGCCTGCAGTGCTGCATTTAACCACTGCGCCACCTCGGCTATCTAGTGAGTTCTAGTCCCACCTTAGCCATGAAAGCCAGTTGGGTGACTTTGGGGCCAATCACGCTCTTTCTCTCTCTCAGCCCAGCCCACCCCAAGGATTATTGTAGGGAAAATGGAAAAGAAAGTATATTCGCCACCTTGAGTTATTTCTAAAAAATAATAAAAGTGGGATTAAAATCTTTATCCCACCAAGGATAAACAGGGAAAGGGTGGGCTGTTTTCAGCAATCTGGCTTCCCCATTGACTTTGCTTGTTGGAAGTTCGCAAAAGGGGATCACATGACTCCAGAGCACTGCAACCGTCACAAATATGAGTCAATCGCCAAGCCTCGGGATTTTGACCATGTGACCTGCTGCAATGGTTGTAAGTGTGAACAATGGTCATAGTAACTTTTTTCAGTGCTGTTGTAACTTTGAACAGTCACTCAATGAACCTTGGCAAGTCCTCATCTGGGTCCCCATTTTACCGACCATGGAAGGACGGAAGGCTGAGTCAACCTTGAGCCTGGTGAAATTCGAACTGCTAAATTGCAGGCAGCTGGTAGTCAGCAAAAGTAGCCTGCAGTACTGCACTCTAACCACTGCGCCACCGTGGCTCATAAGCGGTAATCTTTAGGCTAAATAGTGTTAAAATTGGTTTATGGGAATTCTTTGAAGGCTTAACAATCTTGTCGGCATGCCTTTATGAGACCTGAGAGTATCTTTTTTTTGTAAATAAGAAGATGAAAGGTCTCCGTTCTTCTAAGTTAGTTTATGGAGCAAGGATGAGTACATAGGAAGGGTATAATCACTGAAGAAAGAGGCAAAGTTTGCAACTTTAGACCAGGCAACCAGTAGAAGCAAAGCTCAAACAGCCAAAAATAACAAACCGAAAGAAAGGAAAAAAAATAAGACAAATTAATTTCTGGCTTAGAACGGTTTGAGAGATGATGTTACTCACTAAGGATCCAAACTTTGGCTCATTTCTGTGGTCTTAATCATTGACTTTGAAGCATTTTAGCAGTGGGTGAGCCTTGACGTTTTCAGAGATAATGATCCAAACACTTCTTATTTGTTCCCGAGGCTTCCCAAGATCGTGAAGCCGACTCTTCATCCCGATAAAAACCCTTTTATTTAATTTAAAGTGAATTCCTCTCTAGCAAAGTCCTGCCCAACAGTCTTTCAGACCTTTATCAGGCTTGGAGAGTTGCCAGGCCAATATCTTCCAAATGCCACGCTGTAGCAGCAATTACTTGGCAAGAAGTGTTTAGTCCTCGCTCTTATGAATGACAGCCTGGCAACAGCCAGGTGTGCCTGATTGGCTCTGGCACGCCTTGGCTGAGCGCGGGCTGTCAAACGTGTGGCTAGGGAGGAGGTCCCCGTCTACCACTGTTCTGGCTTGTTACTGTTCTGTTAATAAACAGTTGTGTTAACTTACCTCAGACGCCTCCTGCCTCATCCTTCTAGGGGATTTTACAGTCAGGAACAGATCTTCACCCTAATGAATTGACTGTCTCCTGCAAACTCCACTCCCCTTTCGCTCCTCTTTATTCCCTCTGGGAGGGGCCATTCACTGTCCACCTGTGCCTTTACTCCTGAGTCAGCCTTTGTTCCTTAACTGTTCCCTTCTCTTGGAAGCTCTGCACATGGGCACATCAGGAACAGGCTCCAGCTGTTCCTCTGCCTCACTGATGACTGATTCTGAAGGCAGCTGATAACTGTCAGACGGCCCTGGCCCCCTCTCTGCCTCCGACACAGAGCCCTCATCAGAGCCTTCCCCAGACTCCAGGACTGGCCCATGTTCCTCCCCAATTTCCTCACTGTCTTGAGTCTGTCACCAGCTCCACTGGTGGCCCACAACATTATTTCACTTCTACCATCTTTCCAAATCTGCCTCCAGAGGCAATTTCACATAGAGCAAAAAGCAATCCCCCCCCAACATAAATGCAATACAAGATGTGGCATTCAGTGGCTTGATCATTTTCTTATGAAAACATATAATAAAAGTAAGTTTCTTTGCAGTCTTGGTATGTTGAAGCGCAGATGGGCAGCATTTGCTGAAATCTCAAAAGCCAGATGGACCGGGAGAATAAGATATGACTGCAGATGGAATTTTGAAGGGCTGGCACACATCTTTGTTCCTCCCCAAATAGAGGATGATGAAAAAAAGTTTGTTTAAATGTAGAACTTGTACTTTGCAAAGTCCGTTTGTTTATTGCTTAGAAGCTTTCCTCTATCAAGCACAGCAGTTTGGCCACGTATCATGCAACACACTCTTAGTTAACTTTTACATTATCGACCTATTGTAAAAGGGATGTTAAAACGGTTTCCTCTTTTCTACTGTACCTTTTTTATTGCAAGGTTGGGCAAAGGCCATCATGAAGAGATTTGAAGATAGAGCTAAAGAAGAGAAAGAGGGGAAGGGAGAAACCTGTTTTCGTTAGCAGAGGAGGAATAGAGAGAAGACAATCAATTTCAAAAGGCACCCTTAGAACCCCACAAATGATTATGCAACTAAGTTATGAGCCTGAAGTAAACTCTAGAACAGCAGTCACCAACTGGTGGTCCATGGACCACTGCTGGTTTGGGAGAAAATTTTGGTGGTCTGCAGAAAAATTATTTGCATTTTTTATATTGCACTAAATCAGGGGTCCTCAAACTACAGCCCCTGGGCCAGATACGTGCAATGAACATTTGTGTTGCTGCAGAGAGTCTCCCCCTTTGGGGTCTTTTTGTATGGGTCAGAGGGGGGCAGAAATTCCATCTTGGGGTCTGCTTCAGCCTCCTGGTGATTGACTTTGGGCAAAGGCTGGAGGGAAGCACCGCTGTTGGCAAAAAGCCAGAGGGCCTTGTTCCACTGGGACTGTATCATGGCCTGGAACTGGCTGACCATTATCAGTCCAGTGAGCTTCCAGGAGTCGGTTGATAGGATTGCCAACATGATGGATATGGCACAAGAAGACGACTGTGTCACTGAATTTCAGCACCAAATGACAGAGATGGTTCTCTCAATATTCAGCTGACAAATGTCTATTACTGTTAAAAATCACGGTTTCCCCCAAAACAATAATATAAATTTTAACTCTGCCATCCCCCACCCTACCCTTGGCACTACCACCACGAGCCGTCTGGCCATCAATCATTGGAAAAGAAATATATTTAAAAAGAAGATTCACCCACTTGCAAAAAATGTGGCTCATCCTACGATCCTTGTAATCTTTGGGGAGATGAGGTCAAATATGATAAATAAAACTAAAAAAAATGCCTGCTAAGTCTTTTTGAGTTTTCCATTTTCTACTCTTCTGCCATTTCAAAAAAAAGTTTTTGCTTGTCATTTGATGTGGTCCAGATGACAATTCCAGTGAGGAAACATCTCTGTCCAATTTCAAATGCACGGATCCAAAAAGGGGGGGGGAACCTTAGCACCATTACACCCAGAACTGTATTTTTCCCCATAATTTTTCAGTGTGATAACATATATGACTGTGTGAAGATGAATGGAAATAGTGCTGTTTTTAATAGGTTTCCACTGATGCTCCTATTTTGTCTGTACCTCTAAAGAACACATTGCACAAAGCTGGAACAAACTTGCTCGACAGTAGTTGGAATAAATTCAGAGTTTAAGCTTGAAGGCTGAGAATCAAAGAACTGGGAAATGCTTTAACAGACACATGCTAAAATGTGGGAGAAGGACTGTAATACGGTGGCATGAAAACACAACACACAAGAGAAAAGAGATTAAGAAGAAGCTCATGTAACGAAGACGGATACCACATCTGAGTGCTTTACTCCACATTATGTAAACTTATGTGATGTCAGCATATCTCCATACATGTATTTGCACCACTGAGTAAACCAGATTTCACACATCTGACTCCCGTCAAATCATGGGACAGCGTTCTGAACCAACGCAAAGCTAACGGTTGAGAATTATAGGATGCTGCTGCTTCCATCACATCTGGAAAATACCAAGTGTGTGAAAGCTGAGGTTAACAACATTCAACGGCTGACGTAGCTTCCTTTACGGTGGTTGTATCTAAGATGTATACTTTTTACTCTAATAGAAAAAAAGCCCTGGAACATCAGTTTACATGAATAGCAAAATAACAAAACCCAAGCACTGATCTTGTTTATACAGCTTGCTAAGCATGACTTAGTATTAGCCATGCTTACCAGATCTTATTCCATCAACCTTTGTAGTGGCTTGCTGACCATCCCTTCCTGTTTTGTCCTTAAACACAACAACAACACAACCAGTGGCTGTGTCTCCCCTGGTTTGTGTCCCTGATTCATCCCTTGCGTGCCTGTCGGGGCAAAAATAAAAGTGGATATATCAGAGATATCACTGTAGAAGTTGGCTTTGTTTTAGGTTTGTTTTCTCTTTGACCTCATGCATTTTCTAAAAGATTAACGATGCCGTGGACTGTGTCAAGTCAGCTAATTAATGACAAGCCACTGTGTCTCATCATACAACATGTACTCCACTTGCCTCAGCATGGTTAGTATGTTCAACCAAATCATTCTTGGTTTATTAAGCTGAGTGTTCTGACCTAGGCTTCCTGAGAAAGCATAAATCACAATCTTAGTCCCCAAAAGTCCTCTTTTATTTAAACGACTGTGAATTATGGTCATTCACAGCCCATAATGATTCACAAACAGTCTGTAAAAAGTCCGACAGATGTCTGCTCAAATTGCCCCCGTCTTTCAGGGTAAGGTTGATAACCACCCACCTTTATCTCCCTTGAAACGCTGCCAGAGACCTAATTGCCAATTAGTTTTGCCAGGCCAAACGTAGCACAGAGTCAAACAGGACTTCTCAGAGCTTGAACCGACTATATGAACTAATTGCTTCCTGCGAAAGTTCACGTCCCGTTCGCTCCTCTTTTATGTCTTATGGGAGGGGCCAATCATCTCCAAGCCTTGCTCCTGAGTTGCCCTTTTTGTCTTAACTGCTCTTGCCTTCTGGAAGCTCTGCGCATGCGCACAGTGGGAACAGGATCACAGTGGTCTTCTGCCTCGCGGATGACAGACTCTGGAGGCAGCACATAACTACCAGATGAGCCTGGCCCCCCTATCTGCCTCCGATGCAGAGCCCTCTTCCGAGCCTTCCCCAGCCTCCAGGACTGGCCCATGTCCCCCCCCTCCCCAACCTCCTCACTGTCCGACTTTGCTGCCAGCTCCGCAGGCTGCTGGCAGACCACAACACTGAGTGGATTAGGAAGTTGTTATAGAAGAAAGTTTTTCCACACACTGGTAGGAGGGGGGAGGAGGAAAAACACACAACCTAAATCTCACACATGGGCAGTTTACAGTAGGGTTTGCTTGCCCGACACTCAGATCCAGTTGTGCAGCCTGGTTCTTAAAAGGCCACGGACCAGTATTGGTCTAAGGCCTGGAGGTTGGGGACTCTTGGATTAGATCAACAGCAGTCTTCACTTCACAAGATGATAGTGAAGATACTAATAGAAGTAATAACAAATCCCAGAAAGGATGTGGCTAGCTGATGTGAGCTAAATAGCTTGAAACAGATCTATACTAGTCTCCCCTTAGAGATGTGATGGCTCAATGGCTAAGACGGCAAGCTTGTCGATCAGAAAGATCAGCAGTTCGGCGGTTCGAATTCCTAGCGCCGTGTAATGGAGTGAGCTCCCATTATTTGTCCCAGCTTCTGCCAACCTAGAAGTTCGAAAACATGTAAAAAGAAAATGCAAGTAGAAAAATAGGAACCACCTTTGGTGGGAAGGTAACAGCCTTCCATGCGCCTTCGGCGTTTAGTCATGCCAGCCACATGATCATGGAGACATCTTCGGACAGCGCTGGCTCTTCGGCTTTGAAACGGAGATGAGCACTGCCCCCTAGAGTCAGAAACAACTAGCACATGCGTGCGAAGGGAACCTTTAACTTTACCCATAGTGTCCTTTTATTTCTTTGTCGGTAAAACATAAGTTCAACACAAAAATAATTTGTCGTGAAAGCAACTGCCTGCAAAGGCTCATGGATTGGAGCTGAAAGGCTAAAGCAGAAGCAGTATGCTCTGTCCCATAATTGGGCAG
The DNA here is from genome assembly GCF_009769535.1 of Thamnophis elegans. Classification (NCBI taxonomy): domain Eukaryota; kingdom Metazoa; phylum Chordata; class Lepidosauria; order Squamata; family Natricidae; genus Thamnophis; species Thamnophis elegans. Next base: position 16,360,543 of record NC_045556.1, on the reverse strand, counting down.
ACCAGGTTGCCAGGTTCTCCATGGGAGAAAAAAAAACACATATTAATAGAAGAGAATAAGATGTTCTATAGATGGCATTTAGATCCTAAAAAGTTGGCTTCTATGTATCCGAATGTACAGCCTAAATGTTGGAGGTGTGGTTCTCTCGATGCTACATATTATCATATATGGTGGACCTGCCAAAAGGTTAAGGCATTCTGGATAAAAATATGGTGGATTATGCAAAATATCTTTAAAAGAAGGATAAAGTTTACTCCTCAGTTATTCTTACTAGGTATATGTACTGATTTTACAGTGGTAGAGACTAACTTGATTCTGCACCTAATAACGGCAGCAAGACTGTTGGTGGCGCAATACTGGAAGAAGGAAGACTTGCCTACAACTCAAGAATGGACATTGAAAGTTACAAACTTAGCTGAGATGGCTAAAATATCGGCATATCTTAAAGATCACTCAAATGAGAGATATAAACGAGACTGGAAAAAATGGATTGACTATATACAAAATAAATACGGGACCAAGAAATTCCAGTTAGCCTATGCTTAAGATCAGAAATGATTTAAATTGTTTAAAGTTAGTTCAGCAAGAAGAAGCTAAGGTCAATGTAGAATGTCATTAATTTCTTTATTTCTTTTTTCTCAATAGATTTTAGACTGTGTTAGTTAAAAATCCATACCGTGTATGGGTTCTGGGAAGTCGGGGGGGGGGGGGAAGGAGGAGGGGGGTTGGGGGGGGAGGGAGGGAGGGGCATACAAAAAAAATTGTACTTCAATGTTTTAATGATTGACGAATGATGAAATATTTGTGTTTTTTAAAAGAAATAGAAGAGAATACTTTGTAGCTCAGGGTTAAACTGTGGGGTTCTTCATCCCCTCTGACCTTGGTTGTTTTCTCGCAGACGGTAACAGCCCTTCAGTTCCTCTCTTTCCCTATCTCTAAGGCTGACATCAGAGAAAGACTTAGTCAGCAAAAATGGATGGCTGCAGTAAATTATACTACAGTGCAAACCATGGTGGGAAATAGTCACTTTTAATCTCTCGGAGTCTAAGCTCATCCAGAATTTGAATAGCTGTGAAATATCATTGTCTGGTTACTCATCCCCATCGTGTCTATGAACATTCTCAGTCATCCAGGTCATCGTTGTCTCAAAGGTGCTTTTTCAAAAGGCAACTGGACTGTTAGTGATGGAGGAGGAGGAGGAGGAGGAGGAGGAGGAGGAGGAGGAGGAGGAGGAGGAGGAGGAGGAGGAGGAGGAGGAATTTTTGCTTCTCATCCAAGAAGCTACATCAGTGGTGAAACTTCTTGGATGAGAAGCAACATTTCTTCTCCTTCTCCTCAAAGGAAAAATAGGCCAGCTGTCTTTTGAAAAAGCACCTTTGAGGCGTCCCCATCATCTCATCCCAAGAGTGTTCAGAGCAATAGCAAAATAAGGCAGGATGCATAGAGCTACCATTTTCCCCCCACAGAGACAGGCTGAATGAATATGTAGTTGCACAGATCTGACAGCAGCCTGGCAAGTCAATCCCCAAATAAAGATAAGAGAAAAAGGGGGAACAGAATGGATCCTGCCAGAAAAGGTTCTAAAGCTGTGGTATAATTTGAATTAGCTGGTGTCAATTCTTAAATAATGGACAGCGTTGTACGAAAGGCCAAGCCAGCAAAGCTGCAAAATGTAGCAACTGCCAGGGAGCTCCTGATGAAACCATTCATTGCTTCACAGGGTTTCTAAATGGTGCTTTCGGAAAACGTCTGTTAAACCTCAAGGATACAGCTGTGCTGCAACCTGCAGATCCGTTGGGCTATTGCTCTCCTAAAGGTTGGTAAGTATAATCAGTCCATGTCTGAAGATTGGTGAGGATCTCTTTATTGATTGGTGAAGCTGCAAAAGCATCTTTGGTGAAGAGATTCCTCAAAGATGCTTTCCAAAAGGCAACTGGACTTTCTTGGTTAGTTTTTTTAAAAACAAACATTTCACTTCTTGTCCCAGAAGCTTCTCCGGTTCTGAAGAACCTTCTTTGATGAGAAAGTATTCAAAAGAAGAACTCAAAAAAATAAAAATAAAAATCCAGTTGCCTTTTGAAAAAACACCTCTGGGGCAACTATGACCTGGATGATTGAGAATCTGCATTGACTGCTCTTTCCTAAGTATAATCTTTATTGTCATTGTACTTAAATACAACGAAATCGGTTTTAACCTCACTGGTGCAAAACTCTAGCAGAAACATGATTTACTCTTTGTGGCAGAATCAGCATACTCTATTACAGGTCACAGATTCACCAGGCATACAAAAATAAAAACAAAGACAGTAAGTTAAGAACATGAACAGGAAGACAAAAGTTAAGTTGTGGTGAGAAAAATAAAGTGAGAAAAAATATAACACGCCAGAATTCAATGCAAGGGACTATAAGATCAACCAAAATCAATCCAAAATGAATTTGTCTTCAATAAACCCCCGAGCTTTACAGACTGCAAATGCAAACTTAGCAAATGGCCTGGGTTATTTTAGAGTTTTTAATCTGGAAGAAGATTTATATAGAATCCATCTGATCATCTGGGAAATAGTTTAATGAGAGGTGCTAAGGGCCCACTATGCCTATATCTGTAGAAGTTAAAATAGCGTAACACGGTGATTCAGTATTCCCAGACTATGGCAATATTCTTTTTTTAAAAATAAAATAAAAAATAAAGTTGAATCAATCAATCCCCATATCAAAGCAACCCAAACAATTCTGATCATAGGCCTGGGAAGGCGAACCTATGGCACCCGTGCCACAGATGGCACACGGAGCCATTTGTCAGGGCATGTGAGGCCAGCTGAGTTCAGCCTTTTGAAAAGCCATTTTTCACCCTCCCCAGGCTCCAGAGGCTTTATAGGAGCCTAGGGAGGGTGAAAAGAGCCCCCCCCCCACCCCGAGGGTTCATGAGCTTCCCTGAAGCCTCTGGAGCACTCAAAACGACCCTCCAAGCAAACCGGAAGTCACTTCTGGTTTGCTCATAGGGTCTTTTTTTGCCCTCCGGAGGTTTCAGGGAAGTCTCCTGAAGGTCCCTTAAGCCTCCGGAGGGCCTCGGGGAGGGGGGGAAGGCTTTTTTTGCCCTCCCCAGGCTCCTATAAAGCCTCTGGAGCCTGGGGAGGGTGAAAAAAGCATGCAAAAATGGGGGGGTGTCGCACATTGAATTATGGGTGTGGCACGCCTGCGCACGACCCCCCCCCCCCGTGCTCCCCCCGCTTATGGCACACGAGCCAAAAAAGGTTCGGCATCGCTGTCATAGGCCAAAGCAATTTCTTTATTGTCGATCACCTCTTTTACAAGAATTTTGCCAGACTGACTGCATTCCCTTGGGAACAAGCAGGTAAAGGCTTCAATGGTGTGCTTTTTCCTCCCACATAGCAACTCCACACTGGAATGCCTTTTTACTTGCCCTTCTCCATTAATTGATGATTCCACCGTAATCAGTATAGCAATATCAATCGATGGATGTAATCAGCTGTGTAAGTGGGACGTAACGTAGTGGAAAGGAAGGGAACTAATAAAGGAGAATATTTGTAGCTCGGGGTTGACATGAGGGTTTTTTTGGTGCTTCATGACCCAAACTAGGTAACATCATCAGTGCTATCAAGAGCCGCGGTGGCGCATTGGTTAGAGTGCAGTACTCCTGGCTATTCCTGCTGACTGCCGGCTGCCTGCAATTTGGCAGATCGAATCTCACCAGGCTCCAGGTTGACTCAGCCTTCCATCCTTCCGAGGTGAGTAAAACGAGGACTCAGATTGTTGGGGGCAAAAGGCTGAGTCTGTAAATTGCTTAGAGAGGGCTGTAGAAGCACTGTGAAGCGGTATGTAAGTCTAAGTGCTATTGCTCTTTGTGACTACTGTGCTACTGACTAGCCCTGGTGTTACCTAGTTTGGGTAAATAAAACATCTTCAAGAAAACAAGCTATAAATATTCCTTTATTCCCCTCAAAGGAAAGGAAACAAGGCCAATGGCTGCAGAGAAAAAGAAAATCATTTGGTTCCTTCTTCTGTCCCACCTGATCTTTAAAACTTCTGCAAGTTGGATAAGTTAAGCAGATGTGAGAACAATTCGCCCTTTGTTCTCCTATTTCCCTCCCAAATAAATATCACCTTCATATATGAGCTGAACACACTTTTTCCCCCCACCCTGATTAATCAATGGAGCGGCTTTGCCTTCAGAAGTTATGGGTGCTGCAACACTGGAGATTTTTAAGAAAAGACTGGAGGGCCATTTGCTTGAAATGGTAGAGGGTCTCCTGCTTGAACAGGTGGTTGTACTAGAACAGGTGTTAGCAACTTTAAACACTCAAAGAGCTACAAAGGTCCTAACCAGAAGGCCCCCCTTCAATTCTGGAGCTGACTGGAAGTCTCCCCACCATAGAGTCTCCTCCTAACACGGCATCCTTTTTCCTCTACCTGTCCTAACTGAAAGCCCTAACAATTGTGGAGCTGACCAAAAAACCCGCCCCTTGCCATAGAGTCTCCCCCTGGCATGCCCTGCTTCCGCCCAACCGGAAGCCCCTCTCGAAATTGTGGTGCCAACCGGCAACAGGGAGCCGCAGCAGAGGGATGAAAGAGCCACATGCGGCTCCAGAGCCATGGGTTGCAGAACCCCTGGACTAGAAGACCTCCAACACAGCAGAACAAACACAGTATGGCCTGGAACTCTTCCAGGATTATCTTCTTCAGAGTGTTGCCTATAATCACTTTCAGATGAGAGTGTCTCTTGATTCTATCTGAAGATCAGAGAAATAGAAGCTGGCATCTTTAACTCAAAAATAGAGGTTCTGCTACTGAGCTATGGCCCACACTTACCGTACTTTTTGGAGTATAAGACACACTTTCCCCGGCCCCTAAAAGAGGGCGGAAATGTCGGTGCATCCTATACACCAAAAACGGCCTTCCGAAATCCCATCCCGAGCGTCCCATTTTCTCCAAAATACGGGCCCATTTTCACAAAAATGGGGCATGCAGAGGGTTTGGAAGGCCTGCAGAATGCTCCTGGGGGGACCGGAGAGGGCAAAAGCTATTTTTTCTTATTTTCCCCTTCAAAATCTTGGTGCCTGTGTGTCTTATAGTCTGAAAAATACGGTATTTAGTCCTGAGTTTAAAAAAAAAATTATGGTTAAGTCCTAAATTGCTGTTGAACTTGTGACATTGGTGCTTCTGTAGCCTGTGGGGGAGGGTCCCAAAAGGACCATGAGCCCAGGGAAGGAATACATCATTCTGAAGCCTTTTCCTGCTTGCTCAACTATGTTCAAGTAATCAGCAGTGTTATGGTTTCCTCAGCCTTTAAAGTTAACAAAAACATGACATTTTCTTGTTGGCTGAAAGCAGTTTTTAAAGTTTTGCAGGACATCCCAGAATAGCCTATTTCCTGCACTTACTTCTCTGGAAAGGGGATTAAAGTTGCTGGCAGATTTATTAGATGGATATATATCACTTCCCCAGCAATCCATCAAGAATGGACAAGAGATAAATCCATGCATATACAAAAATCGCAAATCCATGTAAATAAGTTGCTTACTTGTCCCGATAGCTAACGGCTGAACTCCCATGTCCTCTATCTATGCAAATGTTTTTAATGTGAAATAAGAAAAGGGCTGCAGGCAGTGATACAAAGGCCACACACACACACCTCGATGGGAGGGCATGAGGAAATCCAGTCAAAATGTGTAGATCTGGTTTGGAAATATTGATGTAATAATAATATTAAATCTGACCAGTTTGCTTGTATTGGAATGTATGGTATGGTATGGTATGGTATGGTATGTACCCAGATGCCAGACTGTTCACGCATTGATTTGACATATATGCTACTAATTTGGGAACATGTCTTAGGAACACTTCTGGATCCTCAGCAGAGAGGTTCATGAGAAGACCCAGGTTAGGACTGATGCCTGCACGAGTTGACCCTTGTCACTACAACAACTGACTTTCCCTTCAGGAGAAGCAGCAGCTTCTTCTCTTCACCTTGAACTCTTCAGGTGTTCAAACAGTACCTTAAGACATGCAAGACACAGCAACAAGGGGAGAAGCTACAAAGATTATCTTCTCCAAGCCTCCCGTAAAACCTAGCATGAGCGTTGCTGCAGGCAACTGATACGAAGGGAACATGTCTTAGCACATATAGGGTGCCAAAAACGGATAGTTAAAAGACGATTAATGCGCTGGACCACTATTTGAATCTAGTTGTGAGAGTCTCATCTCTGTAGCCTGAGACCAAAGGGTGTGTTCTGAGCTGCTGTAACGTTGTGCTTGGGAAGAAAATCCTGGAATTTTAATGAAGTGGTGTGAAAAAGATTGCACATTAAATAAGGGAGGGTAGAAAATCCCATTTTGCAGAGCAAACAGTCTACAGAACACTTAAAAGTTACAAATGGATGGACGGCACATGCACAAACCACTAGCAACCTTAAGGGAGACCTGAACCTTCATATATAAAGCATAGATAAAGGTAAAGGTCTCCCTGGCTAAAAATCAAGGAAATTTATGTAGGAATACCCCAGGGGGGAGGTGGGCCCACCTGAAGGTTGGAGTGAACCGGTTCGCTCTCAGCTGATCTTCTGAGCTACTGGTTCACCCAAACTGGGCTGAACTGGTAGAATTCCCCCCCCCCCTGGTCCAAGCAATCTAGTTGGCATGGCCTCTGAAATGAACGAGCCACTCAGTCCCGTGATCAGAACGGCTTAGGATGCTCTGTGCAGAAGTATGCTTGTAAATTAGTTGATGCAAAAACCAAAGCCCTCTCAGACTGGACAGGAAAGTTTATGCTGGCAAAACGAAAAAACAAAAAACCTTCTCAGTCTGGACAGGAAATTTCATGTTGGCTGATATTACTGATATTAAAGTTCCATAAGGCATTAGGATGGGGAAGAAGTATGTTAGCATTTTCTGGTTGTTTAAGGCTCTTTTAAAAAGGGTGTTCTCCTCCTTTGACCTTAATCTGGGTCAAGCAACTAGAAAAGTTTCCTAAATGAACATTAGATTAGAATTAAAACAACAGCCGCAACAGTATATTTCAGGTATAGATCTGGCCTTTCAGAGAATAATTTGATCTGATCTGGACAGAAGCAAATGCTGTCCAATTTGACTCTCACAAGAATGTAAATTAAAATTTATGCTTCCCATTGATTATTAAGGTAAAGGTTCCCCTTGCACATATATGCTAGTTGTTCCCAACTCTAGGAGGCAGTGCTCATCTCCGTTTCAAAACATCTCCGTAGTCATGTGGCCGGCATGGCTAAATGCCGAAGGCACACGACCCACCGAAGGTCGTTCCTATTTTTTCTACTTGCATTTTTACATGCTATCAAACTGCTAGGTTGGCAGAAGCTGGGACAAGTAGCAGGAGCTCACTCCGTTATGCGGCACTAGGGATTCGAACCGCCGAACTGCCGACCATTCTGATCGGCAAGCTCAGCGTCTTCGCCACTGAGCTAATGACTCTCTTTTCAGAGACCTTGAGGTCTCTGGATTTGTAAATTGAGCACACTTTGCTGGACAATGAGGTTTCCCTTTAAAAAAGGGGGGGGTATTGCTACCTCCTTTGCAAACTCAGACAAGTCAGTCTTCCATCAGCTGTTAGGGCTTGTCCCCAACAATTCCTCATTTGAAGGACTGGAATAGATCTTGTGGAGAAGACTTGCAAAAGATCTGAGTAGCTGTAGGGCAGATGCACACCCAGAACTCACAGGAAGTCAACCTCCTTCGCAGTGGATTGAATCAGCTCAGATCATTAATCTTCCGTGGTATAATCACATTCAAGCAAAAACATGTCCCGTGCTGAACTCTAAAAGTATTAATGGGAAGGGCAGAAGGTAAAAAGACAAGAGATAAAGAGAAGGGGGGTGTGTGTTCTGACCGAGGCTTCCCAAGAGCATGAAGCAAACTCCTTGTCCTGACAAAAATCCCTTTTATTAATTGACTGTGAATCCTGCTCATTCACATCCAGCAAAGTCTTTCCAGGGAGGATTTACAGTCACAGACCTTATCTGGCTTGGAGAGCTGCCAGGCTGATATCTGCAAAACTTGGCAAGGAGTTTCAGAGAGACACCAACCAATTAATTGCCTCCTGCAAACTCCCCCCCCCTTTCACTCTTTTATTTTCTCTGGGAGGGGCCATTCATCATCCACCTGTGGCCTTACTCCCAAGTTGACCCCTGTTCTTTAGCTGTTCCCTTCATCTGGCAACTCTGTGCATGCGCACACTGGGAACAGGCTCCAGCTGTTTGTCTGCCTCATTGATGTCTGACTCTGAAGGCAGCTGATAATTGGCACACAGCCCTGGCCCCCTCTCTGCCTCCAACACAGAGCCTTGATCAGAGCCTTCCCCAGACTCCAAGACTGGCCCATGTTTCTCCCAAATCTCCTCACTGTCCGAATCTGCTGCCAGCTCCACTGGCCTCTGGCGGGCCACAACAGGAGGAGAGAGACAGACAGACAGTACGGGGGTGAAAGGGAGGCGAAGATTCACTTTCTAATAAACTTTGCTCTTCAAACTTATATCTATTTATTTATGGTATTTGTCCTTGCAATGGAGGATCCAGGTATTTAAAATAATAAATGCCAGGCTACATTTCCAAACACTCCAGAGATAGGCCTCTGAGCTTTAGGAAGCTAACAAGACAGAAGTGAAAGGGCAGGGTAATAAAGAAACAAAGAGAGCAATGCAAGTTTTTTATGAACAAAACCCAAAATATATATCAAGAGGCATTCATTATAGACAAAAAAGTTGAGAAATTAAAGTGTAGGCAGTATGAATTGGTCAGCTGGCAACACTAGCAAGCTCAGATTTGGTTGCTAGAAGCCCATCGTTCCATTTTTCCAACCCTTCTCAAATACGAAGCTAATCCTGAAATGTTTTTCTAGCAAGTTGGAAAACACCCACAGTAGCATGATTTGTACATTGATTCAACGGTGTGAGATGGGTGGCTAGAGAAATATGATGGATGGATGGATGGATGGATGGATGGATGGATGGATGGATGGATGGATGGATGGATGGACGGACGGACGCATGCATGGGATGGAGATAGAGAGATAGAAGAGACAGACAATGATGATACAGAGCGAGAGGGAGGGAGAGAAACAAACAATGATAGGTAGATGAGAGAATGAATATAGATAACAGATGATTAGATGATATTTCAAAGATGGATAGATGATAGATGGAAGATAGATAATAGATAGACAGACAGACAGACAGACAGACAATACGCAGACAGACACATAGACGATAGACAGATTTTAAAACAAATGCTTGTAGCCTAGTACAATTGGTTTGTAATGTCTTATTTGCTCCATTTGGACAGAATGAAAACCATATTAAACCGCAGAGAACAAATGGAACTTGAAGCCAGCTACCTGATGCTTTGTCTCTTCTTGTGAGGCAATAAAAGAGGACTACATTACCCATGCTGTGCAGATATTACACAGGCAAGATTAAAAAAAAGAGTGCTTATTTCTGCTTTTTTCTTCTTATTTCTTCTTCCACCATTTGATTAGGGCTCTGCAGCAAACATTTTCTATTTTCCATGTTTCCACACGCTAGGCAGATTCATATCCTAATTTTCCATACCGGATTTGCACCAAAAATTAAAAATAACAGAAATGTAACACTACGCGAGCTTTGAAATTCACAGGCATTCGGGACGTGTGATCACCGCCACTGCGAATATAAGTGCCGAGAGAAGTCACCCTCGGGAAAGAACGAAGGGAGAGCCAGAAAATGAGTCATAATATTTAGAGAAAGACTGCCAAGCAGGTGTACAGTAAAGCTTGTTAGGGGTATCAGCTTCTTCCCTAAGTGACTTACTGGTTGTGACATCTGCCAAACCTTCAAGCGGGAAAGCAATCAAGTTCCAGAGTCTGGAAAATTCAGAACCTTCGTCATTTTGCTGTAGAAACTACCGTATTTTTCTGAGTATAAGACGCACCTTTTCCCCCCTAAAAGAAGGTGAAAATTTTGATGTGTCTTATACACTGAATGTAAACCCACCCACCCACCGGCCCCCACCCTTTGGCCTCTACCTTCCAGCAATTTACCTCTGTGGCAGCAAACGGGGAAAATGGGGTTTGCGGAGGAGGCAATAGGTTATGGCAATCTCTGCAGCCTGAAACAGCTGATGATCGGGAGGCCCATGCTGAAATTGAAAGTGAAACTTGCTGTTTGTTCCACAAGGCAAATTGCTGGGAGGCAGAGGCAGATTTTTTTTCCTTCTAATCAGGCTAAACTGAAACAGGCTGTTTGCTGCAAGGAGGTAAGTCAATAACTATAAATGCCTACAGAATGTTCAAATTATTAGACTTATTTTTTAAAGACTGCTTTATTATTGTTCTAGACAACTTAACAAAATGAAGAAGCTCTTTAAAATGAATGCTTGATCTGAAGAGGCCCAGTGCTATTGTATCTCCTTTTAAATAGCAGAGAATAGCTATACTTCCAGAAAGCCACATCAATTTTAACAGCCTCTGTACAAGTATAGTCTGAAATGTAACACCACAAACAGTCTATATCATCTGTACTGTTTGCTGTTTGTTGTAAGGAGGCAAATTGCTGGGAGGCAGAGGAAGATTTTCCCCCCTTGTTTTCCTCCCCAAAAGCTAGGTGTGTCTTATACTTCGGAGCATCTTATACTCCGAAAAATATGGTAAATGCATCTTCTCCCCCGCCCCATTTTTTCCATTGACTCAAAATCGCTTTCTTCCACATTTCTGAAAAGCTTGAACAATGCTTACTGTTTATAAAAAAATGCTTAGTGTTTAGAGAAGAGACGACACACATATCTGAAAAAACAGCAGTAGACAAATAACTCGTTCCAGATGCCCGTAAAAAATAAAAGTTTCATTTAACAGATCCTGAATTTAAAACGTTTAAATAAACGAAGACTTTATAAGTTCTGGAAGGCATTAGCAGAAAGAGAAGAAAGACAATGTGACAGGGCTTTAAGTAATCAGTAAGCTGTGAATGGCAGGGTTCCTACAATAGAGTAATCCAAAATCTGATACCGCACAAATTAGATGTATTATGACTAAAGATGATGGATTGGTTCATACAACTCCTAAAGCCATTTTTTGCTAGGTGCCTATGCACTGAAGAAGCTTCCTGGATGAGAAACGAAATGTCTTCAAGGAAAAACAAGAACAAGGCAAGATAAGAAACAATGGATGGAGACTAACCTAGGAGAGAAGCAACCTAGAACTAAGGAGGAAATTCCTGACAGTGAGAAGAATCAACCAGTGGAATAACTTGCCTTCAGAAGTTGTGGGTGCTCCATCACTGGAGGCTTTCAAAAAGAGACTGAACAACTAGTTGTCTCAAGGTGAACCGTTCTAATCATGATTGCAGAAAATACGACTTCAGCAACAGAGTGGTCCAACACCTTGAATGCTCTACCTGACTCCCGTGTTACTGCCTCTAACACTCACAGCTTCAACCTTAAACTGTCTACCATGGACCTCACCCCATTCCTAAGAGGTCCATAAAGGGGGCGTGCATAAGTGTACCAGCGTGCCTACCATCCCTGTCCTACTGTCCCCATTTCTTTGTACTCATTTCTTTTGTTCACATCCATATCTATATTTATACCTGCTGTCTTGAACATAGGAATGTGATGGCTCAGTGGCTAAGACGCTGAGCTTGTCAATCAGAAAGGCCGGCAATTTGAATCCCTAGCGCCGCATAACGGAGTGAGCTCCCGTTACTTGTCCTGGCTTCTGCCAACCTAGCAGTTCGAAAGCACATAAAAAATGCAAGTAGAAAAATAGGGACCACCTTTGTTGGGAAGGTAACAGCATTCTGTGCGCCTTTGATGTTTAGTCATGCCAGCCACATAACCACAAAGACATCTTCGGATAGTGCTGGCTCTTCAGCTTTGAAACGGAGATGAGCACTGCCCCCTGGAGTCGGGAACAACTAGCATGTATGTGCGAGGGGAACCTTTACCTTTACTTTATCTTGTGCATGTTTGACAAACCAATAAATACAAATACAAATGGTACAGTGTCTCCTGCTCAAGCAAGGGGTTGACTAGAAGACCTTCAAGGTCCCTTCCAATTATTCTATATTCTATGTTCAGTTGCCTTTTGAAAAGCACCTTTGGGACAAGCATTTTAGGTTAATGTTATGCAATCCAGGTCACTATGTCAGAAATCAGAGTTCTCCAATCCTTTGATACCAGAAGCTCAGTTTCAAAAGTGGATTTTTTACTTTCAAAACACAGGACCCAAACCAAATAATCAAGACTCACTGAAGTATTTACTGTTAACAGTAGACCTTGAAGAACGAATTCCCTCCAGAGAATAGTAGGAAGATGCACTCACACATTTCAGAAAGGAGGAGAAAATGATAATCATGCATATGATTGAGCCAAAGTGGCGCAGTGGTTAAATGCAGCACTGCAGGCTACTTCAGCTGACTGCAGCTCAGCAGTTCGGCTGTTCAAATCTCACCGGCTCAGGGTTGACTCAGCCTTCCATCCTTCCGAGGTGGGTAAAATGAGGACCCGGATTGTTGGGGGCAACATGCTGACTCTGTAAACCGCTTAGAGAGGCCTGAAAGGCCTATGAAGCGGTATATAAGTCTAACTGCTATTGCTATATGCATAAGTAATAGATGCCGCAAGGAAAAATAACCATCATCAACAAACCTCAAGGTACTTCTCCACTCTTCGACTACCTTCAAGAAGGAATGACAGTCTTAACCAAAAAAACATATCAGTTATGAAATGTTGATAAGACTTAAGAGACGCAGGCATTTCAAGGTTGCTTTTTTGGGGCTCATTAGCATACATGCCTCCTGTTTCTATTTCGCTAGCGTGCTCCTACTCAGCTAAGAATTTGTTTTCTTCACACTACACAAAGGTCATTCATCCATTCGGACTCTTTTTGCTGAAGAGCAGACCTGCCTGTCAACCACATATTCCAGATTGCTCAGAATAGATCTTCGTGAATCCTTTCTCCCCTGTGCCCAGACCATCTCAAAGCAGGGAAGGGTATTTCAGGACAAGTAGCCCTTGTGCTACCATTTCCCCGAAAATAAGACCGGGTCTTATTTTCTTTTGACCCGCAAAATAAGCACTTGGCCTTATTTTCGAGGAGGTCTTATTATTTTTGAGGTGCAGGAGGCTGCAAGAGTGATCACCTCATGGCTGCTGCGGTGTTGCAATATTTCTTGTTATTGCTAATATGTTCCCGGCTCTAGGGGACGGTGCTCATCTCCGTTTCAAAGCTGAAGAGCCAGTGCTGTCCGAAGACGTCTTTGTGGTCATGTGGCTGGCATGATTAAACGCTTAAGGTGCACGGAATGCTGTTACCTTCCCACCAAAGGTGGTTCCTATTTATTTACTTGCATTTTTACATGATTTTGAACTGCTAGGTTGGCAGAAGGTGGGACAAGTCACGGGAGCTCACTCGGTTATGTGGCACTCAGGATTCGAACAGCCGAACTGCCAACCTTTCTGATCAACAAGCTCAGCGTCTTAGCCACTGAGCCACCACATCCCTTTAGGAGTAGGGGACTGGAGGTTAAAACATATGAAGAACCATTGCAGGAATTGGATAGGTCTAGTTTAATGAACTTTGGTATTCTGTTATTCTATTAGAAGGAAAAAAAGAAACAACAACTTTTTTTCAGTCTTGAATACAAGATAGAAATCAGTCCATGCAAAAATGCACGAAGAGTTGCTGAGAGCCATGGATTTACACACTAAGGCAAGATAGCAAGAGTACATCCCTGGATTTGTGGCTTTAACACACCTTAAAGGGACCAGACTGGAGAAGACTTACGAGATCATTCCCCTTTACCGATGGCATGAATGGCTTACTGATCGTATCACTGGAATTTCTCACAGATTTTTTTTTTTAAGAAACGCAAGGGAGAATCAACGTTTTAGAAGAGTTATCTGTCATTGATGTGCCAACATACGTTTTTTCTTCTGAAGTCTAGACAGAATTAAGCGGCTGGAGCAACAGCAAGCCGAGATGTGTGAATGTGCACAGAACATTTTTGTTTTCGCTCTTGTGGGTCTGGTTTTTTTTTAAAAAAAGGAAGCCTTTCACAACTTGTCTTCTGTGGCCAGGCGTTAAAACACCACATGGCTAAAAATGGATGCAAAAGAAGACAATTCTAAACCCCCCCCACCCCAGCTATAATCATGGGTTCCTGAAAGATGCTGGGAATGGGTCTGAAGCAAAAATAAATGACACCAGTTCCTAGAAAACAAAAAGACCACAGGGAATAAAATGCAGCTTTTTTTGAATGGATAGTTGATCAGAGCATCCCATTTGTTTCTTTAAACTCATCTATCCAGCAGGTTGAGCTGACTGAGGGATGGATCTTCTTCTTATAATAATAATAATGATTAAAAAAAACATTGTTAGTTAAAAGCACAAGGTCCAATAGAGTTAACTTTCTACTTACCATGAATACAGGTAGTCCTCAAGTTTGAACACAATTGAGCCCAAAATTTATGTTGCTACCATATTTTTCGGACTATAAGATGCACCATGATTTTGAAGAGGTAAATTTAAAAAAAAGTTTTTGCAGTCTGTAGGCGTCCCAAACCCTCTGCATGCCACGTTTTTTGCAAAAAAAAAAAAAAAAAAAAAAAAAAAAAAAAGGGGCGGTGGCATGCAGAGCTTTGGGAAGCTTGTAGAGTGCTCCTGGGAGCTGGGGGGGGGGGGCAAAAACACCCCAATTTTTGCAAAAAAAGGGCATGAATAGCCTTTGGGAGGCTTGTAGAAGGGTCTTTTGGGGGGGGAATGAGCAAAACCAGCCCATTTTTTGCTCATTTTTGCTCTCCCCAGCCCTCAGGAGCACTCTGGAAGCCTCCTAAAGGCTATGCACGACCATTTTTGCAAAAAGGGGGGGGGGTTCAGTAGGCCAAAAATGTTGTATTCAGTGTATAAGATGCACCCAGGTTTTCACCCTCATTTGGGAGGGGGGAGAGTGTCATCTAATACCCTGAAAAATACGGTAAGTGAAATGTTTGTTAAATGAGTTTGTTCCAGGTTACGACTTTCACTTGCAACAGTTGCTAAATGAATAATTCCATTTGTTAAATAAATAACATGAGGCTTCCCCATCGACTTTGCTGGTCAGAAGTTCGCAAAAGGGGGATCATTGTGACCTTGGGACACAGCAACGGTCATAAACATGAACCGGTTGCCAAGCATCTGAAATTTTGATCGTGTGACCGCGGGGTTGCTGCAATGGCATGAAAAATGCTCGTAGCGCTCTTTTTCCAATGCCATTGTAACTGTGAATGGTCACTAAATGAACTGTTGTAAGTCAAAGACTACCTGTTTTGCATTGCACTGCATGGCATGCCACGGTGTGATATTGATTGTATGGCATTGCATTATATTCAGCAGTGGGATTCACTTAGGTTTATCACCGGTTCGCAACTGTGAGCGTGCGCACACTTGCATCGCCCATGCATGCAGCTTTTGTGCATGCATGTGCCCTTCTGTGCATGCGCTTTGCTCACGCACACAGCCTGCATGGATGCGTGTGGCTTCAAAAACGAGGCTACATAGGACATTTTGGAGTCGGGGCGTGTGGGCGGTGCCGAGCCGGTAGCACCTACAGTTCAGCACTACCCGTCCAGCGAAACTGGCTGAACACAACCTCTGTGTATATTGCATTAGCCCACATTATCTTGCATTATGGGACAAAGAACATCAAAAACTATTCTTCCCAGTTAGTCTGAACTGGCAGACCACACTCTGTTCTTCCTCTTTAGGTTTGTCCTGAAAGCTAAGGTGGTTGGTAGCTTCACACTTGATCCCTGCAGTTCAGATCGCTGGGCAATTAAAGTTCAACTCTTGCCATTGTTAATTACTAATCGTTGATTAAACTGCCGAAGTTGTATGCCGGTGGCTGCTAACCCCCCCCCCCCGGGGCCCGGTTTAATTCTCTCATTGCCGTCTAGAATCCTGTCGCTTAGCAATAAGCATAGATTAGATTAAGAAGATCAAAGTACTTCTTCAGTTCACCCTGAGACTTGCAAACAAGGTTCAACGCAAAATGATGAGCTCAGGTGGCTGATCTCATGGCAGCAAGGAATATCATGGCTATCTTCAGATCTCTGCCATACAAGTCTAAATGCTAAACCATGCTCACTGTTTGCTCACTCGGAAACTCCGAGTGTGAAAAATTAATCAATTTATGGATGAGCCCAGAAAGAAGGAAGCAGAAGATAAAGCAGGGGAAGAAATGCATCTCCTCCTTCTAGAGATTCTTAGAAGATTGTTCTGTCCAATGTGAAATCACAAGTTTGGGGGATTTACTCAATCCCTCTTGAGAAAGCTGGGCTGTATGACTTCCGTGTGGTTGTTAAAATGAGGGGAAGTTTTTAAAGTGTGAGAGGGGCACAGTGGCCAACCTGTTGAGACACTGGGCTAGTCAGTCAGAAACCAGGTCAGCAGTTTGAGACCCAACTATCGCGTGACGGGGTGAGCTCCCGTCCACATCTCAGCTCCTGCCCATCTAGCAGTTCGAAAGCATGCAAACGTGAGTAGATAAATAGGTATACTTCAGTGGGAAGGTAACAGTGTTCCGTGCTGGCCACATGATGACAGAAGCATCTTCAGACAATGGTGGCTAGGAAATGGGGATAAGCACCCCAACTGGCAAGGGAAACCCTTAACTTCTTTTACCTTTTAAGTTTTTAAAAGGGAATTTTCCTCTTCCCCTAGACCAAGTGTTTCAAAACTCAACAGTGGACAAAAGTTTCACAAAACAAGGTATTCAGCAAAACGATGATTTAATCTCTTCACCAAAATGCAAAATGAAGAGACACAGACCCTTACAATTACACAAGGCAGACTACTTTTTATGACTTAATGACCCCAAAGCACATCTTTGTTTATTTAATTACATTCAAGACCCATCAATCAATAGGGCTCAATATAAGACAAAAAAGCACTATCCTTATTAAGCTCCGTATAATCCTACAATACTGGTATTTTTATTTGCTGTCCTCAGGGAAATTTCAATTAAATATACAGGTGCATGGATCATAGCTCAGGACTGGCAATCCTTTAAAAGAAGACATTACAATAAGCCAATAAAATGCAGCAATTATATATATATATTTTGCAAACGATCCAAAATTGAATGCTGCCAAGATATAAATCTAATGATTAAGTAAAATACCTTGATCCGTAGAATTCAAATTACTCAGAAGACTGAGAGAATATAACTTAATTCAGTGATTCTCAAATTATTGTGTCTTAAATTCCACTACCATCACTGTCAAAAGAACAGAATCTCATCCAGATAGAAGCAGAGGAAATTGCTACATTTTCTGAGAACAATCCTTACAGGAATTCCATTATAGTATTTCTGTTATAAAATTTATGGTATTGTTAGTTGCGAAGTCGTGTCCGACCCATCACGACCCCATGAACAACATTCCTCCAGGCCTTCCTGTCCTCTACCATCCTCTGGAGTCCATTTAAGCTCATGCCAACTGCTTCGGTGACTCCATTAAGCCACCTCATTCTCTGTTGTCCCTTTCTTCTCACAGTCTTTCCCAGCGTTAGGCTCTTCTCCAGTGAGTCCGTCCTTCTCATTAGGTGGCCAAAGTATTTGAGTTTCATCTTCAGGCTCTGGCCTTCTAAAGAGCAGTCAGGGTTGATGCCCTCTAGGACTGACCAGTTTGATCACCTTGCAGTCCAAGAGACTCTCAGGAGTCTTCTCCAGCACCAGAGTTCAAAGGCTTCAATCCTTATGGTCCAACTTTCACAGCCACCCATTGCAACTGGGGAAAAGTTGTAGCTGGAAAAATTTCCCCCGTGGGTGATGTTTTCTCCTAATACACATCACTTAATAAATTCAAATCCTCAAAGACCTAACTACGCCCAAAATACAAAGTATTTTATTCTGGCTCCTAAGTCCATGTTACTAATCTTTTCTTCATAAAAAACAATTCCGTAGAACAAATGTGTAAGACTACAACCCCCATTACACTGGCTGGGAATGAGAGGAATTTAATAAAAAGCAGTGTTCCAATATCTCAGGGGCTGCCACAAAGAAAAGGGAATCAAGCTATTCTCCAAAGCACCCGAGGGCAGGGCAAGAAGCAATGGGCGGAGACTAATCAAGGAGAAGCAACTTAGAACGAAGGAGAAATTTCCTGATAGTTAGAACAAATTAATCAGTGGAACAACTTGCCTCCAGAAGTTGTGAATGCTCCAATACTGGAAGTTTTTAAGAAGATGTTGGATAACCATTTGTCTGAAATGGTATACGACCATGATAGTGAATCTATGGCAAGCATGCCAGAAGTGGCACGAAGAGCCATTTCTCCGGACATGCCAGCAGTTGCCTGTTGCTCTTCCGGGTTCCAGCATATATCACGAACACGGGAGCACTGGAAACTGGTAGAGCTGCTCCCTGGCACGCATGTGTGTGTGCTGGGAAACTGCTCTTCTGGTTTCCAGCACTCCTGTGCATGCTCTCCCGGTTTTTGGTGCTCCAAAGGGACCTCCAAAGTCCCTTCCAACTCTGTTATTCTATTCTATTTTTGTCTGAGTTGAACTTCAATGTATTCGGTGGTACTTTGTCTAAAGGAAGTGTGTTAGGACTATTGGTTTAAAAGGAACGTTCAATGTGTATTTATTATTATTTTTTACTACTTGGATTACTAAACTAAACTCCCTGGGATAGCACCAGAGGTGGGTTCCTGCCGGCATTACTGCTGGTTCGGTGCGCGTGCACATTTGCACATAAAATATCTGTGCATGCGCACGTTAGAAAAGGGGGGGGGGGAATTTTGCAATGAAGATTGTTCTGCGCGTACAGAAAATCAAGATGGCGCCGACGATGATAAAACAGGTTCAGGGGCATGGCGGGCCGAGTTACTACCTACCGTGCCGAACCAGTAGGAATCCACCTCTGGATAGCACCCGATTGGCTGAACCCAACTTCTACAAATTCTATCGTGGATCAGTCACTTCAGCTGCAATGTTTGTGAATGTTTTCATTTTATAATGGACCTTTGAGCATCTTTGCACATGTTTTACTCATTTTGCCAGTTAGAGATGAGTGAAGGAAGCCAATCCCATGCAAAAAGAGGCTGTCCAAGTCTTGAGTCTTTGCTCATCAAGAAAGGCTGGATGGACGCTGGAATTCAGTGCTTTTTGCTCTGAGAAAGCACCGGAGAAGGATTTGCATAGTAACAGAGCTGTTCTTCTTATTCATCCTTCGCTGTTGCAACCGTCTGGCATGACTCTGCAGCCGACGGAGACAAAGATGCTCTTGTATTCCCTTTCCTAGAAATCAGTTTCATTCGAAATCCCATGGGGATCTTTTATTCATTCATTCTCAGTTCCAGGCTCAGGTTTTCGGCAAAGGACCAGCGACATCCCTGCCTCCCTGCACGTTACCTCCACCCCCTCCATGGGTCTCTGTCCATCGCACATCCGTTCAACTTTGCCTTTGGAGGCTCCTCTCCTCCTGGCAACTCTACTTTCTCCAAATCGCTGAGCAAGATCAGGGGAGAAAAGCTACCTCATGCAGAATTAAGCCTTCCCAGCTGGCTTCCAACAAGCAAAGCTAATGGGGGGGGAGGACCAGATTCACTTAATGGCCACATGATTCTGTTAACAACTGCATCAATTTGCTTAAAAGATTATAGAATGGGACACAGGAGTGGTACGTGGAACTCTCACCTCACAATAAAGAGGTTGTGACTTCAATCTTAGATAGAGGCAGATATTTCTCTCTCTGGGCACAATGAGAATATATCTGCTGAACAAACTCCGCTCTGGCAACAGTAAGGGCATCCGGCCATTAAAAACTCTGCTAGCTCTGTTCAGTTGCCCAGACTCCACCTGGCAAAGGATTATGGAGTCATTAAAAGATGATGATTGTAGAATGGGACACTTAACTGCCTTGCTGATCAATGGGAATTTGGGGCTCAATTGGTGTCGTAAGTCGAGGACTACTGCAACCACACTTTCAATTAGTTCTGGTCGTTGAGTTGTCTCCAAAGGCTCTAACATGCCCTCTAACTTCTAAATAATGATTAATTTTAAATTTTAATTATAGAACACTAGGACATGCATGGAAAGAGATTGTTTTAATTGAGATAAGTCATTTTAATTAGATGAGAAGGCAAGGAAATGAAATCGGGCTGTTTTTATTTTATTTTTTTGAGGGGTTCCTGACATACTACACAAAGGCCCAGGGTGATAGGAGAAAAGTGGCAAATATGTGTCCCAATCCCCAAAATAAATCCCCAAAAATGAAATGTACAGATACACACATACTGTATTTTTCGGAGGATCAGACATGTACCAAATTAAATACTAATAAAGGAGAATGGTTGAAATTCAGGGTTGAAACGAACGGGTCCTGAGCTTAGAGAGTACCAAGCACTAAGTTATATTATTATTGATGAAATATACAGTGAAACAAGAGGGACGTGGCTGCTCAGTGACTAAGACACTGAGCTTGTCGATCAGAAAGGTCAGTAGTTCGGCGGTTCGAATCCCTAGCGCTGTGTAACGGAGTGAGCTCCTGTTACTTGCCCCAACTTCTGCCAACCTAGCAGTTCGAAAGCACGTAAAAATGCAAGTAGAAAAATAGGAACCACCTTTGGTGGGAAGGGAACAGCATTCCATGTGCCTTCGGTGTCTAATCATGCTGGCCACATGACCATGAAGACGTCTTCGGACAGCGTTGGTCTTCAACTTTGAAATGGAGATGAGCAAGGGGAACCTTCACTTTTACCTTACAGTGAAAGAATACCTACACTCTGAAATTTTACATGTGAGATGAATTTAATAGGAAATGATCTGTAAATTGTGTTCGGTACATCAGTCGCTAGAGAGAAATGGGCGTATTTCCTTTGGAAAATATCCTGAGATTTATCATCTTTCTAAGAAAGAAAGGAAGGAAGGAAGGAAGGAAGGAAGGCTTAGCATAGCAGTAGACTTAGCAGTAGACTTATATACCGCTTCACAGGGCTTTCAGCCCTCTCTAAGCGGTTTACAGAGAGTCAGCATATTGCCCCCAACAATCTGGGTCCTCATTTTACCCACCTCGGAAGGATGGAAGGCTGAGTCAACCCTGAGCCGGTGAGATTTGAACCGCTGAACTGCTGATCTAGCAGTAGCTTGCAGTGCTGCATTTAACCACTGCGCCACCTTGGCTCTTGGAAGGAAGGAAAGAAAGAAAGATTGAAAGAAAGAAAGATTGAACGATTGAAAGAAAGATTGACTGAAAGGAAGATTGAAAGATAGATTGAAAGAAAGATTGAAAGAAAGATTGATTGAAATATTGAAACATAGATTGAAAGAAAGATTGAAAGATAGATTGAAAGAAAGGAAGATTGAAAGAAAGATAGATTGAAAGAAAGAAAGATTAGATTGTACTTAGCTGGAAAAATATAACATTTTCAAGTGCATTTCCTTGAAAAAATAAAACTTCTTCTTTTATAAGCCAGAGTGTCCAGCAATCAGTCAGTGGTAGCACAACAGATGTGCAATACAGAGAGAGGCACAGAAGCCCCTTTGTGTCGACCCAAAAGGAACAAGGCTAATTTTGCAAGGGAGGGAGGCCTGGGGAAGCCTTGGTTTATTTTTAACGCAACTTCTGAAATTCTTCTTTCTCCTACATATCCTACACCAGTGATGGCTAACCTTTCCCGGACCAGGTGCCAAAAGCATTTGTGTGGTGTGAGAATGTGGACGTACTCGCCCAAACCCCCAAAATGGAATGCTCGTGTGGCCCCCATGCATGCGTCCCACCTCCGTGCATGTGTGCAATGGCCTCCTGCATGTGCCCCACCCCCACACGTGTGCCCACCCTGCGCACACATGGCAGAGACCCAATGACCAGCTGACTGGTGGTAGGTGGGCGAGCATGCGCAGTGGAGCTGAACTGGGGTGACAGCTGCATGGCACCTGTGGCATGCATGCCATAGGTTTGCCATCATGGTCCTACACAGAGGTCCCAACGCATCCTGGTGCCCATTTAATAATCTTCTGTTCACATTTTGGGTATCGTTCACAAGCAAGAGACCGTGTTTGTATTCAACATCAACCTTGTAATACCGTATTTTTTGGAGTATAAGATGCAATTTTCAGAGTATAAGACGCACCGGAGTATAAGATGCACCAAGGTTTTGAAGAGGCAAATTAAAAAAAAGTTTTTGCACTTTGCAAACCTCCCCAAAATGGCCAGTTTTTCATGAAAACAAGCCCTTAAAAAAAAAAAGAGGCATGAATAGCCCTTAGGAGGCTTGTGGAATGTTAGGGGGGGGGAGGCACAAATGAGCAAAATTGTCAAAAAAAGGGCATTAGAAAGCTTACAGAGTGTTCCCTGGGGCTGGGGAAATTGAGCAAAAAATCTCTGAAAGCCTCGTACAAGCTATGCACTGCCATTTTGGTGAAGGGGGCGGGGTTTCAGGAGGCAAAAAATGCTGTATTCAGTGTATAAGAGGCACCCAGATTTTCAGCCTCTTTTTTGAGGGAAAAAGGCGCATCTTATATTATGAAAAATATGGTACCTATAAGTTCTTTCATTAAGGACGGGGTGAAGAACCAGCTTCAGTTTGGGATAAAATCCAACACAATGCGCTATGGGCAAAGCAACATAGATTAGAAACCAGGGGTGGTATTCACTTACTTTCCCTACTGGTTCGCAAACGTGAATGCACGTGCCCCGTCCACGCATGCATTCGGTCTTCTGCACATGCACTTTGATCGCACGTGCTGCTTGCATGCAAGCGTGTGGCTTGAAAATGTGCCTAAATAGGACAGCATAGAGCTGGGGTGGGTGGATGGGTGGGTATCTGACTTTGTTGCTTGTATGTACAATGAGAGCTTATGTACCAGAGACAAACTCCTTGTGTGTCCTATCACACTTGGTCAATAACGAATTCTGTCCTCTCCTGTCCTGTCCAAGGTAGATGATGATAGATAGATAGATAGATAGATAGATAGATAGATAGATAGATAGATAGATAGATAGATAAGATAGATAGACAGACAGACAGAGGGAGGGAGTTGCTCTCTAGCACCTTTTACTAAGTCTCTCTCTTAGCAATGGAAATGTTGGGCTCAATTGTGGTCATAAGGCGAGGACCCCCTTTGTTGATTCTCACCTTGTTGCCCACTTCAGGTGATGCATTGTCAGGAAGAAAGAAGGGGAATCTTTTCACAGCCATTCAATATACTCATTTTGAATAGGTTATCATAGCTAGAAGGAAAAGCTCTTACGGGATCCTCCTATGCTGCTTTTCAGGGCTAAATGGAAGAATAGGGATGGTCAAAAGCATAACAAAAAAATAGAATCCATTTAAGCAACCATTTCCTGCATTCATATTCAGAGTTCAATGCTTGCCAAAAGGAAGGGGGGGGGGGAAGCAATATCTGCTCAGCTAGCCAAGAGCCAAGAGAAAGAGCTAGCGAGAGACTTTTTATATAGCCATGTGTTTCCATGTACCTGCAGCCTTCAAGATTTCAGTGAGAAATTGTTTTCTGGGGGTGGGGGGGGGGGAGGATAAACACGCAGATCTGTTTGCCAACTGTTTCCAGCGGGTTTATTATAGAAGCTGCCCTGAGATTCTCCAACCAAGCAAGATAACAGTTTTAAAAATAAAAATAAAACTCCCAACGCCAGTCGGTCTGCTCTTATCTAAGGGTCAAAAGTATTGCAACCTTATTAGGACATACGCCCCAGGCTGCTTCTCTTACTTAAGATCTGTTAATTAGAAGTTAAGCACTTACTGCACTTCCAATAACTCTACAGAGCTCTTAAGAGTTAGAGTTAGAATTCTTTATTGGCCAAGTGCGATTAGACACAGAAGGAATTTGTCTCCTACCCCGTCTTTGGACATTTCTAGGAGAGAGTCAGGTCTTCTGCAAGGTTGACCTAATTCTAGCTACATTCAAGGCTTAGTGATATTAAAGTGATAAAAGGTCTGGAGACTAAAACATAGGAAGAACGGTTGCAGGATTTGGGTATGGCTAAGGTAAAGGTTCCCCTGGCACATATGTGCTAGTCGTTCCCGACTCTAGGGGGCGGTGCTCATCTCCGTTTCAAAGCCGAAGACCCAGCGCTGCCCCAAGATGTCTCCATGGTCATATGGCCGGCATGACTAAATGCTAAAGGCGCATGGAACGCTGTTACCTTCCCACCAAAGGTGGTTCCTATTTTTTCTACTTGCATTTTTATGTGCTTTTACGTGCTAGGTTGGCAGAAGCTGGGACAAGTAACGGGAACCGCCAAATGGCCGACCTTTCAATTGACATGCTCAGCGTCTTAGCCACTGAGCCACTACACTTTAAGGTACTTTAAGGAAGTACAAATTCAGGATAAACAGAAACATTCACAATTTATATATCCAAGGATAGGAAGGGGGGGGGGGGGGAAGCTATTGCGGTTTCTTCTTCCAAGCCTTGCTGGTCAGTGGCAGGGTTCACACGTTAAGCAGCAGTTAGCATAAAAGTGGCTTGGCATGTAAGACACTTAGCCAGGTTCACACACTGCCCTGGTTCACACACTGCACTAAGTCATAATCCATGAGCCTTATAAACCCAAGAACTGGGTTCAAACAACTCACTAAAAAAAAAAAACCTTCCCAATTAAACACACTGCATTTCAGCTCAGTGCAATGTACGCTTGATGGGATTAGACACTGCAAAGCATGGCAAAGAGTACGGTTAACTCCACGACCGTTTGAACCTCACCCAAGTGGAAGGAAGGAAATGGAAGTTGAAGCTTCCGCTGGAAGTGGGAAATACTTCAATAACTGTTGAAAGAAGGACAAGGCAGAGATAAGGCAGAAGAGCAGGTGATGAAGTTTTTAAAGAGAGAAATGCGTTTTTAGAAATGTTTCCTTTCATGTAAAATAAGGAGCTATGGACACACACACACACACACATACACACAAAAGAGAGAGAGAGGGAGAAAGAGAGAGGGAGGGAGAAAGAGAGAAAGAGAGAGACACCAGCACATATACATATACGTACATGCATGCATACATACAACCTATATATATGTACCTACAACCTTGTGCGGTGAGTTGGGCTGAGAATGAGTGACAGGTTTGAATGTCACCATGCTGGCTTTGATGCCTAAGGTAAAACTAGAATTCACAGTCTCCTGGTTTCTAGCCTGATGCCTTTCATTCTCCTTCAGGAGCATATAGTCCTATTATTATTATTATCTCTTTTATTCATTAAACATGAAATTCAGTCAAGTGAACATTCAAAAATGCATCACAAATACTATCGACTGGTGCTAATGGTTGATACAGGTTGCTGCCAGCATCCTATGTATCAACCAAGTTCCTTCCTTCCTTCCTTCCTTCCTTCCTTCCTTTTCTTCTCCTTCTTCTACCACTACTACTTCTACTGATGATGATGATACTCAGTCAACTGAACATTTAAAGATGTGTTGACTGGTACTAATGGTTGATATAGTTTGCTGCCAGCGTCCTAGGTATCAACCAAGTACCTTCTTAAGATGTACGATGTTCCGAGTAGCAGAGTTTTTTGCAGTTCCGCTGGTGTTTATTGCAGGAAGCTGCAATGTGTTTTATAAAATTCTTGGACCTGATACCAAGTGCCCCAATGACAATGGGTATCATTGGGTATTATTATTTATCTATGTAATTGTTCTACATAATATAATTATTATCATACCATTGATGTCCAAGGATATCATCTTTTTTTCGTCTTCCATCTTATTTGTATGTTGGTTTTGGTCCTTTCCATGTTCTTGTCTCAGTCTGTGTTTTTGTCCTGGCTCCTTCTCTCTCCTGTCGTTCTGTTTCCCTTCGGTCCCTTATATCCTGCTCCGTAAGTTTTTCCTCTGAGGTCTGTTCTTCCTGGCTCTTATTTTCTGCTTCCTTTCTATTATCCTGTTCGTCTTCTCCTATTATATAGTGATCATAAAATTCCTGTGCCTTTTCCAGCGAGTCAGTATGGATTTTTTTTCCCCCTGCCAGGTTATTAGCATCCCCTCAGGGATAAGCCATCTAAACATCACTCTGTATTTCAGCTGCAATGTCTTGATGTGTTTTATAAAATTCTTGGACATGGTACCAAGTGCCCCAATGACACTGGGCAGCCCTGGGTATCATTATTATTATTACATATAATATAATTATTCTATGTAATATATTTTCATCATGCAATACAATATTGCTATTATATCAGGCATTTATATTCTGACTTTATTATTTTTTACAAATAACTCAAGGCAATGAACATCCCTAATATTTCTTCCTCTTCCTCTTTTCCCCACAACAACAACCCTGTGAGGTGGGTTGGGCAAAGAGAGAGAGACGGAGAGAGAGAGGGTGGGAGAGAGAGAGAGAGAGAGGGAGAGAGAGTGAGACGGAGAGGGAGGGAGAGAGACTGAGAGAGAGAGAGATGGAGAGAGAGAGGGAGGGAGACAGAGAGGGAGAGAGGGAGACGGAGAGAGAGAGAGGGAGATGGAGAGAGGGAGGGAGAGAGATGGAGAGAGAGACGGAGAGGGAGAGAGAGTGACAGACAGACAGAGAGAGAGGGAGATGGAGAGGGAGAGAGAGTGAAAGAAAGAGACGGGGAAAGAGAGAGAGACAGAGAGAGAGAGACAGAGAGTGAGAGAGAGACAGAGGGAGAGAGAGAGAGAGAGAAAGAGAGACTGGCCCAAGGTTACCCAGCTGGCTTTCATGGCTAAGGTGGGACATGAACTCACTGTCTATTTGATGCTGGAAGACAAGAAATCCCTGCACGTTTTTCTTCCACAAAAACATCTCTTGCCTCAAGAAATACCGGAGCATCACAAAGAGAACTAGATTGTATCACCTGTCATTCCAGTTTATACCTGCAAGGTATATGTCTAGGCAGGGAGGTATTTGGAGATTTCCCTCCTTTGTCTGCCGTCTGAAAAGGCGCGCAAAAAAAATGGTTCTTTAATCACTTCCCTCCCTATGGCTGGACATAAGAATCCTCTGTCCATTACGAATGTAGCAAAGTCTCCTGATCTATTAGGAAAGCTATTTGCAAAGCCTACTAATTAAAACCCTTCGTGTAAGACTGTGATGGGGAACCTATGGTATGCGTGCCACAGGTGGCACATGGAGCCATATTTGCCCTCAGCTCTGGTGCGAATGCGCGCACCAGCCAGCTGATTTTCAGCCTTCTGGAGGGGAGGCCGTTTTCACATTCCCCAGGCTTCAGGAAAGCCTCCAGAGCCTGGGGGGAGTGAAAATCCCCCTCCCTTGCACGGGGATCACTTGCGTGGTAGGGGTGTAGCTTGCGTTTGTACAGGTGGGTGGGCACGCATGCGATAGCGTGTGCACACAATTTTGGCACACCTTTAGAAAAAGGTTAGCCATCACTGATGTAGGAGATGACCAGGTTGAGCCCGAGGGAGGAATCAAACATGTCATCAGTCACGAGTCCCTTTGCGCTCTCAGGGATCTATGCCCAGCCCATCATGAATTCCTTCTGCACACCTGCACCTCCATAACTGTCTGGTTTGGCTTCGCAACCCAACAAGACAGACACAGACTTCTGTGGATAATCAGAACGGCAGAAAAAACAATGGCTACCAACAATGGCCTTCCACGGAGGACCTGCATACTGCACGAGTTAAAAAGAGGGCTGTGAAAATATCTACAGACCCATCACATCCTGGACATAAACTGTTTCAACTCCTACCCTTAAAACGACGCTATGCACATCAGAACAACTAGACACAAGGAGAGTTTTTTAGCAAATGCCATCACTCTGCTAAACAACTAATCCCCACTGTCAAACTATTTACTAAGTCTGCATTAGAGCCGAGGTGGCGCAGTGGTTAAATGCAGCACTGCAGGCTACTGCTAGATCAGCAGTTCAGCGGTTCAAATCTCACCGGCTCAGGGTTGACTCAGCCTTCCATCCTTCCGAGGTGGGTAAAATGAGGACCCAGATTGTTGGGGGCAATATGCTGACTCTCTGTAAACCGCTTAGAGAGGGCTGAAAGCCCTATGAAGCGGTATATAAGTCTACTGCTATTGCTATTGCTATTACTATTAATCTTCTCATCGTTCCTATTACCCATCTCTTCCCACTTATGATTGTATGACCGTAACTTTGTTGCTTGTATCCTTACGATTTATATTGATTGTTTCCTAGTAAGAT
The DNA here is from genome assembly GCF_009769535.1 of Thamnophis elegans. Classification (NCBI taxonomy): domain Eukaryota; kingdom Metazoa; phylum Chordata; class Lepidosauria; order Squamata; family Natricidae; genus Thamnophis; species Thamnophis elegans. The sequence goes on along the minus strand of NC_045556.1, from coordinate 16,332,394 downwards.
TTGATTGCTTATTTGTACCCTATGACTATCATTAAGTGTTGTACCTTATGATTCATGATGAATGTATCTTTTTTTTAATGTACATTGAGAGCATAGGCACCAAAGACAAATTCCTTGTGTGTCCAATCACTCTTGGCCAATAAAGAATTCTATTCTATTCTTTTACCCTTATCTCTCACCAAATTTCCATTGGCCGTTAGTAGTTCAGATTCTTGCAGAGAGCTTAAGCATGCAATAAACCTTTATATCCATTTGAACTGCCCCAATCTCCCGATTTTCCATTGCTTGACACTTGGCAAAACTGTTTTGTCTTACGTTCTTGGCCACTGAATAAACCAAGATCTGGCTGCCACAGAAATGGGATGTTAGCATGTGGTTCTGTGATGAACTAGGCTTCCCCAAAAAGCATGAAGCAGATTCCTGGTCTTGACAAACCCCTTTTAATGAAGGAATGTGAATTCCTCTCATTTACATTCAGCAAAGGCCTGGTAAACAGTCTTTCAAAGGTGAATTTATGACCACAGACATTATCTAGCTTGGAAAGCTGCCATGTAAATATTTTCCAAATGCAGTGCTGCACAAGGAAAGACTTGGCCCAAAGTCTCTGAGATTCACGGACAGATCTTCACGCTCCTGAAACGAATGAATAAACGAACAAACAAACTGTTTCCTGCAAAAGCCCACTCCCCTTTTGCTCCTCTTTTATTTCCTATGGGAGGGGCCATTCATCGTCCACCTGTGGCTTTACTCCCAAGTCAACCTTGATTTCTCAGCTGTTCTTCTGGCAGCTCTGCGCATGTGCACACTGGGAACAGGCTCCAGCTGTTCCTCTGCCTCACTGCTGTCTAGTTCCGAAGGCAGCTGAGAACTGCCAGATGGCCTTGGCTCCCGTCTCTGCCTCCGACACAGAGCCCTCATCCGAGCCTTCCCCATTAACTGGCCATGTTCCTCCTCAACCTCCTCACTGTCTGACTCTGCCGCCAGTTTTGCTGGTTGCTGGCAGCCCACAACAGGTTCCACAGTATGAAGGAAAAGATAAACTTTTCATACACGGCTAGAGAGCCACACACCATGTCTTTGATACCGAATACAATTCCAGGAGACAGAATAAGACTTTAAAACTGAAGGAGTAATTCATGATTTTTTTAAAAAAAATATATGAATGAGCTGCTCATAGAACATCAGCAATATGCTGGCTTTTGAAATAGGAATGAAAAATCACTTTTATCCCAGGCAGAACATTGATATAATTTCTTCTTTTAGCCAGCTGGAATTTGAAGCAATGGTTTTTATCAGACCAGCAGCCATTTACAAAGAACTCCTCAGTTGCAAGGAAAGTAGGAGACTAAGTTTTTACCCATAGGAAATAATTACATGTACACAAGAGACACCTTAATGCTTAATTAATAAACATGGCAGCTTATAAGCAACAGGATTCGGGATTTTTTTTTTTTTTTTTGTCTTTACATATCTGAGATCAGAGAAGCTCCAACAAACAAACAACAATATATACTAATCAAAAGAAACAGATGTTTTGGAGGAAGTAGCAGCCAGATACTGTTTCTTCTTTCTCATGCTTGTCTCACAATTTGGTTCTTTGCCATGCAAAAGGGGAATTTGCATTCGCTTTTATGGGAGGAGATCAAAGTATATACTTCAGAACATGCTTTAATGGGCTAAGCTTGCTAGATGTTGGCATAGGAAGCAAGTTTTTTTCATGCTCAACTGTCTCTTAAAGCACATCTAGTTTGTGTGGTCTTCTCTACCGGAATAGGCGGTCAGAAAATTCAGTTTTGCACTGCTTCATGTGCAAAACTGCTACTGTCTTCCTGATCATTTCTGGGGTATAAGCATATTTGACCAAGATTTGCAACAGGGTGGAGATAGCTATCAGCAACATTGTTCACATTTCAGCTTGAAATCCCATCTGTCCCATAAGCAGAGTCAAGAACAAAGGATTGTGGGAGTTGTAGTCTACAATATTTGGAAGAAAGCCAAGATACCCTTTCATATCATTGCAGATTTTAGAACTGTACTTACGCAGCGAGGGGATTTTCTGAAAGGGAAAAGAAAGAACAATGGGGAACAGCAGCAGCATCTCACAAGCATACACACTGTGGACAAAATTCACCCACTCTCAAGAAAATGTCTAAAACTAGTTGAGGGCAATTCCAACCTCTGCAATGTCAGAATTGCCAACGAGGTAAAGTTACAGAGGAGGAAGGAAGAGAAGAAGGAGGAAGGGGAGAGGAGGAGGAGAGAAGGAGGGGAGGAGGAGAGGAAGGGGAGAGGAGGAGGAGAGGAAAGAGAGAAGAGTCCTAAACATGGATGGATTTTGGTCTTAAACATCACCAACTTCTATAAACAGGGGCACTTGTGTTTTTGAGGCATCTATTCTGGATGTAAACAGGCTTCCTTCCCTACCTTTTTAATAAAACATTCTTTTAATTAAGTGTTGTTTTTTTTAATCAGGGCATCTTGGACTACCCAAATATGGGATGGAGCATACTGCTTCCGCTTTCACCTTTCAGCCCCAATCCAGGAGCCTTCCCATATTTGGGTAGACCAAGTAGCCCTGATTAAAAAAACAAAACACTTAATGTCTCTCCTTGTACAGCTGACAAAATGAGGAGAGCCTGTGGCTTAGAGGTTAATACGTCTACCTAATATGTAAGTAGCCTGGGTTTGAATCCCAGAAGGGCATGGCTGGCTGACGAGAGCTTGAAATAGATTTATGCTAATTCTGCCTTTATTTCTTTGTCGGCGAATATAAATTGAACACATTCTTTTCATTAAAAGGAAGATAGGAGGCTGGCTTGCTGAAAAGCATGCCAAAAGCCTCTTCTTGATTTTCAAGAATGCCAATGGAGCCCAGAGGGGTGCCACAAGCTTACATAAAATGGAAAAGTGACGAATGGCTACATCCCAGAGCTTTATTTGGGAGTGTGCCCAACCTGTCCATAAAAAGATCAAGAATAAGCAGAAGGGATGCTGAGTGTCCCGTAAAGGGCAAGTAACGTTCTCATAAATTAGCGCTTTGTAAACAGTCACACTCTCGCTTCCTCTCCTCTACTGCAATTATTTTCTGAATGGTTGGGGGGGGGGGAAGGCCCACCACCAGCTATTCCATGAAAGAACTCACAGTATATTCTCAAAATTCTAAAAATGCCTGACAACCCAAAGTTGGTGGGACGTCCTTGGTTCTAGAAAAGGACAAAGAGGATAGGAGACGAAGTGCTTCTTAAAGCAGGGAGCCCTTCAAGCTTACTTTTTTCTTAATTCTTCTTTCGGACAATCCCACGTGCAATTTCGGAACAGCAGAAGCCAGAAGCGCAAAAATTATACCCATTCTGAACAAAGCCTCAAAGGAAACGAAAACAGATTTTTCCAGCCACTTTGGAGACAGGACTCGATTTTCTGGCCCCCGTCGTCGTAATCAGAAGCCTCAAAGCAAACTGAAGAACAAAGGCCTACTCAGTGGAGAAGTCAAATCCAAGCTTTTTTTTTTTTAATTTACTGTTGGCAGTTATTATTCAGAGAATCATTTGGAGGAGAAGGAATAAATCTGAACCCGGAAAAGCTCTTTGGAAACAAGGCTGAAGGGAGAAAGGCTTGTTGCAATTTGTGATGCAACAATGACTAAAGAATGAACCTATCACCATTAATTGCTATTGTTACTGTTAGCTATTATTGTTATGAGGGATGCGGTGGCTCAGGAGCTAAGACGCTAAGCTTGTTGATCAAAAAAGTCGGCAGTTCGAATCCCTAGCGCCACATAACGGAGTGGGCTCCCGCTACTTGTCCCAGCTTGTGCCAACCTAGCAGTTGGAAATCACGTAAAAAATGCAAGTAGAAAAATAGGAATCAACTTTGATGGGAAGGTCACAGCGTTCCGTGCGCCTTCGGTGTTTAGTCATGCTGGCCACATGACCACAGAGATGTCTTTGGACAGCGCTGGCCTTTTGGCTTTGAAATGGAGATGAGCACCGCCCCCTAGAGTTGAGAACGACTAGCACATAAGTGCGAGGGGAACCTTTATCTTTACTGTTAGGAGCAGCATCTATCTGAACTCATTTAGGACAGAATGAAAGCATGGAAGGTTATGGACCGCTGGTTCTGTATGGATGAATCTATATCTATATCTACATCTATGTATCTCTATCTTTATATATATATCTATTTCTATATCTATATTGATTGATTGATAGATAGATAGATAGATAGATAGATAGATAGATAGATAGATAGATAGATAGATAGAAGATATAGAGATAGAGATAGATAGATAGATAGATAGATAGATAGATAGATAGATAGAGATAGATAGATAGATAGATAGATAGATAGATAGATAGATAGATAGATAGATAGATAGATAGAGAATTTTCTTGCAGACATTTCATGACCAAACTTGGTAACATCATCAGCACTAGATAGAGTGAGGGGCGGGAGGAAGGGGAGGGCTACTATGGGGTCCTTGGGTCTCTCTGATTTTGGTGGTTTTGTTGCAGTCATTTCATGACCGAAGTAACACCATGAGCACTAGAAGGGAGTGGGGAGGAGGAGAAAGAGGAGGACTATTGTGGAGTCCTAGGGGCCATCTGAGCTTGGTTGTTTTCTAGCAGACGTTTCATGACCCAACTAGATAACATCCTCAGTGCTTTTTTAACAACCCATACTAAGGCTGAGACAGTGACTGGCCCAAAATCCTCCAGCTGGCTCCTGTGCCTTAAGCAAGACCAGAATCTCAGCCTCCTTGCTCCTATAGCCCAGCACCCTAATCTCTGCACAGGCTCTCCTCTTGCATTAGTTTTTGCTTTTTAGTACATGCAGTAACCCTATTTTGCCCATTGGAACGTCCGAGAATTCCACAAACTCCTAGAGACAGGAGGGTCAGCCCAGTTCAGCTCAGGAACTTGACTAAAGATGATAGATCAACAAAAGCATCCAGAATTGAGGTCAAGTTCGAAGAAGGGAAGTGGCTAAGCGGAAAACCTTGCTGTGATTTTGAACTTCCAAGAGATGCTACAGCAAGACATGATTAAATGAGAAGGGTCACCAGGCAAGGTTTTGGCTGGGAGGGAAAGACAAGGGAAATCAGTGAAGGAGGAGATCCTGTTTTCACTAGTACATGTCTTCCTTGCCCCACAGGGAAGCTGTTTGGGCCGTCCCAAACAACGGGACAAAATCCCACAGGGGAAGGAAACTTTCAGAAATGTTTCTCAAATGCAAATAATCTGGAACATTTTGGAGCTCCCTTGTCCCTTGCTAATTTTTGGCCAGCAGAAATTCCTGCGTATCCAAATTTCTGTAACCCTGCTCATATTTGCAACATCTCTGGAGTCCCTTCTTGTCCTCCAAGATTTGAAATGCAAAAAAAGGGGGGAGGGGGAGAAATGTTTTGTTTCATAGTTGGAACAAATCACTGCATTGCAGAAGCTTTGCCAAATTATTTTGACTCAGCCAGAGTTCCACAGAACTGAAAATCTGGAAATCTTCTAGGTTTCAGACATAACGAAATCTGGATGGGGAGAGGAAGGCAAAGTTGAGGGATATCTCCCCCTACTTCTCCTCTTCTCTTCAGCAGCTTCCTATGCAACCATCTACCTAGTCTACTTACCTCCCATTTTCCAACTCAAGTCCCTTCTTTTCCTTCCCCGTATCTCCAACCATGGATATTCTGGACTCCGCCCTCCCCCCATGCAAACCTCATACCTTGATTCAGGCAAAGTACCTGTTCTGACCTAGGCTTCCCAAGAGCCTGAAGCAAAGTCTTTGTCCTGACAAAACACCCTTTTATTAATTTACTGTGAATTCTGCTCATTCACATCCAGCAAAGTCTTTTGAGGGAGGATTTACAGTCACAGACCTTCTCTGGCTTGGAGAGTTGCCAGGCCGATATCTGCAAAACTTGGTCTTGAACCAATTAAGCAAACTAATTGTCTCCTGCAAACTCCCCTCCCCTCTCACTCCTCATTTATTCCCTCTGGGAGGGTCCATTCATCGTCCACCTGTGGCCTTACTCCTAAGTCAACCCTTGTCCCTTAGCTGTTCCCATCGTCTGGCAACTCTGCGCATGCGCACAATAGGAACAGGCCCAGGCTCTTCGTCTGCCTCACTGATGTCTGACTCTGAAGGCAGCTGACAACTGTCAGACGGTCCTGGCCACCTCTAAGCCTCTGAAATAGAGCTCTCATCAGAGCCTTCCCCAGATAAGAAATCAGGGTCCACTTGGGAGTAAAGCCACAGATGGATGGTGAATGGCCCCTCCCATAGAAAAGAAAAGAGGAGTGAAAGGGGAGGGGGCTTTTGCAGGAAACTATTCATTTGTTCGTATCAGGAGTGTCCATGAATCTCAGAGACTTTGTGCCAAGACTTTCCTTGCACAGAACTGAGTTTGGAAAATATTTACATGGCAGCTTTCCAAACTAGATAAGGTCTGTGGTCATAACTTCACCTTTGAAAGACTGTTTGCCAGGCTTTTGCTGAATGTAAATGAGAGGAATTCACATTCCTTCATTAAAAGGGGTTTGTCAAGACCAGGAATCTGCTTCATGCTTTTTGGGGAAGCCTAGGTCAGAACAGGTGGTTCATGGTTAATCGTTTATCCTACATAACGTAACCAGTAGGGTTATGTTTGGTCTGTTTTTAATTTTGTAAGCCAAGAGTCAGTTGTGTGAGATGGGCAGCCGTATAAATGCTACAGATAAATAAGTCTTGTATGCTGGTACCTGAAATCTATGATGCACAAGGCAAACTCATAGAAGAAGAAAAATATTGATAATTAATCAGTGGGTGGAATAGCTAAGACAGGAAGAATGCTAATGACCAGACGACTGCACGGAATATAAATCCTTCCATCCTCTTCCTTCCAGAGCTGAAGAAGCTTCTTGGATGAGAAACAAAACGTCTTCAAAGAAAAACCAGAAAGTCCAGTTGACTTTTGAAAAAGCACCTTTGGGACAATCATGACTTGGATCAGACTCAGAATCTCCATAGATATAAGTTAAGACAGCCTGTTCTCATCTAACAAATTGCAAATGTGTTTGATTTCCTCATTCCATGCCAGCTCAGCCAATCACATTGGGTTTGAGTAGCGGTGAATTCTTGATCTAGATCCTGCAGGCTGGGAAAGTCTGAAAGTTAAAGTCATATATCTTCAAGCTGCTGAGAAACACTGCCCTAGATCTGTCAGCCCCAAACTTCCTGAAAGCTGTCCCAGCATTAAAAATAGATTCTTTTAAGGATGATTGTTACAGATTCATTTTATTCACGCAAAGACTATCAGCCCATGCTGCCTATAATAAGCTTCTCGGGAACAATACAGCACCACTCAATTAATTGAACTCATTCAAACAAGAGCAACACACACAAGGCAGCGAGTGACATTGGCACGGCTCTCTCCAGACTCAATAAGCAGCCATCGAACTGGCAGCCATCAAGTTGCACGACATGGCAATTGTCAAGAACCCCATCTGCAAAACCACAGCAGGAAATGAGCTCACACAAATCCAGGATGTAAGAAAAAAGAGAGAGATTGTGTTACTGGCAGGACGACAAGCTAACTCTCAAATCTGTTCAAAATTCAAGGGCAGAAGTTGGCACACATCACCTGAAGAACACACACTTGCTAGAATGTAGACAACAACCTATTGACAACCAGAAACTGCTATAGATAGTCCTTGGCTTACAGACCACAGTTGAGACCAGAATCTCGGTTGTTAAGCAAGGCAGTTGTTAGATGAGCCACATCCAATTTTGCAATCCTTTTTAACCATCCAGAGTTGCTAAGCGGATCGCTTGCAGTTGTTCAGGACAATAGAGAGGCTTAACAAAGGGAGATGCTTCAGCTCTGACTTTCCCCACTATCCAGTCAGAGCTGAAGAAGCTTCTTGGATGAGAAGCAAAACGTCTTCAAGGAAATACCAAGAAAGTCCCGTTGCCTCTTGAAAAAGCACCCTTGGGTCAATTCCATCAAATTCAAGATACATCAAACCACGGCGGGGCAGGAAGCAACCGACGATGGGTTTTAGGGACATTTTGCCCCCCCATCTATGTGATGACCTACCTTGTTCTTTGGGCAGCTTATTACATTATCTTTGACTTATGACCATAATTGAAATGTTTGTTCAGTGAGTTTGACCCCATTTTGCAAACTTTATTGCCATAGTTGTTCGGTGAATCCAAGCAGCTGTTAAATTAGTAATACGGTTGCTAAATAAATCTGGCTTCCCCATTGACTTTGCTTGTCAGAAGGTCGTAACAGGGAATCCCTGTTACTTGGGTGGCGCAGTGGTTAGAGTGCAGTACTGGAGGCTACTTCTGCTGACTGCTGGCTGCCTGCAATTTGGCAGTTAGAATCTCACCAGGCTCAAGCCTTCCAATCTTCCGAGGTGGGTAAAATGAGGACCCAGATTGTTGGGGGCAAGATGGTGACTCTGTAAACTGCTTAGAGAGGGCTGTAAAAGCACTGTGAAGCAGTATATAAGTCTAAGTGCTAGTGCTATTGCTATCCCATGATCCCAAGGCATTGCAACCGTCATAAATACGAGCCAGTTCCTGAATGTCTGAATTTGGATCAGATGATCGTGGGGAGGCTGCAGCGGTCATAAGTGTGAAAAAACAGTCCCAAGTTACTTTCTTCAGTGCCACTGGCACTTCCCAACAGTCCCTAAACAAGTTGAGTCTTGTTTGCTCAAAGTTGGAAACAAAAAACCATTCCTTCCCTCAAATGCAGAAATCATAAAAGAAAAGTGTGCTAGAATGCTCAGAAATGGACAAACTAACAATGGAACTAAGAGATAGAGAGGAAACAGAATACTACAAGATATGGAACAGGTGGTACAACTGGCTTGAAAAGCGATGTAAAATCAATGCATAAGGAACACATATTTTTCGGAGTATAAAACGCACCGGATTATAAGACGCATCAAGGTTTTGAAGAGACAAATTAAAAAAAAAGTTTTTGCACTCTGCAAACCTCCCCCAAATGGCCTATTTTTCGCCAAAAATAGGCCTGTTTTCTTTTCCAAATAAAGGGCATGAATAGCCCTTAGGAGGCTTGAAGAGTGCTCCTGGGGGGTGGGGGACGAGCAAAAAACGGCCCGTTTTTCGTGAAAGCAGGCCCATTTTTTCTCAAAAAAAGGGCATGGGTAGCTTTTAGGAAGCTTATAGAGTGTTCCTGGGGGCTGGGGGGGGGAAGCAAAATTGAGCAAAAATCTATACGGTGTATAAGACGCACCCAGATTTTCAGCCTCTTTTTTAAGAGAAAAAGGTGTGTCTTATAGTCCAAAAGTTACAGTAGTAAACACAATGAAAAGAGATGGCATAAACTTAGAAAACCATAGAGATGGAAATATTGTTTATAGATGTGTATACTGTAAAAATGAGAAAGTATGAAACAAAGAGGAATATGTATAAGATAATAGAATGGAAAATGGAAAACGCGAAATCAGAAAAAAGAAATACCGATAACGGAAAGCTGTAATTGTGATTTTAATGTTTGGAAAGTGTCCAATTAAAAAATTTAAAAAGGAAATGGCAAAAAAAACGACAACCCACAAATTGTTGTAAGTCGAGAGGCCCATCTGTTCGAGGGCCAGCAGTCCAAAAGATCAAAGGCTCCCAGACTTCATTTCTGAGCTATCTCTACACATGGCAGGACAATGCAAACTGCTCTCTTCCCAGAGCCTGGGAGGGAAGCTTGTTTGAAGGACAACATTTGATGGATGGTGGAGGAGCTGTGTCAGGCAGTCCTTGTACCGTCTGCCAGGAGACAATGTGTGCGAGAGTTTCCATCTCAGCCATGAGGTTCCACTTTTGTGCAGGGGGGAAAAAAAGCTAAGAGGATTGTTTTGTTTTTTTAACTGTGCAGAAAACTGAAAACCTTCGCTGCAGAAAACCTTCGTCAACCGCATGATTTATTTTAAGAGGCTGTCGCGCAAGAGCCCATTGTTTCCAGTTCCAAAAATACCTACTGAACCTTTAATTTTTTTTTTAAAAAAATCTATTCTTGTCAAAGCATACGCTGCTGAGATACAGAGCTGGAAAAAGAGGAAGAAGAAACTAAGCATTGGCTGACGAAGAGTGCGAAGAAAAAGGAATGACTCATAATTTATCATAAAGGAAGGAGTTGTTAATAAGAATCAACTCAAAAGAGGGCGGGGGTCAAACTCGCGTCGTCATGTTGCCATCACATGATGTATTTTCCCTTCGCGGAGCTGGGGTGGGCATGGCCTGCACGGGATGTACCCGGCCTGTGGCCTCCCAGTTTGACATCCCTGCTCAAAAGTGTCAACTGAAAATGATTCCAAGCCAGCTCATCAGCACCAGTGCATTCCCCCCCGTTTCCCTGAAAATAAGACCTCCCTGGATAATTAGCCCAATCGGGCTTTTGAGTGCATGCACTATGCCAGCAGCAATGCCAGAGGAAATGGCCCTCTCAATCAGGTTCTGCAACCCCCTGGGAAGATCACCCACATCCAATGAATCCCAGCTGGGATTCACTGGATCCTGAGCTGCCCCAGCCTGGGGAGCCAGGGTAGGCCTGGGCAAGGCCTGATCTCCACTGGGATCCACCTGCATGCAGGAATCCTCCAAATCCAGGCCCTGGTCTTCCAGGGAAAGAGGTGGAAAAGGGGAAGCCTCCCCCAAAAACCTCCTAAGAGAATCTGGAGAACCGGGGGTGGGTGGGAACGGGACTGGTTGTGGTGCACCCCCCAAGGGAGACCTGGAACTAAGAGGAGATACACTTAGTCTGCCCTGCTGGGCCCTTAACCTTTTTGCCCTAGGAAAGGTCTTAGAAAGGGCCTTCTGCCTCCTAAGCTCATCCCTCTGTGTGGCACTTGAGGGATGAGAGGCAGCTTCCACCCTTTGAGCCCTAGCCGAAGCTGCGGGGCACTGCCTGGAAGAGGGGCCCTCCCCAGGGGAGGGGAGGGAAGGGGACTTTCGCGCCTCCTCAGCCATTTGCCACGTGGCAATACTCACGGCCCTCCAAGCAAAGCCTCCTCGATGCTCTCTCTCTGCTCCACTCTTCAGCAAGGCAAAGAAAGGGGAAAGCTTGGCGGACTACAGGGACTGCCGCCGAGGCTTCTCCCAGCTTGAGGCACCCATGTGCCGATTTGCCGCCCCGTGGCTTGCCTCGCAAAGCCTTTACACTCTTCCCAGCGCCACCGCAGCTCGATTTCAGCCGCTAGAGCGATCAATTTTCAGTGATGAGAGGCCGTGGGGCTCAAAATCCCGAGCCCGCAAGCCTCCCGATTGCCCAGGGACAAAATTTGCAGTCACATGGCTGGTACGGCTCCAAATGGCTGCTTCAATGGCCCCTGAGCCTTCCCAGCCCTCAGAAGGCAAAGAACTGTCCCTAGAGGCCAGGAAAAGAAAAGCCACAGCCAGGCAGAAGAAGAGAGCAATTCCTAGGGAGGCTACAATTGCCAGGAGGCGCCAGTAATGGTAGAAATACAGGAGAGAAAAATAAGAGGTCTCACTTTTTGGCCGGACTGAGATAAAACTGGAAATCAAGGGTGGAGCACAGAGGCGTGGCTTCAGCTTCATCCCAGTCTCGTGGCCAATTGGGCGTGTTAATACCATCTACTGGAGCCTCCTGTCCCTCGCTCCGGAAAATTGCACGCGCACCCCCGAATACCACTCAATCCTTTCCGCCCACCTGCGCATGTGCACACGACACACACTTCATGCATGCACGCACAACCACTCCCCAGGCTCTGGAGTCTTTCCTGAAGCCTGGGGAGGGCGAAAATGGCCTCCCCTGGGCCACGGAAGCCAGAAACGGATTGTTCCCAAACTTCCAGTTGGACCATTGGGGCTGATTTTCGCCTTCCCCAGGCTTCAGGAAAGCCTCCAGAGCCTGGGGAGGGTGATAAACGGCCCCAACGGGCCAACCGGAAGTTCAGAAACTATCCGTTTCCAGAGGGCCTCCGGGAGGCCGTTTTCGCCCTCCCCAGGCTTCAGGAAATGTGCATGGAGGCCAGCTGTTCTTCCAGGTTCCACCGTGTGCATACGCGAAGACCAGGTGCGTCCCGGAACCCAGAAGAGCAGCTGGCGACAGTGCGTGTGCCCACAGAGAGGGCTCTGCATGCCACCTCTGGCATGCGTGCCACAGGTCCACTATCATGGGATTAGAGGGAACTTATTTTACTTGCTTTGGGGGAAGTTTTCCGGGGACCATAACATCCCTGGCAATTTATTGGGGGGCTGATTTGGGACGTGTGTTTTGGATTGGGATTAGGATGATCATCTGTATGCACAATAAAGTCAACCACCCAGCTGCAATCAACCTTTCATTCAATGATGTGATGTGCATTGTGCTCATCAAAACTCATGTTGGTTTGTAATTCCAAATCATGATATCCATGGATCCAACCAGGAGAGATTCTGATCCCTAGAAGACGGATGACCTGGAAGCAGATCAACACTGAATATCCCAACTGGAGTCAACTTCTTGTTTCTCGCCCCATAGATGTACTAAATGTAGAGTTCGCCCTCTTCTCTCTGCGTTGATCCCAGAAGAAGGTCATTCACAAGATACCAGGAATTAAAAGTGCTGACTAATACAGAACACACTGTCTGAAAATCACGGTGTTTTTATCGTAACTGCCCAAAGGGGAAAAAAAACAACTCATTTATCAAGGAGAAGTTGGTTGATGAGAACAAAACTTGTACTTCTGAGAAATTCAGATTTCTATTATACATAGAAGTTAGAGTCACCCAAAAGACTGGGCCAAATGCATGGTTCAGATAGCACCGTCCTTGAGACCAGCCACTACATTTTGGCAACTACGTTTCATAGCTCCATGTACTGTGTCAACCACTTATTCTGGCATTTAAACTAGAATGTATGCCTTAGCTTGACTGGACTAATCTGTAAATCAGGGTTAAAAAGCCATGTTTTAATGCAACGTATGGAAAAAATCAGGTATGAAAACGCACATTGCAACTTAGGTAACTTTAGTTTTTCATGCACCCCCTGTTTCTGAGCTGTTGTTGTTAGAGCTCAATAAACAGATTGAGAGGCATAACTGGAAAATAGTTTTTCCCTTACACATCTCCCTCCATGCTTTATACATGACTGCATAAGGTGAATAATCTAAGATTTCTATTCATAAGTTATTGAACCCTTGAAATGATCCAGCATCCAATTCAAAAAATTTCCTTTGCTTGTTCATAAGAATATTGTGTGCATGTGTGTCTGTGTGTGTGTGAGAGGAAGAGAGAAGAAGAGAGGGGGGAAGAGTGAAATAGAGAGGGGAAGAGAGAAACAGAAAGAAAAAGGAAGAGAGACAAAGAGAGAAAGAGAGCAGGAAAGGAAAAGGAAGAGAGGGGTGAGAGAGAATGGAAGAGAGAGAAGAGAGGGGAAGAGAGAGAGAGAGAAAGAAAGGAAGGAAGGAAAAGAGGAAGAGAGAGGGGAAGGAGAGAACAGAGAGGGAGGGAGGGAGAGGGCAAGAGGGGGGAGAGAGAACGGAAGAGAGAGAAGAGAGGGGAAGAGAGAGAAAGGAAGGAAGGAAGGAAAAGAGAAAGAGAGATTTGAAGGAGAGAAGAAGAAAAAGAAGAAGAAGAGAGAGAGAAATTGCTTAGAATAACAGCTCTGGAGAACAACTTGAATACTTAAATTTTTCTCTACCCCAGCCTTGGGCCTACCTCGTAAGACCAGACACACTGCACTCCTGCAAATCTCCGTACGCATCTGCCGATCTCCACGTCCTCATGAGTGGTGTACATCTCTCGAAGGCATTCCCCAATGTGAGGGACCATTCTCCGAAGCACTTCTCGGCTCATGATTACTCCTGGACCCCCCATGCAGAAGTTCTCTCCGGGCTCCAGGGCCAGTTTCCCCATTTCTTCAGTCGTGCCTAGTCCGGTCTGCCCTAGGAAGAGGGGCTCGCTGCTATTCAAACTCCGCAGGAAGTTCTCCAGTTTGTCTCCTTTCACATAGACGTCATCATCCGCTCGCATGAACCATTCGTATTTGTCCAAATAGTGGTCATGCATGTACTTGAGCATCATGAACGATTTCTTCTGCGGTGGGTAAGAGTCATCAACGCCAGGTAGCGACACAATGGGGATCGGGAGAGACATATCTGAGCCCTCGCTGGAAAAAAACTCCACCTTCCCAGGGATTGTGCTGGACCACGTTCTACAGAGGAAGAAACCAAACCTAAGTTAAAAATAATGCTTTGTATTTTGAGCTCATCGTTCAGGCTACAATGCTTAAGATGGATGATGGATGGATGGATGGATGGATGGATGGATCAATAATGGATGGATAATGGATGGATAGGTAGAAGATAGAAAGAAAGAAAGAAAGAAAGAAAGAAAGAAAGAAAGATAGATAGATAGATAGATAGATAGATAGATAGATAGATATAGATAGATAATGGATGGATAAGTAGAAGACAGATAGATAGATGATAGATAGATGATAGATGATAGATGATAGATAGATAGATAGATAGATAGATAGATAGATAGATAGATAGATAGATAGATAGATAGATAGATATAATGATGGATAGGTAGAAGATAGATAGATAGATAGATAGATAGATAGATAGATAGATAGATAGATAGATAGATATAGATAGATAATGGATGGATAGGTAATGAGAGAGAGGAAGGAAAGAAAGAAGGAAGGAAGGAGAGAGGGGGATGAGTGAAGAGGAATTGTCTTGGGCTGTATTTAAAACATATACTTCATGTATATAAATAACAAACTATCTATCTATCTATCTATCATCTATCTATCTATCTATCTATCTATCTATCTATCTATCTATCTATCTATCTATCTATCTATCTATCTATCTATCTATCTATCATCTTGTGGGGCCATGATAGTAGCCAACTAGGGCCTCATATGGCAAACCATTTCTCCATTTGTGCCAAGGAAACTACATGAATATAGCTATCACAAAGTCCAGCTCATTTCAAAGGAGTTTCCATCCCCCACCCATCTTCTCTGCATAAGTTTCCATGTATATAATGTGCATTTTTCTGCAGGAAAAGGTGTGTGAAAAAGTGCTACTCAGATCAGTAACAATACACTTATCAACTTCCTGCTCGAATTAAATAGTCTTGTTCCAAGCATAATCTGTGCTTTAATTCTGGGCTGGGAAATGTTCTCAAAGTGTGAAAACAAAATGCTCCTTAAAAGTGTTAACTGCTATTTTATATCAGCAATTCACAGGTATTTTAGATGAAAAATAATGGCTCTGTTCATGCATTAAAAGGTAACAGGAAAGGTAAAAAGACTGGTTAAATTAAGTGAAGCTCCAGCTACAATGTTGACAGATGTGTAAACAATGTACACATTATAAAATAATATATTTAAAAGGGAAGGTGTTACATTTTAAAGTAAGAAAATTATCTCCTGAGCTTAATTCAAGAAAACAATCTGTTAGATTGCCTTTGTTCAAATTGCTGGGGATATTAAGCCGATTAATATTCAATAGCAAATATTTAGAGAAACCAAGACTAATATGATGAGTCGTCATTTCAATCTGAAACACGCTTTCCGTCGCAACACATACCAACAATCCAGGCAGAGATGATCCTATCCTACAGTTAATTCTCTATTAAATATTTATTAGTTATCCTGTCCAAAAGACAATGAAAGAGACTCACAAGATCAACATGCATCCCCCCCCCAATGGCCCATTTTTGCTCCCAGGAGGCTGCAGGGAGGCCTATTAGGCCCAAAACGGGGTGTGAGGGGGTTGTGAGCACATGCACGGGGAAGTGGAGCAGAGGTGGGTTCCTACCAGTTCGCGCCTATTCGGTAGAACCGGTTCGTCAAATCTACCGAACCGGTTAGAAGAGGTTCCACCAGTGGACCCGGAAAGCAGGCCACACCTACAGAAGAGGTTCCAAAAAGTTTTGAAACCCACCACTGGTCCTTGGATATGATTATTCTACACTATCATGCTCATATTTATAAAACTCAGTGCCTCTGTGAAAGGTAAGGATGAATACTGCGTTTGTGGTGCAATCAGAACATTGCGTGTGTTGAAGTTGTTTTAACGCAAACCAAAGATGCCTTTTAAAAAACAAGCATACATCATATTCTTATGCATGCCAGTGCTGTGTGTGAGGTAATTTAAGGTGGTTCTGACAAGTGTCGTCGGCATCTTCATATCCGGTCACATGGGCGGCAAGCCACTCCCAGCCGGTCACATGGGCAACAAGCCACTCCCACAAAGGAGGCCACACCCACAGAGTAGGTTCGAACAATTTTTGAAACCCACCACTGAAGCGGAGGGGGAATGCAAGGGTTGTGTATGCATACACAAGGATGTGGACATGTGCGTGGGGGGGGGGTGTTGTCGCACACGCATTGCATTGTGGGTGTGGGCAATCGCGCATGCTTTTGACATGAGATGACAAAAGAGATAGCCATTGCTGTCCTTGGCCACGTTCACAGAACAGGCCCAAAACATTTTGTTTGTCTAAGTCGATAAACAAGATGACAACATGAGAGCAACATGGTTCCTGGGGAATGGCATTTTAGCGAGCTCTTCTTTATCTTTATCTTTCCTTTTATTTGAAGCTAAAAGGGGCCCACCCAGAAATTTTATTTAAGATCAATTAGCAATTTCAGTTTCCTGAATTAGGTTGCAGTCATTTTAGAACTTTAGAAGGAAGGTTAGTTAGCATTCTAGAGCCTGGAACTTAACAGCACCAAACCCCCTGCTGATCATGAGACATGGCAACAACGGCTACAAGTTGGGAACAGAAAAGGAATCAAAGAGAAAGAGCAAAGGGAAGAACAAGCGAAAATTCCAAGCATTCTGAAACAAGATGACAGCACTGAACGGAATTAAATACTTTATTTGGCCAAGCGTGATTAAACACACAAGGAATTTGCCTCCGGTACAGAAGCACTTAGTGTAGAAAGAAAAGCAACAGAATAACAGTAATAATACCAGTAAAATAACACCAACAAAGGAGGGAGTTGGACAATCACTGAGCAAACTGTCTCTGTAAGGCAAAGGACTCTGTGTATGTTTTAATGATAACTGGCCTATTGGGAAAGGAACAAATTTAACCTACCTGGATGCCTTTGCATTAACCTGGCTTTTAAGGAGATGAGAAAATTGTATATTATTTATTTGACTCATGCAGGCATTCCTCTCCCCCCAATCCTGCCGGTCCCCCTTCCCCAGTTGTGTGTATGTGTGCAGGGGGGGGGGAGATTGCCAGGCCTAGAGATGATGTCTTGGTAACTCTCTCCTGCTTTAAATCCTTCCACTGAGAACGAGTGAGGACAATCACCCAATGGAACAAAAGTTGCCTTCAGAAGCCGTGGGAGCTTCATCCCTGGAAGCTTTCAAGAAGAGACTGGGCTGCCATCTGTCAGAAATGGTGTAGGCAGGGTCTCCTGCTTGGGCAGGGGAAGGGGGGGCTGGACTAGATGACCTACAGGGTACCTTCCAACTCTGTTAATCTGAATGAATAAGGATAAACAATAATAACTCTGCCCAGAGGTGGGTTCCTACCAGTTCGCACCAGTTCGGTAGAACCAGTTCATCAAATCTACCGAACCGGTTAGAAGAGCAGGCCACACCTACAGAAGAGATTCCAAAAATTTTTGAAACCCACCACTGACACACACACAGACAGACAGACAGACAGACAGACTCACACAGAGAGAGAAAGGGAAAGAAAGGAAGAAAGAAATAAAGAAACAAAGAAAGAAAGAAAGAAAGAAAAAGTGAGAGAAATGAAAGAAAAAAAGGAAAAAGGGACAGAGAGACAAAAGGAAGGAAAGAGAGAGAGAGAGAGAGAAAGAAAGAAAGAAAGAAAGAAAGAAAGAAAGAAAGAAAGAAAGAAAGAAAGAAAGAACATGGCCGGCAAGCCACTCCCACAAAGGAGGCCACATCCACAGAGTAGGTTCAAAAAAACATTTGAAACCCACCACTGCTACTCCCGCACTAGATGGGTAAACACACATAGATATTAGACAGCACTGTGAGAATTAGGTATTCAGCAGAGTGATGGCACAAGGGAGGGGAGGAAACAATTTATGTCCAAGATGCGAGGGATGTGAAGGTATTTTCTCAGTCCTCCCAAGGGTGCTTTTTCAAGAGACAATTGGACTTCCTGTTTTTTCTTTCTTTGAACACGTTTTGCTTCTCATCCAAGAAGCTTCTTCAACTCTGACTTTCCCCACCATCCAATCAGAGCTGAAGAAGCTTCTTGGGCGAGAAGCGAAATGTCTTCAAAGAAAAACCAGAAAGCCCAATTGCCTCTTGAAAAAAGCACCTTTGGGACAACCATGAACGACTGAGAACCTCCATAGACACTTCTCCGTCTTTCTGACTCGTACATTATACAGACTTTCCATGGAAGGCAGGCTGGTTGCAATTGTTCTTTCTGCAGCCTTGACTATCGGTCGGGAGTCTGCAGCTGTCCTGTTTGGTTGCCATATACAGTTATAAAAGTACAAATAATAGACTCAATAATTCCTCTGAAAATGTATATCAACTGCCTACAGAAGGTGGGGAATTTTTCTCGGGCACTTCATCCAAAGTACAAAGTTAGGTTGGAAATCAAAGGGCAGGCTAAGAAACGACTTCAGTGGCTTGAAGCATCTGCCCCGTAAAACCATAATATTTATTGTCTAATCCTTCCGCTCCTGATTTTTCTTCTTCTTTTAACGACACCCAAGCGAGCGATTTTCTTAAAAGCTGAAGCAAGCACCTCTTGCTAAGAATCCACATCGGGGAAGAAGAAAAAAGGACCTTTTTCGATTGCTCTTCTGGTTTTTTGTTTTTTTTTTACTCTTGGCAAGAAATTAGTAAATAGTAGGTGGGGGGGGGAACAAAACAAGATTGCTTCTTCTCTCGCTGAAACTCCCATTTAGGAAATGAACTTCCCCTCTCTCCTAATTAAAGAGAAACTTCCTATTAGAGACATTAACCAGATGGAAATTCCTCCAAGGGTATTACAAGAAGCTTTCGACACAAAACGAAACTTGGCAGAAACTGAACAAAAACTATAACTCCTGGGTATAATTACAGTCAACATCCGGTGTTAAGTTTGTCTCTGTCACTCTCTGTCTCTCTCTCTCTCTCTCTCTCTCTTCTTTTTAATCAGCTGTTCTTTAAAGCTGGCTTCTCTGTAAATAATGCAACTACTTTACAAGAGAGATCTGCCACTTTCCCCTCCACCGTCTGACCAAGTGGCGAGATTAGGTTCTCCTGGGCTACTCCTATTTAATGACTTCCCTTCATGAGAACCAGTTAATTGCTCTTCTTCGCACCATGAATGATTAACTGCAACTGACAAACGGTGAGAAATCTGCTTCAACAAAGGCAGCCGGTTTGAGTTTCAAAGTTTCTGCCTTTAAAGAATTTGGCCCCGTGAAAGAAGAACCACCTGCCACCACATTCGCTGGAGTTGCAAGGAGGTGGAATAACTGTAGCAACTCCTGGAAAACCACAAGTTCCTCATTCTTACTGGAAGTCATACCTATGCCATAACATTGTGATGCATGTGTTTTGGGAACCAAGGAACCCAGCAGTCCTGAGACCTCAGATACAAAAACCAGGTTTAGGAGAAGTGCAGGCAGAGCTGGAGGGTGGAATTAAGTGAGTCATCAGCCTAGAGTCTTTACGTTAAAGGTAAAGGTTCCCCTTGCATATATGTGCTAGTTGTTCCCGGCTCTAGAGGGCGGTGCTCATTTTCGTTTCAAAGCCGAAAAGTCAGCGCTGTCCAAAGTAGTCTCCGTGGTCATGCGGCTGGCATGACTCAATGCCAAAGGCGAATGGAACCCTGTTTCCTTCCCACCAAAGGTGGTTCCTATTTTTCTACTTGCATTTTTAAATGCTTTTGAACTGCTAGGTTGGCAGAAGCTGGGACAAGTAATGGGAGCTCATTCCATTATATGGCACTAGGGATTCGAACCACCGAACTGCTCACCTTTCTGACCGACAAGCTCAGCAGCCACCGAGCCACTGCATCTTTACGTTATGTTCCCAAAACTGGTCTAAGTCCTCTTGAATTATGTTGACTCTTATCTAGTATCCATTTATTGTCGCCAATTTAGTGTCAAATATCAGATGACTAGATTCTTGCTGGAACAATAAATTTTAACTGTAACTTAATGAATGGTACTCATTCTTTGCGCCCGACTCCAGGTAAGGAGAAACAAAAGCAAAACAAACCCCAATACAGGTAGTCCTCAAATTTCAGCCATAATTGCACTCAGAATTACAGTTGTAAATTATGCCAGTCATCGCAAGACTTGGTTTTGTGAACTTTTTGTGAAGGTTGTTAAGCAAACCTATTGTCCCCAATGGGATATTTGCAGGAAACTGGATGTAAATGTCAGTTTCCAGCAAGCAGCATCATAAATCATAGAACACCTCGAGCAATTTCAACCAAATTTGGTACACAGATGACTTACTCTCTGGAAACAAATACTGTGGGAGTAAGACACCCCTAACATCCCCTGGGGGGTGGGGTTGTTCTGTTAAGATACAGCCAAGTTTCAATACAAAACTTTAGGAGTTGACATCTAGGACTGGCATGAGAAGGAAATCCAGTCAAAATGTGTAGATCTGGTTTGGAATATTGAATGGATTGTGGTAGATAAAAAGTTGAGACTAATCAACATGCAACTTCAACCAGCAATCAGCCACACACATCTAGAGAAAAACAAGGAGGATATGAAGTCCATTTTCCTACTCATTTCAATTCTTTGATCACAAGAACAGCAGAAACTGGGAAGAGTTCTCCTGATTCAATCTTGACTATGACAGAAAAAATTGGTGGGTAAAAAATTTAAGTGCTTACTGAGATAGCAAGGATCTAATCCTAGTTGCGACAGTCTTATAACCTCAAGTAAAGACTTACACACTGCCACCAAAAGTGTGTCTAGTCAAGGCTACGGTTTTCCCAGTTGCAATGGATAGCTGTGAAAGAGGGACCATAAGGAAGGCTGAGCGCCAAAGAATGGAGGAACTCTGATGAACTCTGGTGCTGGAGAAGATTCCTGCGAGTCCCTTGGACTGCAAGGCGATCAAACTGGTCAGTCCTAGAGGAGATCAACCCTGACTGCTCTTTAGAAGACCAGATCCTGAAGAGGAAGTTCAAATACATTGGCCACCTAATGAAAAGGAAAGACTCACTGGAGAAGAGCCTCATGCTGGGAACGGTTGAGGGCAAAAGAAGAAGGGGACGACAGAGAAGGAGGTGGCTGGATGGAGTCACCGAAGCAGTCAGCGTGAGCTTAAATGGACTCTGGAGGATGGTAGAGGACAGGAAGGGCTGGAGGAATGGTGGCCATAGGGTCACAATGGGTCGGACACAACTTCGCAACTAACAACTACAATAACCACTAACAGTGCTCAACTTACAACGATTTACAGACAGTCTTCAACTTACAACAATTCATTTAGCGATCGTTCAAGTGTACAATGGCACTGAAAAACCTGTCTCCGTTTTTAACACGTATGACCGTTGCAGCAACCCCGTGGTCATGGGGTTTACATTCAGATACTTGACTCACATTTATGCCAGTTGCACAGTTATCCCACAGTCATAGGATGCCCTTTGATGGCCCTCTGAGACGCAAAGTCCATGGGGAAACCCAATTCACTTAACAACCCTGCTGCGAACTTAACAAACTGCAGTGATTCGCTTAACAAAGGTGGCAAGAAAAGTCATAAAGTGGAGGCAAAGCTCACTTAAACAAATGTCTCATTTAGCGACAAACATTTAGGGCTCGATTGTGGTGGTAACATGAGGACTACCTGTACAGTGATTTGTTGAGCAACTCTGGCAGAAAAAAACCCCTCTCAAAGTCAGGTGAGATTCACTGAACACCTGCCTTGCTTAGCAACAAAAATTCTGCTTCCAACTGTGGTCGCAAATCAAGGACTACCTGCATCAATAGTTTTATTGACTGAATTATTTCCCTTGACGATAGCAAGAAGCAAAGTGCATTGTTTCAGAATCTGTTGAATTGTAGCTCCCAACAACGTCACCCTGTGCTATCGATGTGACAGAAAAATCTTCCAAAACATAAGCTCCAAAATACTATCTCCAAAGAACTAATAACCCTGTTTTAGCTAAATATTGCAAAGTATAATTCTCAAACAATAGCAATAGCACTCAGACTGAATATACCGCTTCATAGTGCTTTACAGCCCTCTCTGAAAGGTTTACAAAGTCAGCCTCTTGCCCCCAACAATCTGGGTCCACATTGTACCAACCTCGGAAGGATGAAAGGATGAATCAACCTTGAGCGAGTCAGAATCGAACAGCTGGCAGTGGGCAGTTTGCCCGCCATTCTAACCACTGTACCACCAGGGCTCTTAATAGCAATAGCACTTAAGACTTATATACTGCTTCATAGTGCTTTACAATCTTCTCTAAGCAGTTTACAGAGTCAGCCTCTTACCCCCAACAATCTGGGTCCTCATTTTACCAACCTTGGAAGGAGGGAAGGCTGAGTCAACCTTGAGATGGTCAGGATCAAACTCCTGGCAGTGGGCAGCATCAGTCTGCAATACAGCATTCTACCCACTGTGCCACAAACCAAACCACAAACCAACCTTGGCATCTCCCAAATGCATTGGATAATAGACTCCACCATCCCTGAGCCACTGAATCCCTGGAGTGATGGGATTTGTAATCCAAAATTTCTGAAGAATGTCAGGTTGGAAGAGCCCACTTGGTACCATGTCAAACTTAAATAGCAATAGCACTTAGACTTATATACCACTTTACAGTGCTTTACAGCCCTCTCTAAGTTGTTTACAGAGCCAGCCTATTGCCCCCAACAATCTGGGTCCTCATTTTACCCACCTCGGAAGGAGGGAAGGCTGAGTCAATCTGCAGCCTGGTGGGATTTGAGGAGCCAAATTGCAGTCAGCTGTCAGTCAGCAGAAGTAGCCTGCAGTACTGCATTCTAACCACTGTGCCACCGTGGCTCATTAAAAAATGCCCTTGGTGGGTTTTTTGTCTTGGTCTATGTAAATACCAATTAGCTAAGGCCAGATTCTGAAATGCTTATTTTTAAAAACATTGCTTTCTCTTTACTGAATGTTCATCAACAGTGTATCTCTCCCTCAGGTTTCTTAGTATTTTAATGACCCAAAACAGAATCATGCTATATGTTTCAGAAAGGATACAGAGTTCTGATTATATAAACAAGCTAAGAGGAAAGTATTAAAGTGATACAGAATTGCCTCTAGGACACCAAGTCTTGGGTGGCCCAGCTCTTGGAGGGGGGCAGTACAGTCTCAAGGAGAGGCGAAACGGCTTTAAATTAAGAGATATCTAGCTTGAACAACAAATGCTGCAGTATTTTGTGAAAGGTTGCCGATGGGGATGCGGTAGCTCAATGGCTAAGATGCTGAGCTTGTCGATCAGAAAGGTCGGCGGTTCGAATCCCTAGCGCTGCATAACAGAATGAGCTCCCGTTACTTGTCCCAGCTTCTGCCAATCTAGCAGTTCAAAAGCACATAAAAATGCAAGTAGAAAAATAGGGACCACCTTTAGTGGGTTCTGTGCACAGTGCATAGTGTTTCATGCGCCTTCGGCATTTAGTCATGTTGGCCACATGACCACAGAGACATCTTCGGACAGCGCTGGCTCTTCGGCTTTGAAATGGAGATGAGCACCGGCCCCTAGAGTCAGGAACAACCACCACATATGTGCAAGGGGAATCTTTTCTTTTACCCTTTGCAGAAGATATCATGTTATGGGCCACATGTAATAATAACCCTTCCAAAAGCATACCAGTAATTAGAGTTATTTGTCACTGGATTTTTTAATTCCAGCTTACTCCCTGCAGGAAGTTGCATCCTTCTTACATTGCGGAGTACCCGAAAGGGACAGCAATACAGATTAAGCATCATAGGCTTGGTCACCATGTTCTGCCTTGAACAATTTTTTGTTTTATGAAAGTTACAAGGGTGTAGAAGCAGTTGGATGTTTGCTGTAAGGCCTTGTCTCTCTCTCTCTTTCTTCAAATAACCTTGATGGTGCTACTCAATCACCAAATTAGAGATCTCTGAAACGAGCAGGCAAATCTTCCAGTGAGGACATGGCTTATGTGGGAGTGTGGGTGTGCCTGCACATATACTGATATAGACAGACAAACGATAGGTGATAGATAGATAGATAGATAGATAGATAGATAGATAGATAGATAGATGGATGGATGGATGGATGGATGGATGGATGGATGGATGGATGGATGGATGGATGGATGGACGGATAGATAGGATAGATGGATGGATGGATGGATGGATGGACGGACGGACAGACAGATAGGATAGATGGATGGATGGACGGACAGACAGATAGGATAGATGGATGGATGAATAGACAGACAAGATAGATGATAGATGAATGGATGGACAAATAGACCGACAGACAGATAGATAAGATAGATGATGGATGGATGGATGGATGGATGAGTGGATGGATGGATATAGATAGATAGATAAGATAGATGATGGATGGATGGATGGATGAGTGGATGGATGGATATAGATAGATAGATAGATAGATAGATAGATAGATAGATAGATAGATAGATAGGTAGGTAGGTAGGTAGGTAGGTAGGTAGGTAGGTAGGTAGGTAGGTAGATAGATAGATAGAGAGAAAGAGAGAAGGAAGGGCAGATTATCAGCCAGATGGCAAAAATCTTCCTGATGAGCAGAAAATTAGCGGTATGAGTTACACATTACTCTAGGATTTACTAGCTAACACGCTAGTCTCAACCATGCTTTTTTTTACAAGCCACAGCAGCGGGTTTTTATGCAACCCGCTGAGCCACTAAACAAACCACGTTTTCATCCTAGCGGTACAGTTATTCTGTACACAGACCACCTCCGATTCAAATCATCCGCTGGCTTTGCCAGGGGAGGGAAAACCTAAGCAGCTGAAATAAGAGAAATAAAGAGACCCTACAACGTCCTGTTTTTTTGTTAGAGCGGGCCCGAGAGTAGGGTCCTGGTTTGCTGCCAAATGTCAATTTCCAACCATCCCAAGGGAGCGCTCGATAGATAGGCTGACATGAAACAAGGTTTCCCTTGTCTTCCAGGCCATATACGTCGTCAATGCTCTGCTTATGCATTTACTCAGGGAGCATTTAAAAGTCGCTGATCAAAATGCAACAGAGGTCCCTATCAACTCTCCCTTTTATTTTTCTGGGTGGGTGAGTGGGTGGGGGTGGAGAGAAAGAGACCAGTGATTTCCCAATTTCTGTTAAAAGCTTCCACTCCGTTAAAAAGAGGGCGGGGGGGGGGGAGAGGAAGAAAATAGGCTGGTTCCAATTACTTTGCTCATGCCAGAGTTCTCACCATAAATTACAATTCAGTACATGAAAATTAGTTGCTCGGAACTTGGTGGGGAACAAGGACGCTACAGGGATGCCACCAAAGTGATTTGGGAGAAATAACACCAGGTTGGAACAAGGCCGTCTTAAACTGTAGTCCTCAAGTATCTCAAGTTCACTTTTCCTAAAGATGATTTAGGTCAGGGGTGTCAAACTCGAGGTCCGGGAGCCGGATCTGGCCTGTGGGGTGTTTATATCTGGCCCGTGGGGCCGCGCTGGAAACAGCAAAGGACCGACCTGCGGTGTCTCTGCTGGCAGAAACGAAGCTCAGGAGGGCTGCACATTACCCTCCCGAGCTCCATTTTCACTGGCAGAGGATTGCAGAAGGCTGTCGCAGCCGAAAACGGAGTTTGCAAGGGCCGGGTGCAGCTCTCCCAAGCTCATTTTTTGCTGGCAAAGGGTTTCAGGAGGCTGTTACAGCTGAAAATGGAGCTCACATGGGCCGCTTGCAGCCCTCCCAAGCTTAGTTTACACTGAAAGGGTTGCAGGAGGCCATTGCAGCTGAAAACGGAGCTCACACGAGCCATGTGCAGTCCTCCCGAGCTTGATTTTCACTGGCAGAGGGTTGCAGGAGGCCATTGCAGCTGAAAACGGAACTCAGGAGCCTGTTGTCACTGGCAGAGCGCTCGGGCCACCATAGGCACTCCCGAGACGAGTGATGTTCAGCTGGCCATACCCACCCTGGTGTCCCCCCAGGTGAAACACAACCCTGATGCGGCTCTCAATGAAATCGAGTTTGACATCCCTGATTTAGCTGATAAGTTGACAAAAACAATAATAGGGACCCCCGAGACTAGTGATGTTCAGCTGGCCACACCCACCCTGGTGTCCCCCCAGATGAAACACAACCCTGATGCGGCTCTCAATGAAATCGAGTTTGACACCCCTGATTTAGCTGATGTGGACAAAAACAATAAAGAGACAACTGTTTGGTTGTTCTGGAGCTAACTAAGCGGTGAAGATCGGTTCTTTGCTCCCAAAACTGATGTTCTTGTCCAAAGCATTGTTTTTGCACCATAAGCAGCAGCTAATTCTCCAGCTTTGGCTCAACCTTAGAAAATCTAAGACAAACTTCAGGCGAGAAATAATGATGAGTTACCAGGAGAAGGCTCCTACTTACAGAATTCCTGTGTGATCTCTGCTTTATCTTCACACAGGAAAAAAAATCACCATTCCTCTAACTAGTATAGAGATTATAGGCATCATTGGTGCAAAGGACATATCTGCCCATCATCGCTGACACTATTGAGACAACCTATGGTTATAGGACCTCTTTTTGGTAGTCTTCTCCAGCCTGAAATACTCCATCAAAGGCCTGGAGACTAAAACAGATGAAGAACGGTTGCAGGATTTAGGTTTGGGTAGTCTAGAGAAAAGAAAAATTAGGAGCGACAGGATAGCAGTATTCCAATATTTGACGAGAGGGGATCAATTTATTCTCCAAAGCACCAGAAGATAGGACAAGAAACAATGGAGGAAAACCAATCAAAGGGAGAAGCAACCTGGAATTAAGGAGAAACTTCCTAACAATGGGGACAATTAACCAGTGGAACAGCTGGACTCCAGAAGTTGTAGATGCTTCATCACTGAAGGTTTTTAAGAAAAGACTGGACAGCCACTTGCCTGAAATCGTATAGGAGGCCAGACTAGAAGACCTCGAAGGTCCCTTCCAGCTCTGTTGTTTTCGAATACCTTTGAAATTCAGGGAGGTGGAATAGATCTGGTGGAACACCAAGTCTTCTCTTTTAAAACGGGCAGATGACTTTTTATTTTTTTTAACAAAATCAATTTTATGGAACAACGCTGCAAGACAGCCTTCCCTATCTTGATCTGGGAAGGACTCCTCCCAGAATCTCCAGCAAGAGTCATTCCAGATGCAGAATCTGGGATCTGAAAGCTACACATTTGGAGAACGTCCAAACGGAGAGGAGAGAGAGAGAGAGGGCTGTCGTAGGTAGGGGTACTGACGTCTCCTGCAGCTTTGGGGTTGGGAAATGGATTGGAACTCTTCGTCTTCTCCCAATCCAATCATCTGTAGATCTCTAGAGTGCAACACGCAGCCAAAAGCTGATATATAATATGCTCAGGAAATAGATTTCCCCCTCTCCCTGCAAAACAAAATGAACTATTTTCTTTTTCCCCCTCCAGAGATAGAGAACGCAACTTAAAAGAAGAATTGCAAGGCCCTGAACTAATTACTAACACCCGGTTTTGGCCAGAAGAACCATTAAAAGCAGAATGATTTTTTTTTCTCTCCCTCCTCCCTCCTCTTTTTCCTCCCAGGTTATATTGTATGTGTCTAGCCAAGTTTTATCACTTCCCACATAAAACTGTTCAGTTATTCTTCAGTTTGCTGGAGCTGGTGGACCGAAGAAGGGATTTGGTCAAAAGAAGAGCCAAAGAGGGTGTATTCATCGGGCCACACAAAACTTTGCACTTTCAGGGTCTGAAATCACTGCGATTATCCATGTCGCCATGCGCACACGTGACACCTTTTTATTTAAGTCTCTGGGTTTTTGCATGTTTGGATGGATCCCCCAAAAGGTTTTTATTCTTCGCATTTCAGTCCATATAGGCAGGGAAGTAGTTAATAGTAATTTATTTGTCAGTGCACAACCTACGTACAATGAGACTGGTTGAGCTCCCTCAGTGCAGATGCCCCCCCAAACACAATACAACTCAGAGTGAAGACAGAAAAATCCCTAATCTGATAAATCATATTAACACCCAGTCCTATTGCACCAGTGTCAACATGTTACACGTTGCGCCGGCCCTGCTAGTCCATCGTACTATGTATAGTTTTTCCTCTCCTATATAAAAGATATGTATAGTTTTTCCTTTCCTATATAAAAACTACGTAGTTTTTCCTCTCCAGTATAAAAACTACATATAGTTTTTCCTCCTATATAAAAAACTACATGTAGTTTTTCCTCTCCTATATAAAAAAACTACATAGTTTTTCCTCTTCTATATAAAAACTATGTATAGTTTTTCCTCCTATACAAAAGCTATATATAGTTTTTCCTCTCCTATATAAAAAACTACATATAGTTTTTCCACTCCTATATAAAAAACTAGTTTTTCCTCTTCTATATAAAAACTACGTATAGTTTTTCCTCTCCTATATAAAAAACTACATAGTTTTTCCTTTCCTATATAAAAAAACTACATATAGTTTTTCCTTTCCTATATAAAAAAAACTACATATAGTTTTTCCTCTCCTATATATAAAAACTACATATAGTTTTTCCTCTCCTGTTAAAGGATTAACTACTGACTCTGATAAATTATGTAGAGAGGAAGTTATCCCTTTTATTGGGGGGGGGGTTGGCATTGAAAAGTGTAGATCAGGGCTGAGCGTGAAACACAGATGTAAAGACAGACTATCCTTAAGAGTATCAAGAAGATTCGATTATTGCCTTCCTGCTTAATAAAATAGGTTTGCAGAAAAAGCCAGCGTGTGCACAGTCTACTTGCAACTTGCAAGGAGGTGTGATAGGCATGGAGGGTTTCAAAATCCCCCTTAATGCAAGCCCATATTTTCTTAGCAACCCCCCCTCCCCAAACAAGGGCCCCCAGCATCACTGAGGGAGAGTGTGCATTGAACTCCTGGATGCACCTGAAGCCCGGGAGGGAGGGAGAGCAGTGCCTCACATGGTACCTATGATTCCTTGGGGGGCACCCCAAAAACGGCTGGCAAATGGGGGGAGAGAGGAATAAAGAACAAGAGGAGGGGAGAAAAAGGACTGAAGCGGGCAGGAGCCCATCCCTTCTCGGCCTTCAGTTTAGCAAAGGGTGAAAAGCGGGCTTCGTGGGAGAGCCCCACGTTACCCGCCCACCACCCCCATTTCCAGGATCAGGGCACGGGGATGCGGAGAGGATCTCTCACCTGTAGGCTGCCACGGCTCGGGTCTCCAGGTATTTCTGGGCTGTCATGACCCCGACGAAGAGGAAGTTCTTGGCCGGGGGGCTCCGGCCCCGAGGCTGGGCATGGTCCGGGTGCCAGAGGAGGGCCCCTCGGGAGTCCCGGTTGGGCAGAAGCAGCAAGCCGCCGCCGCCGCCCCCTCGCCTCTTGCAACCCTCCATGCTGGCGCGGCGCCGGTGTCCCACGTTCTTCAGCTCCGAAGCGCGGGGCAGGATGAGCCGGGAAGCCAGGGTGAAGCCCAGCACCAGACCGAGCAAGACGCTGAGCCAGGAGCGGCGGCTTCTGCCAGCCATTCCCCACCCCCTTGCTCAGCGCGCCCGGGAGGCTCCCCAAAGACAAGGCACAAGCCCCCCTCTCGTCCTCCGCCTCGCTGGAAACCCAGCCCGGCCCGGCGCCCACCCACCCACCCCGTAGCCCAGCTAGCTGGCTAACTAGCTCTCCGGACGACCACTCCCCCCCCTCCCCGGCCGCCTCTCGAGCCGCTTCTTTCCCTTCGGGCGCCCCGTTCCCTCCGCAAGTTCTTCCCGGCTGCGGGCGAGGCCAGGCCCGCGTTCCCCCCTCCGCCGCCTTTGTGCCTCGGGAGACCCCCGGCAATGGCTTCCTGGCCGCCTCGCCCGCTTTCTGGTCCCCCCCAACTCAGCCGGGACGGTTGATCCTCCTCCTTTTCCTCCTCCTCCTCCTCCTGCTTCTGCTGCAGCTCCTTCTCCCCGTCCCGGGCCTCGGCCCTGGCCCGAGAGCGCCCAGCGCTCCGGGGCAGGCTGCTTCCCCGAGCCCTCCTCCGGCTGGCTCTCCCGCTCCCTCCCTAGCCGGCCCAGCTGAGCTTCCCCGGCGGGGAAGGGCAAGGCAGCCTGGCGGGCGAGAGCACCGCGGCCATAGGGGCGCTGCTGCTCCGCCTCCTGCCGCCGCCGTGCCGGGGAAGCGGGCTTTGTTCGGACGCCTCCGCTCCGCCTCCTTCGCTGGGGCTAGTGCTGCCGTGGCTCCCCTGGCTGCTGCAGTCCGCGGCCGCCCGCTCGCGCTGCCTGGCCTGGCTTTTGCGGCTCCGGAGCCTGGAGCGACCGACTCAATTGCTGCTTCTGCTGCTGCAGCCGCCACCGCCGGGGCCCGCTCCGAAGACACTGGCCGCGCATCTCCCCGCGGCTTAGTTCACCATCTCGCGGCGGGGCGGGAGCAGGAGGGGCGGGACGGGCGGGGTGGAGAGGAGGAGGAGGAGGCCCTTGCCTGCCCCCGAGGGCCGCATCGCTCGCCCGCCTGCCGGCTCGGAGACGCGCTTGGCTTCCCGAAACGGAGCGTCCCAGCCGAAGCAGAAAAAGAGTCCCGGAGGCATTTAGGAGAGAGGGGGGAGTCCGCAGAGGCGGAAGGGGCGAGGGATCGACCTGGAGAGCGAAGGAAGGGATTCTCCACCCCCGCGGACGAGACGGAAATGGATCGGGAGACGGAATCTTGGTGGGATTAAAAAAACAAGGCAGCTTTTAGTTAGGGCAAAAGATGGCATAAGGTTCTCCCCGGGCAATCTTGGCTCTCTTTGCCCCCGGATTGATGAAGAAATCTGGCAGATTCAAAGCATCAAGCGGTGTGTGCTTGCAGAGTCATTTAGGATCTTGTGAACCTTCTGGCTCCAGTTCCCAAGGTGGTCCTCCTCTCAGCCAACCGCAATCTTGCTGCTCCTGCATTTTTTTTTTTAACTGTGTGCATTCACTGTTGGGCACAAAAGTCCTCCTTATGTTCCCCACCTTCTCTGCATAAAAGGGCTAAAGTTTCTTTCAGGACAATATAACTGAAGAAGAGTGAATATATAAAAACTGGATTGGACCCTGGGGGAGGGAATCATGTGTGGTTGTCTCTAGATATCGGATCGTAAGATTTGATCGTTCTGTTTTTGCTGACTTTGGATGCGTCATTGGGTTGGCGCAGCATTCTGAACAAAACTGGGTGAAGGTAATTTAGCAGCAATTTATGTGCAAATAACATCCCTTATAGGTAGTCCTCAACATACGACCACAATGGAGTCCAAAAATTATGTCGCTGAGACATTTGTGAAGTTGGTTTTGCCCCACTTTGCAACCGTTCTTGCCACAGTTGCTAAGTGAATCAGTGCAATGGTTAAGGTAGTAACACGGTTGCTAATCGAATCTGGCTTCCACATTGACTTGTTCAGAAGGTCGCAAAAGGTGGCCATGGGATCCCAGGACTGTCATAAATACGAGAGCCTGAATTTTGATCCCATGACCACGGGATGCTGCAGCAGTCGTAAGGGTGAAAAAATGGTCACAAGTCACTTCTTTCATTGCTGTTGTAACTTTGAGTGGTCACTAAATGAATTGTTGTAAGTCAGGGACGATTTGTATTATAGTTGACTCAGCCTTCCGTCCTTCCGAGATGGGTAAAATGAGGATCCAGATTGTTGGGGGCCATAAGCTGACTCTGTAAACCGCTTACAGGGGGCTGTGAAGCACTGTGAAACGGTATATAAGTCCAAGTGCTATTGCTACGTATTATTCTATAATATGCCCTGGTTTTCATAACATGCTAAGATAATGATTAAGTTTCCACTGGAGGCTACTATGTAAGTCAAACTATGTTCCCATGTCAGCCCAGCCTAACATGTTTTACAGATTAAGCCCTGCTTTAATAAAACAACATGCAGTTTTGGATGAGACATTTTCGACATTTAGTGTTGCATTCAGCAAGTGGGTGCCTCTTCTGTCCATTGGATGGGAAATACTCAAATTGCATGGCTAGGTTACCCATCAATTGGGAAACCTGGAACTTAGGGTGTCAACACATATGAAAGGTACCAGTTTGGGAAAAGCTGGACCAGGAATTCAAACCTTAGCTTGGTTCCATTGGTGGCCACCAGAGATAAGATATCAACCCCACTCCCTTAGGTGGACTCAAGAATATGATGACACGCAAACAAGGAAGGAAGGGAAGGGAAAGGAAGGAAAGAAGGAAGGAAAGGAAAGGAAAGAAGGAAAGAAAGAAGGAAATGAAAGAAGAAAGGAAAGGAAGGAAGGAAGGAAGGAAAAGAAAAAAGGAAAGGAAGGAAGGAAAGGAAGGAAGGAAAAGAAGAAAGGAAAGAAAGGAAAGAAGGAAGGAAAGGAAAGGAAGCCTACTGGTTGTTTAGACAGACTTTAACATTTCCTATCAACAACTTCCAAATTTTTATAAAACGGCAAACTTTTGAGTGGCCCAGAACTCCTTCATCAGATATGATTAAAAAACTGATGAGGAAGTGGGAGGAAGCTCGGTCGTTGGAACTACCCACTTATAAAAGAAGAAGTTAGTAAAGTTAAACCACAGTTGTTGTCCTATTGAGCTGAATGAGGATAAGTCCCATACTAGTCACAGGCATTGGTTGTGTATATTGTGCTGAAATGTCTTGGGATATTAGGGGCATCCATGAACAGGAACTGCCAACCTAGCAGTTAAATGCGAGTAGATAAACAGGTACCATTTCGGTGGGAAGGTAACAGCATTCCAACCATGAGATCACGGAAATGTTTCCAAACAAAGCTGACAATGCTAAGAAATGGAGAGGAGCACCATCCTCTAGATCTGGAAATGACTGACAAGGAAATCTTTACTTTTACCTTTGATTAATTAGTGATTAGTAATTAAGCTATAATCACCTTTGATTAACAGAAAGCAGATTTTAGTCCCTATTTAAAATGGCAGAGACAATAACTACATCATGATCTTGTATTTAAAATGGTATATGTGTCCGCATGCACACAAAGGCATTTATACAGTCGGACTAGCATAAAGTGTAAAATTAATAGAAGATAAACCAACAACCTGTACATGAACATATCTATCGTTATAAAATCTATGAGCCACTTCACAGAACTAATTTAGCATAAATAACCCAATATAAGGCTATCCAAGCTTCAATCCCTTTCTCCCCCTGAAAATAGAAATAAATCAATGTGCATGCATATATACACACACTGCATTTGCACAACACACTTAAACACAAACTAGCCAACCTCCTTTCAGCCTATTGCATCATACACACCCAAATACTGGGATATTTTATGACTGAGTGAGTTGGAAAATCTCAGATAAATATAATAAATTATTGTTTTATTAGCCACAAATACATATGATGTGCTCGCAGTTGCAAGGTTTCTTGGGGGCAGACAATTGGAAGGAAGCAGGCTCAGTGCACCCATGTTGGGGGGGAGACACCAACTGAACACGTGCATTATAAATAGCTTTTAATCTGCTACAGACAGGGACCAGATCCGTATTGGATATTGATTGTAATACAAATCACAAATTGCTAAAAAAAAAAAAAAAAAAATCCCTCAAAAGCAGCTAAAACGCTGCTCTCAGAATTCCCAGCCAGTTTGGCTGAAAATCCAATCCATTTGGAAAGCACACCGTTGGGGAAAGCTGGTCTAATATTATTATACTTAGTCATCTTAACGGATGATGAAGTGCTTTCTTTTTTTCGATCAAAATTGATTCACTGAAGTGGTTGTTTTTTTGTTTTTTTTGGTGCCCTAAAAAAGAGGTCACTTTCATTCATCACCATCTCCTGGATGACATCCCCTCCCCACCCCCTTGCCCCTCCCCTTTGTTGGGCTCAAAGAAAGACCGCCTCCCTGTTGAGCAAAAAGGAAACCATTGGCTCAACGTGGCAGCCTGTCCTTCAAACACCTCAAATTTTGCAAGTTCTTAGTGTTCGCTTCCCCTTTCAAATGGCAATGGAGGGATTTCAAAGGACATAAATGCAAACTTCATTGAAAGCCTGCTTTTACAGGATGTGAGTTAAACTTTCCTTATTCTCTTCTTTTCCTTTTTTCCTTCCCTTCCCTTTCTTCTCTCTTCCTTTCCTTGTTTTTCCTTTCCCTTCCTTTTCCTTTCCCCATTCCCACCCAGTCAGAACCTAAACATTATTAGTGCAGTGGTGGGTTGCCAATCTTTTTACTACCAGTTCAGGCGCGCGTGACACTTCTGTGCATGCGCAGAAGCACCCAGGCGGGTGGGCGGAGCCTCCCGCCGCTGCTACCGGTTCGCCCGAACTGGGAGCAACCCACCTCTGTATTATTGGAAGATTTGTAGCAACAGGGAATGTTCCTTTTCAAGGGCTTGACTAGCTGGCCATTTTCCCTACCTGATGCTCCATTCTTCACGACATTCTCTGATTTCAAACCGGGGGGGGGGGGGGGCACCTGAGTATCTGCAAATCTAAACATTTTTTATATTGATCCTCCGAATGGGATTTTGAGGTGGGGGTGGATGAACTTTCCTTATCTATTTATACTGTCCCCTGCCGGCAAACAGATGCAGAAAGATATTTATTTAGTTATTTAGACAGAATATAAAACTGCCTTTCTAACAAGGGTGATTTTGGGCAGCAGCTTACAAAGAGTATTAAACTAACACGTCCTCAAGTTCAAAAGGCTACGATTAAACCATAACCCAAGACAAAACCACATCACCAACAACTAACTACCTGGTCCCAGAATGTGGAAGAAAATATATTTAGATATCTATGAAAGGCTAACAGGGTTGAGGCCATCCAGACCTCTGAAAGAATGCTGTTCCATATCAGTCCATAGTAGAGTTTGATTACAAAAACAGAATTTGTACCCTTTAGTATTTATTCAAAGATCAATTGCACAATCTACTCACAAAGTGACTTTTCTCCCTCCACATTACCAGATCTGCCACATAAGCGTACCGCTGTGCACTGCAAAGGACTGAGCTTTCACAACACATGAAGCTCAAAGCAAGGAAACTATATTTCCGATT
This sequence comes from Thamnophis elegans, assembly GCF_009769535.1. Taxonomy (NCBI): domain Eukaryota; kingdom Metazoa; phylum Chordata; class Lepidosauria; order Squamata; family Natricidae; genus Thamnophis; species Thamnophis elegans. The sequence goes on along the minus strand of NC_045556.1, from coordinate 16,297,339 downwards.
TGTCCAATTTTGGAGCCACCTCCATAACTGTTTTCCCTCAACCGTCTGTCGTGATCTGCTGGCTAAGAACTCTGGGAGACAGAATTGTGATTCTAACTGGAGCCTTTAGGACCAATCTAGATTTTCCATGTGGATCAGGAAGCTGGACATAGGCCCAGCCTTTTAAGCGGCTCCTGGAGGCTCAGCGGGCTGAGATGGTCAGCCAGTTCCAGGCCATGATGCAGTCCCACTGGAACAAGGCCTCTGCTCTTTGCCACCAGCGGCACTTCCCTCCAGCCTTCACCCAAAGCCCTGCATCAGGAGGCTGAAGCACAAAAAGACCCCAAAGGGGGGGACTCTCTGCAGCAACACAAGCATTCATTGCACGTATCCAGCCCAGGGGCCGTAGTTTGAGGACCCCTGATTTAATGCCGTATAAAAACTACAAGAAATTTTTCTGTGGACCACCAAAATTTTCTCACCACCAGTTGGTGACTGCTGTTCTAGTCCAACCTTCTGCTGAAAGCAGGGGCCTTATACCATCCCAGTTACATGGCTGCCCAGTCTGTTTTTGAAAACCTCCAGGGATGGGACACCCACAACCCCAGGAGGCAAGCTGTTCCGTTGATCAATTGCTCTGTTAGACGGGATTTCTTTGATTGCCAGAAAAGAGAGAAGACGGGAGAGAAAGAAAACACGCGGAGAGATGATTAAAAAGTAGATGTTGATGTGTTATCATAAAAACACAGGGATCCAACCAAATCCTTGGGAAGGCCAAACTGTTCTGATTTCTTTGCCTCCTCCAATATTTTATTTCAAACATACTTCTAAAAACCAGATCTAGTACATTCTTTCCTTTGGAAACTGGTGTTCCAAGCGCCCATTTCAAACCTATTAAGACACTAGAGTGAAAGGGAAAAAAAGCAGAAGCTTGATACAGTCAAATAATGAAAGGACACAGTAGAGAAACTGAGCCAGCAAGAAGGAATCTTGTCCCCGTCACAATTCCTTCCAGTCCCAGCCAATGTTTGTTGTTTTTTTCCTGGACAAGGCAGAAGACCTGCAGGGCCTTCCAAATTTCCAGCACCCAAATTTTCTCCGATTGCCCCGCTTTGAGGCCAGATGTTGAAAAGAATCTCCATATACTCTGGAAACTTGTCCTTTGGCAAGTATTAATCAGCTTCTTGCTCACTGAGATTTGTCATCTTAGCAGTGCTGAACTTTGTCAAAATTCAGTCCGATGCTGCCCCCCTGAGGCTTCACGCAACCTTTTGTGCCAAGGACAGATTGCAGATATATTTCACTCTGGAAGAATGAAGGACTTCAGCAGTGGCGGGGGAAAGTCCCAAACTTTTATTTCAAAGAGCTAAAGCTTTTGAAAGAAGTGGCAAGCCTTTGAAATTCCAATAATTTTGCAGCATGGAAAAAAAAAGACGTAGAATTGCAACGTACTGTAAATATTAGAATGTATGTTGGCGTGGTGAAAAAAATGTGGAAGAAATGCTTGCTACCTTTAGCGAAATATGCAAAGTATTGGAAAAGAGGAAAAGAGAGAGAGAGATGAAGACAACTTACAAACATTCAGATCTGCCCAACGGCAGCTCCTAACATTTTACAAGATTACCTCTGGAAGTTGAAATCTGGCTTATTGCTACTTGCTAACTTCTGCCAGTATCTTAACAAAGTTTGTACAGTGTGCCCTAATATTTCTTCGAGTATCTCTTAGATCAGACCCTAACCTGAAACACTCAAAGAGCCACAAAGGTCCTAACTGGAAGCCCCCTGTTCAATTCTGGAGCCGACTAGAAGTCCGGTTCCCCCACCATAGTCTCCTCCTAGCGTCCTTTTTCTTCTACCTGTGCTAACCAAAAGCCAGTGGTGGGTTTCAAAAATTGTTGGAACCTACTCTGTGGGTGTGGCCTCCTTTGTGGGAGTGGCTTGCCACCCATGTGACTGGATATGAAGATGCCGACGACACTTGTCAGAACCACCTTAAATTACCTCACACACAGCACTGGCATGCATAAGAATAGGATGTAATTTTTTAAAAGGCATCTTTGGTTTGCGTTAAAACAACTTCAACACACGCCATGTTCTGATTGCACCACAAACGCAGTAGTCATCCTTACCTTTCACAGAGGCACTGAGTTTTATAAATATGAGCTTGATAGTGTAGAATAATCATATCCAAGGACCAGTGGTGGGTTTCAAAAAAATTTGGAACCTCTTTTGTAGGTGTGGCCTGCTTTCCGGGTCCACTGGTGGAACCTCTTCTCACCGGTTCGGTAGATTTGACGAACCGGTTCTACCGAATAGGTGCGAACTGGTAGGAACCCACCTCTGCTGAAAGCCCTATCAATAATGGAGCTGACTGGACAACTCATCCCTTGCCAGTGTCTCCTCCTGGTGCACTGTGCTTTCTCTCCCCCAACCAACCAAAAGCACCTCCCAAAATTGTGGTGCTGACCCGGCGACAGGGAGCCACAACAGAGGGATGAAAGAGCTCCATAGCCGCAGATTGCCAACCCCTGTTTTAGATATTTTCAAGTTTGGAAACATTGTAAATGCAGCTGTCCATTTATTCACTACTTTATATCAATATTTTATGTACTTTCTGTCAGATGATTCTCATTTCCGTCTTTTTTTTTTTTTAGCTGCCAGAATCATTTTAACAATATGGGCGGTATAACTGGACTCCAATATGATACTTTGAAACTATATTACTTATTCTTACACATGATCTCATTACATTTTCTCTGGAGATAACAACGTTAATTGCCACTTTGTCTACAGTATGTCTAGTCTAGTGAACAGAAGGACTAGGGGGTGACATGATAGTGGTGTTCCAATATTTGAGGTGCTGCCACAAAGATGAGGTGCTTTCCAAGGCACCAGAAGGAAGGACAAGAAACAGTGGATGGAAGCTGATCAAGGAGAGAAACAATCTAAAACTCAGAAGAAAATTCCTAATGGTCTACCGGTGGAATGGCTTGCCTTCAGAAGTTGTGGGTGCTTCATCACTGGAGGCTTTCAAGAAAAGACTGGACAGTCATTTGTCTGGAATGGTATAAGAGCACCTGCTTCAACAGGAGGGTTGGTCTAGAAGACCTCCAAGGTCCTTTCCAATTCTGTTATTCTATGTTCTGTGTTTTACTTGAATTAGAGCAGATTCCTCCTGATCTTATTTATGGTATAGTCTTTGGATTCATCTACGAGATAATTTAAGGTTTTCCATTTTAATTTCAAATGGCGGAATAATTTATCTTTTCGGCATCTGAAAGGAAAAATCCCTCTGGCTATTTGTTCCTTGGCACACTTTTTATGCACCTTGAAGGATTGAAGACTTCAGTAAATAGTTTTGAGTACAAATCCAAGACCTGAAATGTGTCCAACTATCCTACGTTGTTCACCTGTCAATCACATATTAATCCTGTCAGAGAACCCAGCCAAATCTTGCATTTTTGTGGACATTATAAGCAACACAACAGGGACTAAAAGCCCTATGGAGGAAGCTTGGATGAAACTTAAAGGAGGTTTTTGTTCTATCAGATGCTTCCAAGATTATCTGTCACCCAACAGTGAACTAAGCCAACTTTTGCCATCTTTCATTCTTAGCTACCAACAACAGGAAGAAATTCGCACCTTGCTATTTTTCAGAATAACTTCCTTAAGGGTTGAATCACATCCAACTCATTCCAAATTTTAATTCTTCAGTATTTAAACTTCATCTGAGTATGCCCAGATGAGACCAAAAGCTTTTATGAACATTAAGTAGCTTTAAATTCCTCAGAGCTAAGTTCGTATCTTATTCCAAAGTATAAATCACCAAGTTTTCTTTTGACACATGAACCCAGTCATTGTAACTTATTTGATCATCCATTGTTTAGCACAATCTTCTCCAATCCAGCATCTTAAGATACTCTTATTACTCATCCTGGAAGGAACTCTTGGGCCAAAGGGTGATTTAGAGTGATGTGTAAACTTGAGGTATAAATAAAACAGATTGCTACAACTGGCAAACACACAGATCAAATGGATGAAAAACAAACTTGGTAAGCAATGGTAACCACCAATACCTTTATGCTTGCTGGTGGCAGAGGAATACACCCTTCCTGACCTAACTTGGATAAGATTATCAGCCACCAAGATTACGCAAGGAGAAAAGACACATCCTATAGACCAATGAAACATACAAAAAGCTTTTGTGAAGAAAATGAACAATTAATCTGGCATACAGACTTTGCCCGGTGTTTCACGATACTGACAGAATCAGGAACATAAAATATAGGGTGCCAAAGTCAAGAAATCCTTAAGTATTTGTTAGATAAGCAACCTTCTGGAAAATGGCCATTTCTTTTACACAAAGTGTTTTGTTTCATTTTCTTCAAACCAAAATTAAATAGACCTTCCACACACTGGAAGACTGTTCTAAGTATGTCAGGAACTTATCACTTGATAAACTTACACTATATTGCCAAAAGTATTCGCTCACAATTGATTCTGATTATGTGGATGGGTGAGCAAATACTTTTGGCAATATAGTGTATTTACAATTTTGGAAAGAACATGGTATTATCTCGGTTCTACCACAAAACCGCGGACGACAAAATCGCGGTCGACGAAAGCGCGTATGTGACGTCATCACAGCGCGACGAAAAAGATCGAAAAAGATCAAAAAATGTAAAAATAAAGCTAAAACCTTCCCCTAACCCCCCCAAACCTAACCCTAAACCTAACCCTAAACCTAATCCTTAACGTAACGAAAAACCTAACGCTAACCCTTAACCTAACGCTAAACGTAACGCTAACGCTCTAACCCTAACCCTAACCCTTAACCTAACCCTAACCCTAACCCTTAACCTAACCCTTACCTTTATGTGAATCGGCTTGCTGTAATTTAATTTTTATTTCAATTTTTCGATCTTTTTCGTCGCGTTGTGATGACGTCACATACGCGATTTTGTCGACCGCGCTTTTGTGGAACGCGCTTTTGACGGGTCACGATTATCTCAGGTTATCTAATCACACAAATATCTGGCTAGTCATTTAGTCAGATACATACAATAACTAAAAGTGAATTGTATAAACAATGTAAAGAAATAAAGTATAAAAGACGTATTGAAATCAGCTCAGCTCTTTGATACGCGAAGCAGTTTCCCTCTTAAAATGTGTTTAAACGTTCCTTGTAGCGGGATAGAACTGGAAAGCATTCACTTTGCAAGCCCTGAGGTAGAAATGGTATGTGAAAAGGTTACCAATGTTTTGCTAGGATGCCCTTCTATCGCAATCTTATTCTATTTTAGTCTGGTCTAACCTGTAACAGACTTACATTTCGCAAAAAAAAAGTCCTTTTTAACATGATTGAAAAGATGTTGCAGCGGTCATAAGGGTGAGGACTGGTCATAAGTCACTTTTTTCAGTGTTGTAACTTTGAAGAGGCATTGAATGAATAGCCGTAAGTTTAGGACGACCTATATACATCACTTAGTGTTACTGTGGTGCCCCAGGTTGTTTATAAATTGGATTAGATAAATGCATTTAACCTGGTTTAGAACAGAAACCCTTACGCACCCAACCAGCCTCTCCCATCCATGTTCAGGCAAGGTTTGGTTCTGAAAGAAGTTAGCACCCACCCCTCTCCTAGAAAAATGAAATGTCCTAGGAAATATTGAAAAGGCAGAGTGTTACATTTCCCTAAATGAGAAGTGAAGAAACATGTTTTTAAAGCAGGAAGCAAATTCACTCTTAATAGCCCCCACCTTCCTCAATAGCCCACAGCAGATGTCCTTAAGAGATAAAGAGATAGCTATTTCTATTCATAGAGAAATGCCCTCACCCAGGATTCCACAAAGGTAGGATTAGCCCTCTACCCATCTCACCACATGGCACTTGGGAAGATTACATCAGCCAGCAAAGGCTCAAGCAAGCCTGGGACACAGACAGCCTACAAAGTTAGCTAAGACCCCCGCCCCCTGGGAGTCTGACAACCAATCAGAATGCATTTCTTACACAGGAACAGGAAGCTCATAAAGTGGAGCCCAGAGAGGGCATAAAGCCCAAGGACTCTTAGCATCTCGGCCCTTGTTTCTTCTTCTTCAAGGGATGTTCAACATCTTTCCCCCCCCGGGACCTCCAAACCATGTGGTCCTGTCCATTGAAACCTTCTTTCCAAGCAACTTACATGAATCCGGTGTCTTTTCCCCCACTGAACCCAGATGAACATTTCTTCAAACGGTTCCATTTAAACGCATACAAGACTGCAGCCTTAAGACTTGTTTATTAAACTAGAGCGCATCATTTTCTCTATAGAAAAAGAAAGCTAAAGAAACAGACCTCTTGCCAATGCTATGTACAGTCTCTTTGTTATACAAAGCGGAAATGATTAAAAAAAAAAAAAAGAGTATGGCAAGAACTGCCCCGCTCAGTGGTTGCTAATCTCAGTTGCCCTCGTGGTGTTGTCACCCTTTAGAAGAGCCACGTCATCCAAGGTGGGTTGCTACAGAGAACAAGCGGCGAACTTCAGTTGCATCGGTTTCCATGACTTGGTGGGAACAAAAACTCCAGAGAAAAAACTCTAAAATTCACAGATGGGCATGGCACATTTATATTAAAAAAAAAATCACCGATCTTCTTTCTTGCCCTTTCTCTCCAAACTCCCTACAGCAAGCAACCCACAGACAGCCACTGGTTGCGAGGTAGAGTTAATGCCCTCCGGTGTCCAAGGAAGACACCGGGAGAATTAGCCTCATCCACCCGAGGAAGGGCCTTTGCGTCCTGGTCTCCACGAACAAGTCCCACCACCTTCTCCAGACAAGGGGTTATAACCTGGGAGAAGAAAGAGGAACTTCATCACATGGTTTTCCACAGGGGACAGGCAGGTAAGGAAGGACATACATCAAAGCGACATCGAAGGGAAATCTGGACTTCTTCAAAACCAGCATAAGAGCAACAAGGCAAAAGAAAAGAAAACTTTCTTAAGAGAAATAATCCTGTGTAGATGGAGAAATCTGGCATCTATATGCTAAGAAACCTTACACAGATCAAAATAATAACTGACTGCATGAAAACCTGGATGTACACAAACGGCTCGCAAACGTTTGCAAGAAATAGAATCTGTCTACCACTTTAAAAGTAAAATCAATGCTTTCTCTTTCAATTCTCATTAGTACTGAATGTCTGTATGTCTAACATGTTTGATCTGGTTTAGTCCTCTTTTGGCAAGTTTTATAAGTAAATTCTTTGACTGATTGATTTTAATGGTAAGTGGAAATCCCACATCAGAAAAGTGTTGTGGCCCGCCAGCAGCTAGCGGAGCTGGTGGCAGATTCAGACAGTGAGGAGGTTGGGGAGGAACATGGGCCAGTCCTGGAGTCTGGGGAAGGTTCTGATGAGGGCTCTGTGTTGGAGGCAGAGAGGGGGCTAAGGCCATCCGACAGATATCAGCTGCCTTCAGAGTCAGACCTCAGTGAGGCAGAAGAACAGCTGGAGCCTGTTCCCAGTGTGCGCATGCACAGAGTTGCCAGACGAAGGGAAGAGCTAAAGAACAGGGGTCGACTTGGGAGTAAGGCCATAGGTGGAGGATGAACGGCCCCTCCCAGAGGAAATAAAAGAGGAGCGAAGGGGGAGTGGAGTTTGCAGGAGACAATTAGTTTGCTTAATTGGTTCGTGACTCTCCGAGACTCCTTGCCAAGTTTTGCAGATATCGGCTTTCCAAGCTCTTCAAGCCAGATAAGGTCTGTGACTGTAAATCCTCCCTTGAAAGACTTTGCTGGATGTGAATAAGCAGAATTCACAGTGCATTAATAAAAGGGTTTTTTGTCGGGACAAAGACTTTGCTCCATACTCTTGGGAAGCCTCGGTCAGAACAATAGGCTATTTAGAAAGATACACACCAGCTAATTCTATTGTAACACCATGCAATGGAAAAAAAGTTTAATCTACTAAGGAATTCTTTCTTCAAAGGACAGAGATATATAAATAAATACGGATCATGTATACAGGATTTGCTCATGCCTGTGTTAAAAATACTATCAGATATATGCAGTAATTAAGCAATTTTTATCAACAAGAAATGTTGTCAACAATATAGACTATAGGATCTAAAAAGATACAGATCTGGGGGAAAATCAGAACATCATTCAAAAGTGGATAACAGAGAAAGATGTGAATATATGAAGTAGTCTTTATTTAGATTAAACAAGTGGCTGTGCTACTTATGATGTTTCTTTTTGGAATCACCAATGGTTTGAATTGGATTTTCATCAATGCTCTGAATATTTTTTTTAAAAATGCACTGGCTCCATTCAGATCACAGCATCAAATTGATTTCTGCAAGATGATTGAGTAATTCCAATGATCTTTAAGACAGAACCATCTTTTTATATCTTTACACTGTAAGGATTTTACTTTCTATGTCTCCACTAGGAAGCAAACGCAGATCCACCAAGTGCATACCCAGGATCACCTAAGAGTAAGGCCAGCTCTGTGAAAGAGGTCAACAGCATGTATTAAACCAAAAGGGACACTGCGAAGCACCAACATTCTCCAACAAGATACACAAAAGATTTGGAACCATTTGTGGTGCTCCAGATGTTGATTAACCAAACTTCCCAGTGTGCCTTGTCAACATCTTCACGCTAACCAGGATTTGAATGTGTGATTGAATCACAAGTAGGGACACACAAAACTTAGTGGCCCGATAACAAAAGAGAACCTGCAGTAATAAAATAAATAAATAAACAACTGACTCAGGAACAATAGAATCAGCACACTACGGAAGAAAAACCCAAAATTTTCTGGAGGGACAGCCAGATCGTAAGAGTTTTATAGTCAGGTTTCCAAAACCATGAGATGCAGAGCGCGATGGAAGGAAGGAAAGAGTGCCATGCTGAAAAGTGATCCACTTTCCAAGATCACTTATTATTAGACAGAAGAACAGAAGAACAGACAGACAGACACACATAATTCTTGGTTCAGAACTTACCCTCCCCTCGTAAGGGCTTTTTGTTGGGTTTTGGCTTTACAACAGTTGTCGATGTGGAGGCTTCAGGCGTGGGTTCCTGAAATTTAGTGGAAAAACTCATTCAGACCCCAAGATTCCAGCTCATCTTTTCAAATCCGAACTGTTCTCAGCAGAAGAGACCAACCTGGTTGTGTTGGAGAGTCGCCTTGTAGCTTTTCCCTTCCTGCATGCTTTCCCACATGGCTATCTTTTGCTTTCTCTTCTCCTCTTCGAGCTGAAGAGCAAAAGGTGCATGAAGAAGATTAGAATGAAATGATCTTTCCACCGAATCGCAGAATTGGAGCGCCCCTCCAGGCTGTATACAGGCTTCCCAAATCAAAAATAGAAAGACTGCAGAAAGAAGGGAAGTAGTGGACATCTCCCTATGGCTTTCCCCATTTGGTCTCCTCAAATATGATAGACTTCAACTCTGATAATGCCAGCCGGTGTAAACTAAAGGGAATCACTGGAGCTGAAGTCCAACATTATCTTGAAAACACAAAGTTGGGGAGTATGGTATCCAATGAGCAGGCTTGATGGAGGCAGACCAAAATGAAAAGAATTAGCATCAGGAGATGAGAATTAAATTCTCTATGCAGAAGTACACCTGTTCCAAAGATAAATTCCTTGGGTGTCCAATCACACTTGGCCAATAAAGAATTCTATTCTACTCTATTCTTCTCTTCTATTTACAAGAGTTGCTTTTTTTCAGGAAAAAGCCTCCAATGAGGCAAGCGAAGTAGTTTGAAAGGTCATTAAAATGTTCTATCAAAATTAACATTTTTGCAGCTATAAAAAGAATTTTCAGTGTTTGGTCCTGGAGAAATCCTTAAACCAGAATAGATTTTACAGCATCTTTTCTCTCTAATGTGAAGAGAAAGGAATAAGCAAACCAGGTGATACTGATGTCACAGGAAGCTACTTTCATGGCCAGGTTAACTAAACAAGTTATTTGGAATGGAAGAGGACAATTTGGACGATTGCTGAGATAGCATGGTGAAATTAAGAGAGAGTGCAGTTCACTTTTCATTTTTCCACCTCTCTTAGCAGATTTAGATTTATAGCTAGCTAATTTCCTCCAGGTTTGCAAACTTCAGCTATTCCAGCTCTGTAGAAGGGAAATAATATACACAGTGCGGTGTTTCAGGCCCACAATGTTTTCTGAACATTTCAAGCCATTAGGCTACAGCCAAGCGATCCAAATTGACCAGGTTCACATATTATATTAAGTTATGGTTTACTTTACCAACTCTGATGGACAAACCAGAGTAACACACCACACTAAGCCACTATGTCTATTTTACATTCCACCATCACATACTGCACCAGACCATCAAGCAAATAAGCCGTTGCGTGGTTTAATCATCTTTCTTTTAACGACTCCATAATCCCTTGCGGGTTGGAGTCTGGGCAGGTGAATGGAGCTAGCCAAGTGTTTAATGGCCAGATGCCCTTCCTGTTGCCAATGTGAGTTTTGTTCAGCAGATATATCCTTATTGTGCCTGAGAGAGAGAAATATCTGCCACCGCACCAGTTGGTTTAATGCATGATTTAGTGCAGGGGTCCCCAAACTTGGCAACTTTAAGACTTGTGAACTTCAACTCTCAGAATTCTATAGCTATAGCTGGCTGGGGAATTCTGGCAGTTGAAGTCCACAAGTCTTAAAGTTGCCAAATTTGAAGACCTCTGGTTTAGTGCAACATGTGAATCCAATTCATCACAGTGAGTGGCTTGTGCCCGAGCGCAACAGAATAGAAACTCCGGTGCCAAATTCTAAATTAGCTCTTTAGAGCAAAGATCTCAAATTGCACTGTAAAATTCTATTTACGGTACTGATTTTTCATTTTTGGGGGAGTGCAGGCTCCCAATCAAACTTCTGTATTTTTTCCTCGTGCTTTGGAATAGAAAGCACACTTATAACTGCCAGTCTTATAATGTTGCTGCAGGCAGTAGCAGTTCTCTGAACAGCTGCTTTAGTATCTGAAACAAACCCATCTGGCTGAGACATACCATTTTCTGTTTTTCCTTGAACTTCTCTGCTTGGGCATTCAATTGTTCCTGCATCTTCATTCGGGCAGCTAGGAGAGCTTCTTGTCTTTTAACCACATCGTCTGGTTCTGAATCAATCCCAAGAGAGAGTTAACCAAAGCTTAAAGTCTGCTAGAAATCATACATTTGCACTAGCCTTGTGATTTTTCATCTCTTCCGATACCGAAACTTGCCTTAATTTAATTTGCCACTGCTGCTTAGGAGTTAATCTCTTCTATCTGTCTTAAAATTATTCACCAGAATAATTCCACCAGGAAGTTGTTAACCATTCCTGTTATCCTTAGCCCTCTTAGACAAATAAGCTAAACCAAAACAGGAAGAACTGAAGAAAGCTAAGTTTCGGGGGGTGGGGGGGACATGTTTAATCTGAAAGTCTATCTTATCAAAATGGAAGGGATAAGCAGGACTGGCTGACCCAGAACATTATATAAGTTTACTTCTGCACAGCTTCTAGCCCAGGGCAGTAACTATATTGAATTCTACTGTATAGTGCAATATTAATGCAATATCGGGTTTTCAATTTCAATTATATAGCATGTGAAGGATGTGTGCTTGTGTTTTTATTTTTATAGCTATAATGTACACTCTAGATGGCATTTAATTTCATTGTACGATGTGCAATGACAATAAAATAAAATAAGAGGGATACCTCATCCTTATTTCTGTGAAGATGATGATCACATTATCTATTAGCAAGAGTGGCAGATAAATAGCATAATACGAACACGCAATTGCTGCAATTTTATTGCAGTTTTGCAGAATAAATTAAATGCTCCGAGGAGATTCTACATGGAAACCTACAGGGAGGAGTTAATATCATCTTCCCAGTTTTCATAGGCTTACCTACTCTGTTCAAGAAGAGAAACTCATCTTGATAATAATACCACATTTTTTTAGCACTGGCAATAATAAATGTACCCTGATCTAATGCATAAAGATCTAAAGTTGTGCAGACATAGAGAGAAAGTCAGTTGAGAGTATTATTCATACACACCTATATCAGAGGTGAAATACTACTAGTTTGGGCCACTTCAACCGAACTGGTAGTAAAAAATGCTACCGTTTGCCTGAACCGGTAATAAAATAATGCTTTAAAAAGTTTTTAAAAGTTCCGATGATCAGCTGTGTGAAAATCAGCTGTGCCTGATTGTCTGTGAGGTTCCTGCTTGTTGCAGGGGCCGTTTTGTGCAAAGTCCAGCTGCTTCTACATTGTGTGTGAGTCAGTTGTGCAGCCACACCCACCTGGTCACATGACCACAAAGCTATGCCCACCAAGCTGCACCCACAGAACCGGTAGCAGAAATGTTTGAATTTCACCACTGACCTATAGCTGTTATGGGCACACTGGATCCTTTAGTGCCTTGAAGATTTTTGGAGAGTTTTTGTACGAGCAGATAAACGGCAATAAGAGCGAAGAGGATGTACCAGCCATAGTCTGAGAACAATGAATTTACTGGAAGAGAAGAAGAAGGCAAGAATTTGTATTTGGATACAGACAAGAACAATTTGGGATTTGGTCTGTTGCAACAGTAACATGGCAGTGAAAAAATATAGCTGCGTTCTGGGTGGATTTGATTTAAATCACTAGTAAAAAGGCTTGATTTAAATCAACTTGATTTAAATCATGATTTTTAAAGAGCAGCTATCATCTCTGTCCCACAATTCACCCACGAACAGTCCTAATATTGCAGAACAGACATCCTCATGCAATTTGTGGGTGGTGTTTTTTTTTTAAAAAAATCATTGATATTTATCTATCCTGGCTGTGTTAAGCTAACAAAGGACGGAATAAAAATACAAAAACATTATTCAACGCATCTATGCCGTCAGTTATCTAGTAATTTATCATGTATAGCCAGCTGCCCCCATTGCTATTACAACACAGCAAATTTTGGCTCATCCTTTGCAGGTGCAGCTGACTTTCAGTTCCAGAAATGATTCTCTTTTTCTTTTTTTGTATTTACAAAGGACAATTTTATTTGGATGTTGTTTCATTTTGTAAATGAAACTATGAAACTCTGGTCTCAGTGGTAACTATTAGAGTAACCATTCCTTTTCCACTTTTCAAAAAACATTTTCCTCAAAGAGCAAAAACATACATGCAACAAGAAAACTAAGAAAGGAAACAATTAAAAATGATACACCCAAGGGAAACATAAGTAGCAAAAATTCCAAGAGTCAGCATTTAAAAAAAAATCATAATCTTAATTCCCAACATTTCAATCCAGATATAGCAATAGCACATAGACTTATATATCGCTTCATAGTCCTTTTACAGCCCTCTCTAAGCGGTGTACAGAGTCAGCCGCTTGCCCCCCCCAACAATCTGGGTCCTCATTTTTCCCATCTCGGAAGGATGGAAGGCTGAATCAACCTTGAGCCAGTCAGGATCAAACTCCTGGCTGTGGGCAGAGCTAATCTGCAATTGCAATAGCACTTAAGACTTATATACCATTTCATAGTCCTTTTACAGCCCTCTCTAAGCGGTGTACAGAGTCAGCCTCTTTCCCCCAACAATCTGGGTCCTCATTTGACCCACCTCGGAAGGATGGAAGGCTGAATCAACCTTGAGCCTGGTGAGATTCTAACTGCCAAATTGCAGGCCGCTGGCAGTCAGCAGAAGTAGCCTGCAGTACTGCACTTTTCTACTCCCTCCATTTCAGCAGGCTAGTTTGGAAAAATGAGAAATGTAGTGGAAACTAAGACCCCCCCAGAAATACTTTCCTGTTTTTCAAACATAGAAATAGAGAAACGTAGATTTGGAAGGGACCTTGGAGGTCGCCTAGTCCAACCTTCTAGTGCACTCAAGGAGAAACCCTACACCTATTCCTCACATATGGCTATCCAATCTCTTTTTAAAAGCCTGCAGTGTTGGAGCACCCACAGTCAAGTCATTTCCCTGATTAATTGTTCTCACTGTCAGGAAATTCTTCCTTAGTTCTAGGTTAGCTCTCTTCTTGATGAGTTTCCATCTGTTTACTTCTTATCCTGTCCTCAAGTATTGAAAAATATGATGAGCCTCTCTTTTTTGTGGCAGCCCCTCAAATACTGGACTTAGAATAACTTGTCACTTCAAATGTACACTAATCAGCATATATTAAAATGAAATTTCATTGCATGCAGCTCTCACCTCCAGTATACACTACATAAACATGACCAATAAATAAAAACATGCATATACTCACATATATTATATGACACAGGGAAACAACACAGTCTAATTTTGGATGTATGCATGCATGTGGCAAGAAAAACAAATCTTTTAAATTTATCAGATGGATGGCTTAGGGAACAAACCTGTTATAGAACTAAGTATTCCTGCTGTAAATACTTTGAAGCCTCCTCCCAGAGGGGAGCAACAGAAACAGTCTGTAGAGTGGGTGGGTGGGGTCTCTAACAATGCTTCGAGCTCTAAACATATGGCGATTATAAGCAATATCCTGAATGATGCTGCTTATAATCTAAGCATATCGCCATATGCTTAGAGCTCAAAGCTTCCTATAATCTTCTCCATTGCCCTTAAAATTCTCTGTATGGGCTTTCTATCTGAGGAAGACTATCTGGGGAAGAAAATGATAATTAGGGGTGACTTGATAGCAGTATTCCAGTATTTGAGGGGCTGACACAAAGAGGGGGTCAACTTATTTTCCAAAGCACTGGACAAGAAACAATGGTTGGAAACTAATCAAAGAGAGAAGCAACCTGGAATTAAGGAGAAACTTTCTAACAGGGAAGACAAACAGTGGAACAGCTAGACTCCAGAAATTGTGGGTGCTTCATCACTGGAGGTTTTTAAGAAGAGACTAGTAGGTTACTTATCTGAAATGGTATAGGTTCTCCTGCCTGAGCAGGGGGCTGGACTAGAAGAGCTCCAAGGTCCCTTGCAGCTCTATTCTATTTTAAAAGACTGGAAGACTGCTATCACCCTGAGTCCTTCTCTTCCTTAGACTTTGTTGTTAATTACAAAGTCCTGTACGACACATCGCGACTCCATGGACACCATTCCTCCAGGCCTACCTGTCCTCTATCATCCTCTGGAGTCCATTTAAGCTCACACTAACTGTTTCAGTAACTCCATCCAGCCACCTCCTTCTATGTCATCCCCTTCTTCTTTTGCCCTCAATCATTCCCAGCATTAGGCTCTTCTCCAGGGAGTCTTTTCTTCTCATTAGGTGGCCAAAGTATTTGAGTTTCCTCTTCAGGATCTGCCCTTCTAAAGAGCAGTCAGGGTTGATCTCCTCTAGGACTGACCAGTTTGATTGCCTTGCAGTCCAAGGGACTCGCAGGAGTTTTTTTCCAGCACCAGAGTTCAGAGGCCTCAATTTTTTGGTGCTCAGCCTTTCTTATGGTCCAATTTTCACAGCCATACATTGCAATTTGGAAAAACATAACCTTGACTATTTATTTAGCCTGCAGGCACCCCTTATCATCTTTGTTGTATTTCTCTTTCCTTTCGTGCCATTTCAAGGCTCTTCCTTCATGCATAACACCCTCCTTTGAGAGCAAGCATTCCAGTTTTCACCCTCCTCCCTCTTTCTTTGCACTGTCATTTACAATTATTATTATGCTTTATTCATTATTAAACTATTATTATCATTAGGTTAATCTTTGGTGAGATGATTTTATTATTGTTGTCATTGTTATTATTTAATCTTTGGTGAGATTCAAAGCCTTTAGGGCTGGTTGGCAGCTCAACAGCTCACGTCCTAACCAAGGACCTAGGAACTGGTAAGGTAACGTCAGAGGATATACCTTCTTAAAATATATGATGTTCTGAGTAGTGCAGTTTTTTGCAGTTCCGCTGGTGTTTATTGCAGCAAGCTGCAAACTGTTTATGTGTTTTGTAAAATTCTTGGTACATGGTGCAAAGTGCCCTGATGACAATGGGTATCACTGGGGTTGTTGCTGTTATTACACTTATCGTTATCATCACGCTTCCTCTCTGCAAGCAAGGCGGACGTCATCAAGCCCTCCTCCTTCTCCTCCTGCATCCATTTATGACGTTCGCTTCCAAAGCTCGAATCCCACGCAGCCGGGAATGATGGGAACTGTAGTCCCGACAGTCCTCTCTGGGGAGAGGGGAACCCACCCCCAGAGTTCCGCCAGAGACTAGAATTCCTCCATCTCTGTGAAAGGTGTTAAAGGCGCAACCAGACAGCCCGCTCTTTCCCTGTTCGTATGCGTAGGAACGATATACTGCTCCTGAACATGGAGGCTCGATTTTATATTATCTTTTAAAGCCCTAGGTTCGGGAACTCCTCCCATGGATGCCCCGAAGGGAACAACCCCACGCCGGTTTCCTCTCACCTGCTTGGAGGAAGAACTGGGCGCCTTCCTGTCCCGCGGGGGGGCCCTGGGGGTCCGGGGCCACGTTACCCGTCATGATCCCGCCGACAAGCCGGATCTTCGCAGACACATCCGGGTTCCTAGTCCTCCGGCGGTCAGCCAATGGCGACGCCGTACCTCAGAATTCCCGTCACCCAATGAGGGCCGGTGGATAAGGTCGAGCCAATCCGGAGGCGAATCGGAAGGGGAGGAGGCGGGATAAGGTTGTCAACCAATCAGGAGGAAGGGGAGGGGAAAGTTTAAGATGACTAGGCTAAACAGGGAAAGCCCGGCTTCTTCAGGGGGTGGGACTACCTGGGAGGCGGGGCGGGCAGAAAGGAATCTGACAGGCGCTTTGCGAGGGGGAGGGCGGAGTTTGGCTGGGATCGCTTTAAGTTTATAAACAACGCAAAGGAAGAGGAAATTTATCTCCCGTTTGCAAAACTTGCAAGCAAGTTGAGACGCGTTTTGTGCACGCAGTGCAGTGGCCCGTTTTTATATAAGATGCAGCTCAATACGTGCATATCAAAATGCATTTTTAATACATATGTGGATACACGCACGCAAAAACACGATATATATATATATATATGTTATATTTGTGCTGATAAATAAAGTCTTGTGATGAGCCGAAGGACAGAGAATGGAAGTAGTGACCTTCCTCCCATATTTGGGCATACCAGGGGTTGTGACTTTAAATATATATGTATGTATGTATGTATGTATGTATGTATGTATGTATGTATGTATGTGTTGAATTTGTGCTGATAAAGGGAGATTATATATATATATATATATGTGTGTGTGTGTGTGTGTGTGTGTGTGTGTGTGTATGTATGTGTATATATATATATATATATATATATATATATATATATATATATATATATATATATATCCATCTTTCTTTCTATATATCTCTACTTATCTATATACCTAATCATCCATTATCTATCTATCCATCCATCCGTCCATCTATCATCTACCTATCCATCCATTATATTATCTATCTATATCTACCCATCCATCCATCCATCCATCCTCTATCCATCCATCTATCTTATATCTATTTCCCACACACATACATACACCTAATAGTCCTTGGCTTATGACCCCAATGGAGCTCAAAATTTGTAAGCGAGGCATTTGTTAAACAAATTTTGCCCTGTTTTATAACATTTCTTGCCCTAGTTGTTAAGTGAATCACTGCAGTTGATAACCAGTAAGGCAGTTGTTAAAAGTGAATCGGGCTTCCCCCGTTGACTTTGCTTGTCAGAAGGTCGCAAAAGGGAATCACGTGACTTCGGGACACAGCAACAGTCATAGGATAGGAGCCAGTTGCCAAGCATCTGAATTTTAGTCACATGACCATGGGGATGCTGGAAAGGTCATAACTGGGAAAGTCGTCACTTTTTTCCCGTGCCGCTTTAACAGTCACTAAATGAAGTGTTGCAAGTCAAAGACTACCTAGATATGAAAATATAAATAAGCCGAGTATGCTTTGAACTTCTCTATAACTGAGTGTGCAGGATCGACTGACTGGATCAACCGGATAACTCACTTATCCCGCTGCAATGATTCACTTAACCACTGTGGCAAGAAAGGTCGTAAATGGGCCAAAGCTCACTTAACCACTGAGCAACATAAATTTCGGGCTGAGTTATGGACATAAGTCGAGGGCTACCTGTATTGCACGCGATCCCTAGATCCCGTCAATCTCATAGCAGAAATGCATATTTAAAATACCCTAACAGCCAAGAAATTAAAAGACGCTTGCCCCTGGTGAGGAAAGCCATGGCAAATCTAGACATCACACTAACAAGCAGAGACATCACCCTGCCAGCAAAAGGGCGTATAGTCAAGGCTATGGTTTTTCCAGTTGCAATGGATGGCTTTGAAAGTTGGACTATAAGAAAGGCTGAGCGCCAAAGAATGGAGGCCTTTGAACTCTGGTGCTGGAGAAGACTCCTGCGAGTCCCTTGGACTGCAAGGCGATCCAAATGGTCAGTCCTAGAGGGCATTAACCCTGACTGCTCTTTAGATGGCCAGATCCTGAAGATGAAATTCAAATACTTTGGCCACCTAATGAAAAAGAAGGACTCACTGGAGAAGAGCCTCATGCTGGGAACGATGGAGGGCAAAAGAAGAAGGGGATAACGAGGTGGCTGGATGGAGTCACTGAAGTAGTCGGCGTACGTTAAATGGACTCTGGGGGTTAGTAGACAACAGGAAGGCCTGCAGGAACGTTGTCCATCGGGTCGCAGTGGGTCGGACACAACTTCGCAACTAACAACAGCAACAAGCCCATCTAGACTCAAAGCATAGCGGTCTCTTGATTTCCTTAGATTTTAACACCAAGATGTCTCTCATGATATTCACATTTGTAGAAATAGTACACCACTTCTGACCAAGTAGCAAGGGGCTTCAAGGACAGATATTTCAGTTCCTGGGTGCTCTACCAATTAGATATTGTCCCAAGAGGCAGATCAAAAGTTACTTTCATAATACCACTGACAGAACAAATCCAGGCCCTGATATTTGGTTTATCATGACTAGCTTTTAAAAAAATCAGAAAAAAGTAAAACAGGTTTATTTCACCATTTGATAGAGAATGGAGAATCAACGATGGTTGATTCAAGAATCAATCACGATTCCTTTTAATCTGCATCTCCATGGCATTACAACTCTAGCAACTTGGGTGTCACAATCCACTTATTTTATTACTGGTGTCTTAACCCTGCCAACTAACGGAATTTTCACCAGATACATACTAAATTTGCTTTGCACAGGAACTAATCTGCTTTTCTTTTTGCTCAGTTCATTTTTCATTTTGCTTTTTTGCTACTTTCAATCTGCACTAAATGAATTGAATGCAAGTCTATAAATCTGATTAAACAAATTGCCAAACTGAACCTAAGAGCAGATATGAGTCCCCTTTGGGGAAAAGGGCGGCATATAAATGTAATAAATCAATATAGTTGGAAGACCCCAACAGATCTAGTACTGCTAGTTTATTAGGGTATTACTCTAGTTGAACATAGTTTAAACATGGTAAAAAGTTCACATCATGGTGTGATCCAGTTCAAAAAAATGCAGTTTTATTTAACTGCAAATGTACAGTATAAAATTTACAAACTACAATTGGAGTATTTTCATAGTTGCTTCTTAACACAACAAAAAATATAATCCAGAAAGAAAAAAAACCAAACAATAGTACATTGTAGATTATCCAAGGTGTAAAAAAAAAAAATTAAGATCCATTGGCAACTGTATCTTCCTCCATCTCTTCCACAGCCTCATCTGAAGGACCTAATTAACGGAAAAATACACATACAATTTATTTCTGTCAAACAGATCCAATTCTTACCAAAGGAACAGTTGTACTGATTAAGTTTTTTTTTAATTTGGAAAGATTTAAGTTCATTCTAATTTATCAACTTTCTTCAACTTTCTTACAAATACTGGCTTTTTTTCTCTCCAATGACAATTAAGGATACATTACCACATTCTGTAGCCCCACAATCAATCAATCAATCAATCAATAAACAAACAAACATACATACAATATATATATATATATATATATTGAATACCTATGCTCCACTTCGAAACTATGTGATCGGGCTTGTTAAATCAACACAGCTTTAAAACAAATGAATAGTTATGATCGGCTCCTCCTCTCCCCTTATTTCCCTCAGGCTTGCCCCACAGAGGCCTCTCCTACCTTATCCCCTTCTCTCCCTCAGGTTGGCCCCATTGATCCTCTCCTATCCCTTTCTCTCCCTCAGGCTTGCCCCAGAGGCCTCTTCTATTTTATCTCCATCTTTCCCTCAGTCTAACTCCTTAGCATCAAACCGTTTTTCAGGTGGGGAGGGGGAGTAGAATGTCTATACTCCCAGCCCGCAGGCCAGATGAGTCATGTGCTGGCAATGCCCACTCCCAAGTGGCAGTTGGAACAGAGTTCTTTTTAGTTGGGGAGGGGGAGTGGAAGGTCTAACTCCTTAAGATCAGTGTTAATACTACTATAAGAAATACTAATGATCTGATGGTCATTTAGAAAAATTCTTTTTTAGGTAGGCACCTAGAAGCCAAGAGGAACATACGTGCCAAATTTCAAGTTTGTAGGCTTTACAGTTCTGGAGATTTCATGATGATGCATGAGTGATATTATGCTTTTATATATATATATCTAGATTCTGTATTGTCTTTGTATTTCAAACAATATATTCTCAACAAGATGGCAATTTAAATACCTCAGCCTTGAAATGTTCCATTCTATCTATACAATTACCTTAAATTGCTCTAGAACAGGGGTGTCAAACTCACAATGACACATTTTCCTCTTTGCTAAACTGGAGGTGGGTGTGGCCAGCATCTGGCCCCCGGGTCGTGAGTTTGACACCCCTGCTCTAGAAACAGTAAAAAAACCTCATCTGTTCTTTCAAAGGAAACTTGTCAGCTATGCTTTCCAAACGTTAGAAAGCTGAATATTTCTTACCAGTTTTACGGTCCCTGCCAGGTATTTGACCAGCCTGCAGCAAGCCTTTCAGCCTCTCCACTTCGGCTAGAGTCGAGGCATTTGCGATGGCATTCTGGAAAAGAAACATCCAAAGTCACTTGTGTAAATTAAAAGTTAAAGCCTAAGGAATAGTCAAATGATTTCCTCAAAGGATAATATTTCCAGTAACATAGCTGTGAATTTTTCAAGTAATCTGTATTTGTCAATTGCAAAACAAAGAGAAAGCCATACAATCCATGGCAGTAGCAAAAGCAAGCTTACACAACTGCAATCAAACAGAGTTCTGGGAATTAACAGCAGCATGTACTTCTGTATCAAGGAGTGGTGCGGTGGCCTAGAGGTGGAGTTCTCGCCTCACAATCAGGAGGCTGTGAGCTCTATCCTAGGTAGAGGCAGATATTTCTCTCTCTGGGCACAATGAGAATATGTCTGCTGAACAAAACTCAGCAAAGAAGGGCATCCGGCCAGTAAACACTCTGCTAGCTCCATTCTCCACCCCGCAAGGGATTATGGGTTCAATGATGATGATGTACTTCCATTATCAAATATTTGGCTAGATTTGACCAGTGACCAGTGAGTTTCTTGATTGAGCTTCTTCTTTTATGGGGGCCTGAAAAAAATTACCTTTATAGCCTCCACATCTCCTGGGGAGGGTCCAGCCTTCTTTTTATCAGTAGGCAAACCAGCACCTGGGTTAAAACTGGAAAACAAAAGAAATGTAGGGTGCAATTTGAAAAGGTCTTCTTCACCTGCTTCTCGAACTTCCCAAGAGAAGCTCCGGGAAGCCCAGATTTCAATCAAGTGTAGTATCTTATCTTTGTTAACAAACTGATATAATCAAAGAATAGCTCTTTCAGAAACACCAGCAGGAAAGCATTCCCTAACCCCACCCATTTTAACACTGTCCCAAGCAAAATTGTAAATGCTGTGTGAAGGTTCAGCTGCCAACTTGAATTTTGAACCACCAGGTTGGTGACCAAAATAAATAAATAAATAAATAAATAAATAAATAAATCATATTGTTTCTTCCAAAGTATATGACAGCTACTGTTTCTTATTTTATTTTATTTTTTCTTATTTTTTTCCATTTGCCTGTGGTGTTTCTGAAGAGTTTTAAAGTGGTTATCCGTATCTTACGTTTTGGCTCTCCTGGCAATATCCTTTGCAAGCTGAGCACCCTGCTTGCCCTTGAACATTTTCTCTGCCTCCTGACGCTCCTACAGCAACACCACACACACAAAGTTAATGCAACATCAACAGAAACAAGCCTACTCTGCATGGTTTTGCCCCAAAGAAATTTGCAGGGTAAGCTAATAACTAATACCCTGTTTTCCCCAAAATAAGACTTCCCCAGATAATAAGCCCAATTGGATTTTTGAGCTCATGCACTAAAATACACCCTCCCCCCAAAATAAGCCCTCACTGAAAATATTGCAACACAGCAGCAGCCATGAAGTGACCACGCTCACCGCCTCCTGTACCTCAAAAATAATAAGACCTCCCCGAATATAAGGCCAAGCACTTATTTCCAGGGAGGGGGGGTCCAAAGAAAATATTTTCAGGGAAACACGGTATATACACATATATATAAATGTGTGCACACACGTTGACATTACTGATTTCAGTTTCGAATTCTTTCCCCAAAGTTGCACACTTTATTGGAGATTTCTATTTTTAAAGGGGATCTGCTTCTGTCAGAGGTGACATATGAACTTCTGTGTCATACAGGAAATTACATTTAGCTTATTAGATGCTGCTTTGAGAGTGACTTTCTTTCTCCAACCATCTAAGGAGGAATAACCAAGTATGTATGAATTATTCCAAATGTGGGTAATTTGCAGAAAACATTTTTTAAATGAATTCT
This sequence comes from Thamnophis elegans, assembly GCF_009769535.1. Classification (NCBI taxonomy): domain Eukaryota; kingdom Metazoa; phylum Chordata; class Lepidosauria; order Squamata; family Natricidae; genus Thamnophis; species Thamnophis elegans. The sequence continues at coordinate 16,274,602 of NC_045556.1, read as the reverse complement.
GAATTTTCATTCAGTCTGTCATATACTGGACACACGCAATACCAAAATTCCTAGTTTTATCTTAATTTTTTAAATTCAGAACCCAAGTATACATTTTAAAACTCCCGGCCTTATTACTGCATTTACGGTATGTTTCCATAACATAATCATACCTCAAGACTGAATTTCAAATTACAGTTGCAAAAAATCGAACCATAATCAAAATGCTAACCCGGAAAATTAAGTTAAAGAGAAAGCCTCAAAATTATGTAATTGAATAATTGTTAGGAAATAGTACTTCAAAAGTGTCAGAGGACTTACTTTTAATTTCACTTTTTGGAAATCCAGCACTCTGACCTGTGGAACCTTGTGGATGATATATAGCCTATAATGCTTTTTATTTGTTACAGGATTCCTCAAAACGCTAAAAAGGGAAAAGTGAAGACATTCATATAATTCCAAACAGAAAAATGTGTTTAGACCAGGGGTCAGCAACCTGAAACACTCAAAGAGCCACAAAGGTCCTAACTGGAAGCCCCCTGTTCAATTCTGGAGCTGACTGATAGTCCAGTTCTCTCACCATAGTCTCCTCCTAGTGCGGCATCCTTTTTCCTCTACATGTGCTAACCGAAAACCCTATCAATTGTGGTGCTGACTGGATAACCCACCTCTTCCCATAGTCTCTCCTTCTGGCGCGCCATGCTTTCCCCCTGCCCCCCCCCCAAACCAGAAGCTCCTCTCAAAATTGTAGAGCCGACTGGTGACTGAGAGATGAAAGAGCCACATGCGGCTCCAGAGCCGCAGGCTGCCCACCCCTGGTTTAGACCATTTAAACAGACACCATTAAGAGAAACACACTAGAAGATAAAATGTGAAACCAGAGATAAGAGGAATGCACAATTGAATTATTACAATAAACTAATTACCAAAAGAAAAAGGAATAACACTTCTTTTGGTAAGATAAAAAGTTTGCAACACCAATCAGTTAATGAGTGATTGCAGATTTTTTTTAAAAAAACAACAACTTTAGGTTGTTCTAAATTTACATGCGAAAAAGAACCTGTTATTATATCAAAGAAGAATCCTTATGTTTTGTTGACACTGCAATTACATAAAAAACCAGCTGGCTTTTTCTAGCATGAAAGCCAGCTAGGTGGCAGTGGATCAGTCCTTTTCTCTTAGCAGAGGGCTGTGAAACTTGTGGCCCACAGGCCAGTTGCGTCACACGCTGGCCACGCCAGGTTCAGCAATGTCATGATATGTCATGTGACAATGTGAGTTTGACATCCCTGTCTTAGTCCAATCTTCTTCACATAGAAGAAGTGGTTACAAAGAAAATATGAGGTGTTATGAATACTAGTTTGTACTAGTTGTACAAAATAAAGTGGAATATAAATCTGGTAAGTGAATATATAAATTTGCTTTTAAGTGACAGCGTCCTCATTTTTTTCAACAAATCAGAAACTGTTGCTTAAAAAGAAAAATTTTGTACCTCAGATAAGTTAGGGATTTGATAGTTGCCAAAGGATCAAGATCACCCTAAGAAAGGTAAAAACATAAGACATTTGGTTAATTTTAAACCACCTTGTGTACATTGTGCCTTGTTTCCATCAAGGAATGCAAGATTTAGTAGAGCAAGCATATGTCATGTATGCAATTTAGTTAAGAAAGTTCAGGACTAGTATTCATAATGTGAATTCACACACTAGTTCAAAAGAATACTGTGCATCAAGCAGGCCAAATGTTTGTAGCATTGGTATTTTAAACTCTACAGTACAGAAAACTTTATAAAGTTTATAAACAACATGAAGCAAAGTTTATAAACTTTATAAACTTTGCTTCATGTTTGTTACGCTTTCTGAACTGTCCAGTTTAAAATGCCTAGGTTGCAAACATCTGGCCTGTTTGATGCATAGCATTCTTTCTGAACTAGAGAAAGGCATTCACTTTTTCTTCCAGAAGGAAGAAACCAATGACCTTTTGGAGATTACATGAGGAAAAGCTTACCAGGTTTATGCATTGTAAGGTCAATAATGTTCTGCAGATTGGAATAAGCCATTCACAAGGAAGAACACATGGATTGAAATTAGAGAAGCACGAAATGGCGCTGTTTACCTGTGTTTTCGTCAAAATACATTTAGAGAATAAGACCTGTCTTTCAGTTTCCCCAAGAGGGGAATACTGTAAACTTCAAATTTCAGTGAGAACTGAAATTGCTTTCCTCAATCCTGCTTCCCTGAAAATTTCTGTCTTCTGCTGTTTATATTAATGACACATATTTAAGACTATTTCAACCAAGGATGTAATACTAAAACTAAGAAAAATGAAACATAAAAACATCCTCTTTCTCCCTTTATTAGAAAAAGTCATATGTAAAAAGCAGCTCCCATGTACTTTTGATGAGAAGAGAGTGAAAGAAAACCATTAGAACATTTAGCCATGTAATTCAGCTTAAAGGTAAGGGTTCCCCTCGCACATATGTGCTAGTTGTTCCCAACTCTAGGGGCAGTGCTCATCTCCGTTTCAAAGCCGAAGAGCCAACGCTGTCTGAAGTTGTCTCTGTGGTCATGTGGCCAGCATGACTAAACGGCAAAGGCACACAGAGCGCTGTTATCTTCCCACCAAAGTGGTCCCTATTTTTCTACTTGCATTTTTACGTGCTTTCGAACTACTAGGTTGGCAAAATATGGGGCAAATAACAGGAGCTCACTCCGTTACATGGCGCTAGGGATTCAAACCGCTGAACTGCCAAGCTTTCTGATTGACAAGTTCAGTGTCTTAGCGACTGAGCCACAGTGTCCCTTGGTCAGCTTAGATGGTGTTAAAAAAAGGTTGTATTTTGGGTTGGGCTTAAAGCTATTTATAAATCCAGCCAATATTCTTGCAATCTATAGTTTATGGCTTGGCTTAATATAATGCAGATATTAACCTAGAAACTACCGTACAAATGCCTACAGTTTTATGCATGCCCAACTAAAGTGTCCACAATTTTTAAGGATGTTTAAGTACCGAGAAGAAAACTGAACATAAATCTCAAAACTCTAGGTCATCCTAGTACTCACAAAGAGATACTTATTTCCTTTATTTGACTTACCAATTCCAAGATGTTATTGTTGATAAGTATGAGTTCAGTGAGATTTGGCAAAGACTGTTCAAGTCCTTCACCTATTCGGCTAAAAAAAAAGAAGAGGGTAAAGAGAAAAACAAATAAATTAAATCTGGTAGAAGATAATTTCTTTACCAATCATCATTTGCTTTTATATTTGCATTAAGGCATGCAATAGAAATAAAGATCAATCTAGAATTTACATTTAATCTATAAACTCCATGCCTCAAAATTGTGGCTGAAAACACACTCACCTTAATCTGTTGTTATTCATCAGCAATGTTTTCAATCTCCTCAGCAGTGGAAAACCGTCCAATTTCCGAATCTCATTGTCGGAGAAATCAATAGTATCAAACTGGTCCAATGTGGCACCCAAATTCTCTATTACAGGAATCTTGTAACCTGATAAAAACAGAACAGTATAAAAATATAAAAATACATTTTCTGAATATTCATCTGATAACATTTAACAGCAAATTATTATTGCTGCACTTCTTATAACAAATCTGACTAGGCCTGGCCAAATGGAGTACATTCAGAAGAGAAGGTGGGAGTCTGCCAGAGTGAATGGCAGCAAGCTCTGATAAAAGGAAACATTTGAAACAGTGTTCTATAACTTTACAGGCCTACCTATTGAAAAACACCACTGTCAATATTTGTAACAAAAGAAAGCCAAACATCTTTAACAAATACAAAAGATCTGGGTTTTTTCCCTTACTTGCAAGCTCCTAGGCTTCCATTAACTTAGATTGTTGCAAAGTGTATCAATCAGCAGCAATAAACAAAATTGTTTTTTTATAGAACTGCTGAAGAAAAAGCACAGAAAAACTGGCTCACTAAGAACATGATCCAGAGCTTATTACCCATAATGGTCAAGGCCAAACAGAGAGAGCACATTTTTTTCCACTTAAGGCAAGGTAAGGAGTCAAGACAAAAGATAGAACAGAAATTGTGAGATCCTTCGTTCTCCCTGAGCTTGGTTGGTTGTTTTCTTGCAGATGTGTCATTACCCAAACTAGATAACAGTCGTCAGTATTTTTTTTTTGTAAGCTACCTGGAGTCATGGGGGAGCTATATAAATTCTATAAACGAATGAATGTATACCTATCTATCTAAATTATCTATCTGTCTGTCTGTCTGTCTGTATCTAAATTCTATATGTATCTAACTTCTATATCTATCACTATCTAAATTTTATATCTAAATTCTATCTCTATCTAAATTCTATATTTATCTCTATCTAAATTCTATATCTTATCTAAATTCTATATCTATCTAATTCGATATGTATCTAAATTCTATATCTCTAAATTCTATATCTATCGCTATCTAAATTTTATATCTACCTATCTATATTCTATATCTATCTAAATTCTATATCTCTATCTAAATTCTATATTTATCGCTATCCAAATTCTATATCTATATCATCAAAACTATGTATCTATCTAATTCTATACGTATCTAAATTCTATCTCTCTAAATTCTATATTTATCGCTATCTAAATTCTATATCTAAATTCTCTTCCCCCCCTGCTCCAATCCTTTGGGATCCAATTCTGAAGACCCAATCCTGCTCTTTTGCCTGTTCGTGCATCAGAATCAAGGGTGCTGCTGCTGCCGAAGTAGCCATGCCAGATCCTTGCAGTTCACACCAAAATGGAACAGACGCTGAGAAATAGGTTTGGGTATCAAGATGGTCCCCAGGGGCAGAGGACCGGAAGTGGAGCCGTTCCCGACACCAGTCCTGGGTTTATCCCAGGGGGGAACCTTAAAACGAGCATAGAGTACAATCATAGAGCCTCCCGTTCCGTAACATTCCATAAACGCCTTTTAGTCAAATGAGTTCCTCGCGGGCCACCATCCCGTTCGGAAAACACTTTGCCCAGGGCGCTTAGGAGCCCGGGGCCTACTACGTCGGACAGAATTAAGCTTGGCCCGGGGAGGCAAACATCCCCCCCCGCCCCAAGGCGATTTCTCACCACGGAGGTCGAGCTCCCGGTCTCGCACGGCGCTGGTGTACTGCGCCGCCTGCTCGATGAGCTCCGCCGTCAGCTTCACCATCTTTGCCTCTCTTCGGCGGCCTCCGCAGAGAGCGCACCACCGCCAAAAATGGCTTGACTGGAGTGCGCATGCGTCACGCCCGCACTTGTCGCAGTCCGCAGAGCTGAGCTGCCGAGCGGCCAAAGCCGAAAGCCGAGCAATCGAGCGCCAAAGGTTTTTGCGTAGGGATTGCTCCGTAGCCATGGTAACGCGTGACGCTGTCGGAGTGGAAGGCCCTCCTCCTTTCAAGAGGAGGGGCTTGGAGTTGCCTTTGAGTTACAATGTTCTGACCCCCCCTCCCAATAAATGTTAAATAAATATAAACGTTAATATAAATACAAATATAACATATAAATATAATAGACATCCATAAGTGGCAAAGCACCATTGCTCTGCTCACAGAAGATGCCTTAATGAGACCAATGAGGATTTAATTAGTGTTTCAACAATGACCCCTCCAAGACCCTCTAGGAGGTCTGCAACATTAAAATGATTTGCCAAATATTGAAAAATGAATTTACTTAAAACATTTAATTAGTCACCGATTGTTAGCTCCCAATCAAGATACTTGCAAAATCAACATCACACATCTCATTATTTTTCATTTGCAAAAGAAAAAGTGTTCCTCATAAAAAATATGTTTCTGGTATTAACATGATTTTTACATTTTTACATGATTCAATAAATAAATATTCTACAAATGCATCAATTTTAATTTTTAACATGGTAAATGTTGATAAAAGGTGGCTCAGGGCTAAGACGCTGAGCTTGTTGATCAGATAAGTCGGCAGTTCAGAGGTTCGAATCCCTAGCTTCGCGTAACAGTGAGCTCCCATTACTTGTCCCAGCTTCTGCCAACCTAGCAGTTCGAAAGCATGTAAAAATGCAAGTAGAAAAATAGGGCCCACCTTTGGTGGGAAGGTAACAGCATTCCATGCGCCTTCAGCATTTAATCATGCCGGCCACAAGACCACAGAGATGTCTTCGGACAGCACTGGCTCTTCGGCTTTGAAATGGAGATGAGCACCGCCCCCTAGAGTCAGGAACGATTAGCACATATGTGCGAGGGGAACCTTTACCTTTAAATATCGATAAATGTAAATTATGCTAACAAAAGCTCTTTTAGAGTACTCCATCATTTTCAAAAGTAAGAAGGGATCGCAACAGCAAAACATCTAAGAAACACAGATTTAATGGAATGCCCTACATCATGGCAGGTTCATCCAACATGCTAAAGCTGGATGTGAGAGCTGATTCTCAGCTCGATAAGATGTATATTTATTTACAGGATTTATATGGCTGCTTATCTCATACAATCATTGTGGGTGGCTACACCCTTCCCACCAAATGCCAGACCAAACAGCCTCCCAGCCCAACCTCTCCATCGCAGTATTGGAAGAAATATCCATCTGGGTTCAGTTCCAAGTAGGGAAAAAGACACTGGAAACATGGAGGCTGATTGGAAAGATGGTTTATTGATGGACAGGAGCACCTGGGTTTGAGGTCCTGGGCAGCTGACCACATGGAGTGGAGAGTGAGAGGTATTTATATACCTTCTCTTGCATTTTGAACTTGAGCTTCCTGTTCTAGTGCAAGAATATGTATTCTATTGGCTGTAGTCAGACTCCAATGTGGAGTCAGGTTTGTCTGAATCAAGTTTAGTTGAATCTTGGACAGGTGATTTTGCAATGCAATAGGCCCTGCTGCTAGATAATCCTATACTGTCCTGAAGGGTCGTGTCTTAATCCCATCACCCTGGAGCCAAGGTCTTTGTTTTTGTAGATAGGCTGGCCCAGTCCTTCCCAATGAGAACCAAATATCTGCTGGGGGGGGGGGGGGCAGGGAGCTGAAGCTGTGAGTTTCTGTCTCCCTTAAGATGTCTATTTCTCTTTAGGGGAAATATTCTGCCTTTTTAATATTTCCTAAAGTATTTCATTTTTCTAGGAGTGATGAAAGAAATGTCCTTCTGAGTTCAGCTCCAAGTGGAGAAAAAGACACTGGAGACATGGAGGCTGCTTGGAAAGATGGTTTATTGGTGGACAGGACCACATGGCTTGAGCCCTGAACAGAAAAGGTGATCACATGCTTCAATGTTGGTGGAGAAGAAGTGAAGGGCAGAGGAAGGGGCTTGCTAGGCTTTTTATAACCTGTTCAGTCCCACCTCTCTGTTTTCTGTTCCTGTGTAAGAAATGTATTCTAATTGGTTGTCAGACTCCCATAGGGCCACGCAGGGGCAACTCTCTGGGCTGTGTTTTGAATCCAGGTTTAGTTGAGTTCTCAGATGCCATGTGGTCAGTTGAGTAAACGGCCAATATTATCATGCCTTTACTCCCATCTCCCCTGGGGCTGCAGTGGAGAAGTCTTTATTATGTAAAATGGACTAGCTTGGCCTTCTTAATGGCCCATTAACAGTGGGGATTGGCAGGAAGCTACAGGCAACTATTCTGTCTTTTAAAACATGTTTCTTTCTTTTCATATCCAGAGAAATATTCTGCCTTTTCAATATTTCCTAGGATATTTCATTTTTCTGGGAGAGGGCTGGATGATAACTTTCCACAAGAGAGGGGAGGTGCTTTCTACAAGGATTACTGATAGAATAGATGGTATCAGTTACCTCTTCAAATGTATGGACCCATGATGTAATCACAAGGATGAGGCACTTATCAACTACATCCCCAGTGAGCAAAAGGTTTTCAGGAATGAGAATTTTAACAGTTAGCAGGCAAAAAAGGAACAATAGACTTCCTTCCTTCCTTCCTTCCTTCCTTCCTTCCTTCCTTCCTTCCTTCCTTCCTTCCTTCCTTCCTTCCTTGTTTCTTCCTATAAAGAGCTAGGGAAAAGGAAACTGAAACTACACACCACCCTATTTTGCCTAAATGTAGGCTTCCCGTTAGAAAGTAGAGTCCTTGCTGGAACTCCTAGGCTGTTACTTTAACTTTCTTAATAAATCTTACTAGGAATCAGAGCCCTATGTGACTTTCTTTGAGGTTAATTACTTCCATTTTGGGTTGCTGAATCAGAAACCCGATATTTGATAAATCCCACTTATTCCCACATAAATTGATAGAAGCTATGGCATGTAAAATTTACTATGCACGTCTTCTCTGTCTTTTGGAGTGGCATGTTGATGTCTTCAGCCCAGCTTTGACCATCCATTATAGAGTGCCAAGAGTGGTGCTCATATTTTAGCAATTATATATTATGGGTTGTCCATCAGCCAGGAAGTGTCCTCCAAATAGTCCTTCTGCATGCATCAATGAGGATAATACATTTTAACAAGCCAGAAGTGCATACTTAGAGCAGCGCACCATGAACTACAAAGACATATTACTATGTTAAAGATTGATAGGGATGTATGTCAAAGGTTGTGTGACTAGAGTTGTAGCCTATGACTTTGAAGATCAAGCAGAAGAAGTTGGAAACCGGAACACATGCAATTGTGCTTTTACATTTTCAAATAGCAAAATTAAAATGGGGGGAGGAAATAGGTCTGATAGGAATGGACAACCAAAGCATCCGGAAAATGACACACACACACACCGGCAATCCCATCTTCTGAAATGGTTCGTATGGTATTGAACATCAAATAACAGAAATATATTTTCTTGAAGGTTTTTTTTAAAAAAACCCAAAATATATGTGAAAGGAGTCACAACGTACCTAGAAATAACTAAAAGTTATTACAATATAAAATGCAAACAATCGTTGGAAATCTTGGGTGTGTGTTTTGTGTAACGGTATAATGTCTTTGCTTTCCCAGTGTTTATATGTCCCCTCCCAATGATTTTTTAAAAGATAAAAATTACAGTTACTGTATATAAATATTGCTGACATACAACAGGCATTATTGCTGGTGCTGTATGTATGTATGTATGTATGTATGTATGTATGTATGTATGTATGCAATGCTAATGATTTTTATTTTAAAGATGTATTGCTTTACTACTGGAGGAAAATGGATTGATCTGACATTTCTAATGTTCTTTTTTTAGGTTTGTCAAATGTTGAAAGTTCAACCACTGTTTCTGGCTCAGGGCAATCTTCTCTCTCTCTCTCTCTCTCTCTCTCTCTCTCTCTCTCTCTCTCTCTCTCTCTCTCTCGCTCTCTCTCTCTCTCTGTGTGTGTGTGTGTGTGTGTGTGTGATGTTTAAATGCTATATGTCAGTACAATTAACATTTTCTCCTTCCTTGGGCACTTTCTGAACTGCAGCAACTGGTTTTAAATCTTATGTCCCTGTCACTGGAGACCACGAGGTGGCATACTAACATCAGAGAAATTTATGCCAAGTGTCTACTTCATCAGAAACTGCATACATAACAAGAAAAATGTTTTACACATCCAGAGATGATAGATGGGTGGATATAAGATAAATAGATGCAGATGTATAGATAATCTGGTTAAAAAAACAACACAAATTTTGGTGATGACTAAGAGTCAGCTTTTGCCAAGAAATAAATTATTATGAAAACACCACCCTGTGTGCCATACTCAACCCAAAATTGATTTTTTTTTAAAAAAATGAGCTTTCTCAGTCCTATCAATCAACCAGTTTATTTATGTATTATTTATTACACAAATTTATACTCCTACTTTCATAATATCATATTTCATAAATAATCATGCATGAGAAAAGTCAATACAATAGGAACTTTTAAAAGGGGAGGCCTAACAAATATCCGGGAGGCATATAATACATGATATTTGATTAACTCATGGAAAGCGAGGGACATGGCTCATTTCCAAAGATTGATTATTCCACTGGCATCTACCAATTTTTGCCAGCACTGCTGTTTTCCTTCTTTTGAAATCCCCTCAAATTAAATCAAGTTTGGCCTTGAATTTCCATCTCCAAGCCACAATGAATACATTTAACGACAATCCTCATGCAGTTAGTCCTTGACCTACGACCACAATTGAGCCCATAATTTCTGTTGTTAAGTGAGACATTTGTAAAGTGAGTTTTACCCCATTTTATGACCTTTCTGGCCACTATTGTTAAGTGAATCACTGCAGATATTAAATTAGTAACATGGTTATTAAGCGAATCTGGATTCCCCATTGACTTTGCTTATCAGAAAGTCGCAAAAGCTGATCGCATAAACCCCAGGATATTGCCACGGTCATAAATACGAGTCAGATGCCAAGCAGCTGAATTTTGATCACATCACTATGGGGATGCTACAAAGGTCGTGTAGGAAGTTAGCACCTCTCCTAGAAGAATGAAATATTCCAGGAAATATTTTAAAAAGCAGAATATTATGTTTCCCTGGATGAGAAAAGGAAAAACATGTTTTAAAGACAAAACAACTTCCTGCAGCTCCCTGCCCCCCTTCAGCTTCAGGGTGATGAGATTAAGACATGGCCCTCAGGGCTTGATAGGATTAGCCTTCTACCGATCTCACCACGTGGCACCTGGGAAGATTACATCACCCAGCAAGGTTCAACCAAGCCTGCACTCAGGACAGCCTACAGCAGGGGTAGTCAACCTTTTTATACCTACCGCCCACTTTTGTATCTCTGTTAGTAGTAAAATTTTCTAACCGCCCACCGGTTCCACAGTAATGGTGATTTATAAAGTAGGGAAGTAACTTTATAAAATTTATAAAGCAGAGTTACAGCAAACCCCTACTGCCCAGCATGAAAGCTGGAACGCCCACTAGTGGGCGGTAGGGACCAGGTTGACTACCACTGGCCTACAGAGTTTCCCCTGCATGGCCCATGGGAGTCTGACAACCAATCAGAACATACGCTCAAATTCAAAAGCCTAGAGAGGGCATAAAACAGGGCACTCTCAGCATCTCTTCCCTTTTTCCTCCAGGATCTCAAACCATGTGGTCCTGTCCACCATTAAAAACCATCTTTCAAAGCAGCCTCCAGTGTCTTCCCATTTGGAACCGAACCCAGGCGGTCATTTCTTCCAACAGTTGTGTGAAAAATGGTCATAAGCCACATTTTTCAGTGCCATTGTAACTTCAAAAATTCACTAAATGAACTGTTGTAAGTCGAGAAATACCTGCACAAAGCAAGGAGGAAGGGCTGTTGAATGCAGCATTTACTTTTGAGTAAACAAGGAGAATTCTTCCATTTGCCTTATACTGGGAGTATCAACAGCATAATCAAATAGGAGAGTGCTGAAAAATGCACAGGATGCCAAAGATTTAGAGTCCAAAACATGTGGCATCAATTATTCAACACAGCCCAGATTCTATTAGGCAATTTGCAAGTTCAACGAATGTACTGAACCATCCTTTTACTTTTCATGCTGTTATAAACTAAACATTATGCTAAGCCAGAGGCCATGTTTGCACAACACCCTGAGCCCCGGGAAAGAGTTTGTCCGTTCTTTCCAGACCACCTTTCACTGACTATTACAGCCTGACTCACCATTTCAGAGCAGGTGTTTGCTTTCAGGGCTTTGAGAGAGAGTTTAAATGTCATTTTATTGCTTCAGAGGTCAGCTGATGCTTCGGCTAAATTAAACCTTTGGTTTAATTCTCTACTGTCACCACTCGAAAAATCTGAGCTGACTGGGGAAAGTTGCTGTCTTCATTTTACCAGGGAGAAAGTCCCTGTAAATTTAATGGGTGTACTCTGAACAGAGGTGCCTGCGATTGCTCTGGTACCCTGTTTTCCCGAAAATAAGACCTCCCTGGATAATAAGCCCAATCAGGTTTTTGAGCACATGAGCTAAAATAAGCCCTCCCCAAAAATAAGCCCTCCCCAAAAATATTTAAATGCATGTACAGCTGGTCCCCGCCATTTCTTCTGGTTGCTTGCCGCGCATACAACACAAGGGGGGAAGGGGAGGGGGGAACATGCCCCATGCATCTCACACGCCCTTATTTAATGGCCGCTCCTGCAACCCTAGTCATCGCACCCCTTCTAGCACGCTAATGGCCGCCGTAAAAAGAGCAGAAGGCCCAGCAATGTACAACACAGCAGCAGCCATGAGGTGACCATGCTCACCGCCTCCTTCACCTCAAAAATAGTAAGACCTCCCTGAAAATAAGGCCAAGCACTTATTTCAATAGCAATAGCAGTAGACTTATATACTGCTTCATAGGGCTTTCAGCCCTCTCTAAGCGGTTTACAGAGAGTCAGCATATTGCCCCCAACAATCTGGGTCCTCATTTTACCCACCTCGGAAGGATGGAAGGCTGAGTCAACCCTGAGCCGGTGAGATTTGAACCGCTGAACTGCTGATCTAGCAGTAGCCTGCAGTGCTGCATTTAACCACTGCGCCACCTCGGCTCTTGCACTCTTCAAAAGGAAGGTCAAAAGAAAAGGTTAAAAGGAAATAAGACCTTGTCTTTACTTTCGGGAAAAAGCGGGAAAAACCATTATACAATTCAGTTTCTTTATTCATTAGATCTAGGCATGAGGATTTACTCAGGTGGTAAAGACAGGACCCACTTAAACTTTACCCCTGTGTTATTTGCTTATTGCATGCTGACATTTCCTTCCACATTCCTGCTGGCAGGAACTGGAGGACACTGAAGAATTAAACATTTTGAGGACGTTCTATTCTAATTGTTACAGTGATGAGTCACAGAGCAAATTAACTTCATAATCACTAATCTAGTCATTTCCCTACTGGAGTTTTGGGACTCTGCACGCACACGCACACACAGACACACATACATACACACAAACACACACAATTTCCTCAAGCAGAGTCCTATATCATGCTTACCTACAACTGTGGGTTGTTGTTTTTTTGCCTAAACTAATGGTTCTCAACCTATGGTCCTCTGGGGAGCTGTGATGTTGTCACGGGATCCACAAAGGTTTGAAAAAAAAAATGTTATGATTTGGATATTGAGTTACCGGTTGTCTTGAGCAGGGGTGGGTTCCTGCCAGTTCTAACGTCTTCTATAGAAGAGGTTCCACAAATCTACCATGCCGTTTAGAACCGGTTCCAGCTCCCCCCCCCTCCGCCTGTCCACACATCATCAAGATGAAGAGCGAGAGGAGGAATTCTGGGAGTTGAAGTCCACAAGTCTTAAAGCTGTCAAGTTTGAACACCCCTGGGGTTTTTTTTCTAAAGGATTAGGGGTGCGAGGGTCTTGTAACTTGACAGCTTTAGGACTTGCGTGCTTCAAATGCCAGAGTTTCTGAGCCAACATTTTGGTTGTTAAGCAAGAGCATTGTTAAGTGAGTTTCACCACATTTTACAAGTTGGCCACGCCCACCCAGTCCCATGTCTGCCAAGCCACTCCCACCCAATCACATGGCCGGCAAGCCACTCCCACCTGGTTACATGGTCAGCAAGCCACTCCCACAAAGCAGGCCACACCTACAGAAGAGGTTTCAACAAATTTTGAAACCCACCACTGAACAGGTGACATCACGTGTGCCAGGTGACATGGCTTTGGGCATTTGGGTCACATGTGCCATAGGTTCACCATCACGGGTATAGGGTTTCGTGCCTAAACAGGGGGGTGGACTTGACCTCCAAGGTCCCTTCCAACTCTCTTATTTTATCTATATGAAGGAAATATCAAGAGGTCACAAGATAAAAGTTTAACCGTCTCCTTTTTCTGTTCTTGCCCATTGCTTCTCCATCACTTTAGCAAGGAAATCTGCCAGCAGGTAAATGATCTGACTAACAAACGGATCCCATGTCACAGTGCAGAGTTTTGAATTTTGCATAATGCTTAGTCTCGTTCAGCAACTGCCTCCTTTTAATCTTTCCATTTCTAAAACTAGAAAGACAGTGACAGCCAAAGCGGACCTGGGATCACTGAAGATGGGCCATGTCTATTCACGGTGAAATTGGTATTAAGAGAGGGGGAATAAAATGTCCATGTAAGTTTTCTGGATCACAGCTCATTCCATTTTAAGAGATTGGGTTGCCTTGCTCATCTCTGCATTTTGAAATATGTGTACCTTTGGTGCTCTCTGAACTTGGTTGTTTTCTTGCAGACATTACCCGAATTAGGTAAAATCATCCACAGGATGATGTTACCTGGTTTGGGTAATGAAACATCTGTAAGAAAACAACCAAGCTCAGCGACCACCAAGGATTAAATTATTTTTTGTCTTTTAATGACCCCGTATTTCCTTGCATCAGGGTGGAGTTGGGGCAACTGAATGGAGCTGTGTGTTTACTGGCTGGATGCCCTTCTTGTCACCAATGCAGAATTCGCAGCTGATATTTACCGTATTTTTCGGAGTATAAGATGCACCATTTTCCCTCAAAAGAGAGGCTGAAAATCTGGGTGCGTCTTATACACTAAATACAGCATTTTTTGCCTCCCGAAACCCCGCCCCCTTCACCAAAATGGCCATGCATCACCTTTAGGAGGCTTGTAGAGTGCTCATGGGTGCTAGGGAGGGCAGAAATGAGCGAAAAATGGGCCATTTTTTGCTCAATTTTGCCCCTCCAGCCACCAGGAGCACTCTATAAACATCCTAAAGGTTATACATGCCCTTTTTTGATGAAAAACAGGCTGTTTTTGGGAGGTCTCCAGAGTGCAAAATCTTTTTTTTTTAATTTGCCTCTTCAAAATCTTGGTGCGTCTTATACTCTGAAAAATACGACATTCATTGTGCCCAGAGAGAAATATCTGCTGCTACCTAGGATCAAACTCACAGCCTTCTGATTGGGAGGCGAGAGCTCCCCCTCTCAGTCACTGCACCAGTCAGAGAGCGCCAAGGACCCCTCATTTCAACCCTGAACTACAAATATATCCTCCTTTATTAGATAGAACAATCAAAGCCGGATTCATGAGACATACCCCAAACTGTATTGTGGAATTTCTGTCTACCAAGAGGATATGATGTAGCCTAATCAAAAAAGATTAGTTGCGTTTTGCACCCGTGGGGTACTTACCAATATGTATATTTTGGCCTCTCCCAAAAATATTACAAGCGATTGCAAGACATAAGACATTGCATCTAATAAAACAATACACTGTACTTTACTAGCATGAAATAAATACATAGTAATTGATGGGAACTATAAATATTTTATTCATGTTGTCATTTGGCCAGGTTTGGCCATATCATAAACACTAGCTTGGTTTCCAGTATTCATTCCACCAGTTTGACAGCACATGATTCAAGCAGTATGAACACAGCAATTAATTTTTTTTTTTCCTTTTCCCATCCTCCCCCACCGCAAAATTTTGAAAACTCACTTTGTCCGATTGCCGATTAACATTTTTACTGCCAATTTCACGTTTCACAGACTGGAGGGTTTTAAACTTATTAAAAATGAGAGTCAGAACAGCTAATACTGTATACGAAAAAGAAAAACAGAACCCTGGTTGTTTACATGTCTGAATACAAAGAAACGACTCTGTTGACGCTTACAAAGATATCGTTAGAAAGGAGGGCAATGCTTTAAGTTACATTTCTTTTAAAAAAAGGTTATGTCCCTGTAGAAAATAATTAAAAAAATTCTATGAAGGCAATGACTGCATTATAAGTTATTTCTTTTTTTAAAAAATCTTTAAGACAACATAGTCAAATATATCTTAACACAATTATAGAAACACCACATGACAAACTATTATATATATATATATTATATTATATCATATGTATATATATATTTATGTATAGCGAATACATTCAGATGTTGTTGTTCTGTTCAGTGTGGTTTTGGTAGAATTGGCTGTTTATCGTTCTTGACTGACTAAGTGAAGCACCTTTTGAAAAGGTTTTGCCTCGTGAAATCACTGAGCTGTCTTTATATATATATTTTCAGGAAAGTTGCGCTGGCGAGGTATGGTAAGAGAAGCAAAGCGATCCATTAAGCTCAAGAGATCTATTTTGGGCAAGGAGAGAATATTGTAGCTACGTCTGCAGTCAAGAGTCTTGCCTGTTACCAGCTGTTCTTCAGAGATGGCTTCAAATCCAGTTGATCAGAATTGTAGGCAACACACCGGATTTTTTCTAGCAGGGTTTGATAGTTGAGATCAGTGCATAGGAAGAAGAGTGGGCGGAGGGGGGGCCAAGGGGAGATCAATGTCCCCTGCCAATTCCAAAAATCCTTCTTTGGTCACCGTCAAGCTTAAGACCATCAAAAGACAATGGGGAAAACGTGCCTATTTTCCAGCACAACTTTGTGGAAATGAATCGTATCACATCGTGACGTTGCAGTGGTGAGGATGCAAATCTAAGGCAGACATTCTAGGCATCTGTAAACTATTCTAAAAGGTTTCGGAGGGTGAAGGAAAAAACGGCTCTTTCATTTTTTATTTTTTGGGGGGAAATGCAGTAAGGAGGTACATCTGCATTCTTCTTTTCACAAAACATGACAAGTTGGCTAGCCCAAAGCTGAGGCTGTGTGCCTCTCCACTCGCCAGGCACGTCTGAGAAGGATTCACATCGCCACCATTGGCATTCTTATTTATTTTATTTTCAGTCAAAGGTGCAGCAAGCAAAGCCATCTAGTACCTGTAGTGGCTACACTGTAGGGACCAAACTTGCAGGCGATGTGGAAAGTAGCGGAGTTGCAAACCAAGGCTGGACAAGCTGAAGGTTAGGACCAGGGTGGGAGTAGGAGTGGAAAAGAAAAAAGGAAAAAAAAAAGAGAGAGAGAGGAAACTTTGCTGGAAGGAACTGGCACATGAGGAGTTCCAGATGGCAGATATTAAATGCCGGCTTAGCCAGCCAATAAGCATGTCCGACAGCAAAACTGTATAAATGGTTTGCGTTCACATAACTTGTTGGATTTCACCATCTCGCAGAACATCTCGTCACCTGGGGGAGCGTGTGTTTGGAAGGAAAAAAGAAAAAGGAGACAGCAGGAAGAGAGACATTAGATTAGCATTTCCGCTGGGGGGGGGGGACTGGAATGTATAATAGTAGAAAAACCATTCTGATGGATGTCCCAAAGGTGCTTTTTTTTTCCCCAGGAGGCAACTGGACTTTCTTGGTTTTTTTCTTTGAAGGCGTTTTGCTTCTCATCCAAGAAGCTTCTTCTGCTCTGAAAGGATAGTGGGGAATGGAAGGATTTACATTCCTTGCAGACAGCTGGTCATTTGCATCCTTTTAGAGGACCTTTGAAGCACTTGGAGGTTGATCTGGGTCCCCAGCTGTCTGCAAAGAATATAAATCCTTCCATTCCCCACTATCCTGTCAAAGCTGAAGAAGATATTCCGTAAAAAAATTTTTTTGGCTATTTTAAAAAATTTTCCCTCCTGAAAAATAAGCACCTTTGGGACAACTTCTCACCACCGAGTCGCAACCTTTCTGGATCTCCAAATTCATAATTTTAATTCCCATGGACCACTAATATGAATTTTTAAGAAGATAAATAATATTTAGTGCAATATAAAAATGCAAATAATCTTTCTGCGGACCCCCCAATTTTTTCTCGTGGGCCACCAGTGGTCCATGGATCACCAGTTGGTGACCACTTGACCTGGGTGACTGATAATCTCTACAGACTTTTATTCTGATGGATGAATGAAAAGGGACACAATGTCCCATTATTCTAAAGTCTAGGCATCTCCAAGACAGGTAATCCACGACGTGCGATCACAGTTGGGCCCCAAATTTTTGTAGCTAAGCAAGGTGGTGGTTAGGTGAATTTTGCCCCACTTTATGTCCTTTCCTGCTATGGTTGCTAAGTGAGTCATTGCCCTTGTTAAGTGAGGAACATGGTTGTTAGGCGGATCTGGCTTCCCCCTTGACCTGGCTGGTCAGAAGGTCACAAGAGGGGATCACATGGCCCCAGGACACCACAACCATCATAGCTACATGCCAGTTGCCAAGGGACTGGATTTTGATCACATCACCACAGGGATGCAGTAATGGTCGTAAGGGTGAAAACGGTCGTAAGTCACTTCTTTCAGTGCCGTTGTAACTTTAAATGGGCACCAAACAAATAGCCGTAAGTTCAGGACTACCTGGACACAAAACCACGCTCCCACCCCTGGCCAGATCTTGTATTTATTCTGAGTTAGTTCTAACATAAGGAATGCATGCAATAGGAAGAGGGTGCAGAGTCTCAGTTGCCCCTTCTCCCCAAAATAAATATTTGAGAGAACCACCAATCTACCACCAAACAATCTTTATTTTGAAGATGACAGAAGGAATATGATTAACCATTTTGGTGTTGTGGCCCACCAGTGGAGCTGGCAGCAGATTCGGACAGTGAGGAGGTTGGGGAGGAACATGGGCCAGTCCTAGAGTCTGAAGAAGGCTCTGATGAGGGCTCTGTGTCGGAGGCAGAGATGGGGCCAGGACCGTATGCCAGTTATCAGCTGCCTTCAGAGTCAGACATCAGTGAGGCAGACCAACAGCTGGAGCCTGTTCCCAGTGTTCGTGTGGGCAGAGTTGCCAGATGAAGGGAACAGCTAAAGAACAGTGGTTGACTTGAGAGTAAGGCCACAGGTGGACGATGAATGGCCCCTCCCAGAAGAAATAAAAGAAGAGCAAAAAGGGAGTGGAGTTTGCAAGAGACAATTAGTTCGCTTAATTGCTTCATGACTCTCTGAGACTCCTTGCCAAGTTTTGGAGATATCGGCCTGGCAGCTCTCCAAGCCAGAGAAGGTCTGTGACTGTAAATTCTCCTTTGAAAGACTTTGCTGGATGTGAATGAGCAGAATTCACAGCAAATTAATAAAAGGGTTTTTTGTCAGACCAAGGAGTTTGCTTCATGCTCTCGGGAAGCTTGGGTCAGAACAATTTGGGGAGCAAGTACAGGAACAGTGTTTAGTGTAAACATAACATTGCAAAGTTCCTTTCTTGCTCTCTTGCCCTAGCCTTGTCTCATTTTTAGATCCTGCCTCCAGCACACCCTTCAGAGGCCAAGGATAGCCAGCGGTCTCTGAAAAACATTGTGTCTCCCTCAAACAGAAAAAAAATGTGAGGTGAGAAACAGACATTTCACTGAATAATGCCAAAAGCTGACACAGTGCAAATGAGTTTCTCTTGTTTTCAGAAGGTCTGATGGGATTTCACCGCTTAAGAAGTGGTGGGATCCCATTTTCATCTTACAACCGTTCATTTAGGATTTAGAAGTGATTTACAACCGTTTTCCACCCTTACGACCCTTGCCGCATCCCCTTTGGGTCAGTTTGGATGCTGGGCAACTGGTTCGCATTTATGATGGTTGCAGAGTCCCCAGGAAGCGGGGGGGGGGCATGTGATCTGCTTTGGGGATGAGCAAAGTCAATGTGGGAGCCAGATTCACTTAACCACCATCTTACTAACTTAACAACTGCAGTGATTCACTTAACAACCGTGGCAAGAAGGCTGATAAAATGGGACACAATTCACTTCGCAAACGTTTCGCTCCGCTGCGGGAAATTTGGGCTGGGTTGGGGCCGTCAGCCAAAGTCCACCTGTAACATAATCAAAGCCGCCCCAATGAATTCAGCTTGGCCTACACAGTCTTAGGATCACAGCTGTCAGGCTTCCGGAGGGGAAGAGAAGGTCTAGTTCAGGGGTTGAACTAGATCTCCTGCACACAGAGCAGACACTCTGCCTACTGAGCTATGGGTCCCTCCCACGGAATAATTCTATTGCCGCATTGCAAAACTACGAAGCAACAGCAGCCGGTCCAAACACAATATCTCTCTCCACCCACCCCAGCAATGGGGTAAAAATAAAGGTTAGCTTCCTCGTAACTGCTGCAGCGTGAGTCTAATCATTCCAACCGGCTAGCCACTCAAGCTGGTAACGAGGGACTATATTTAAGAATGAACAATTGACGTTTAATTTGTGGCTCTGAATATGCAAATCCTCCCCGTCCTTCAGCAGCAGCTCAGGGCTAGATTCTGATATCAAAAGAAGTGACATTGATAGCTCTACCTGCTCGTTTTCACGTCACTAATTCTTCTCAATCCGTGCCCCCGACCCCAATTTAATCCCAGCAAGCTTCATTATACGTTCCATAAATACCAAATTTCAGCCACAAAAGCAATTAAAATTGCCTTCCTCTCTGATGCACGGAAGAAGAAGAAAAAAAGAAGGACGAACATCTGGTTGAAGAAAAGGATGAGATTCTGGGGAATGGAGCCATGCAGATCTAGTAATGGCCTGGCCGGAAAGCCAATTCTTACAGCTTTGGTTCATTTTCTTCTCAATTTGCTCTTCATTTTGAAATGAAACATCAGATTCTCTTTGAAGCACAGCATTCTTCCCCCACCCCTCTGCTGCTCACCATCAAACCCCGCACATTCAAAATGGAATGGGACAACTCACTGCAGCCAACTCACAAGGGCCAGCTCATGGCGAGACAACATGCCAATGGTCAACTCACCGTGGGACAACTCATTGTGGGACAATTCAACAATTCAACTTGAGTATTTAACATTATTTTAATGTTTGTCATTCGCATTTAATTTTGTCCCTCCTTTGGCATCCTTTCTTTAAAGATTATATTTCTTCGATTGGAGTGTAACTGTTGGCTGATGCAATTTGGCCATGGCGAGTTGGCCATGGGGTGTTAGCCGTGCCAAGTTTGCCTAGACCCCATTCAAAATGTTACCTCTTATGGCTACTCCTACTCTTACATTCCACTACCAATAGCCACATGCCCAACAGACATTGTTTCATTTACTAACAATCCATGAAAATACATACCATTGTGACATCTGTCACTAGCGATGCATGAGCCACTCAGTAGATAAAACCCTTCTTTACATCTGGAACAGTTTCTCCCAGAGCCATCACAATTTAAGCAGTTATCTTCACACCTGACAATAAAAGATAACTATTTGATAACCAGCGATATATATAATTTTAATTTAAGGAGGGGTATGATTCGCATATTGCTTTCATTGTGGTTTGTTCAGTAAGCCACCATTGGCTGCGTTCATGCAAAAAACTAAAGCACAAATAATAGTTAGGTTTGTGCATACTAAGCCAAAAATAAGCCATATTATATAGTTCTGAGCCATGCTAATTATTTTTTGCTTAGCATATTGAACCCAATCTTTGTGGTTTATTCAAAAAAGGAAGGTTATACAAGCAATATGTTACAAATTCCTAGAAGAATAATGAACAAAGGCAACTCATCTCTTTTTCAAAATTCCACCTACTATGTCTATAGCAATAGATTTTAGACTGATGTACTGTCCCATAGTGTTTTACAGCACTCTCTGAGCAATTTAGAATGTCAGCCTATTGCCCGCAACAATCTGGGTCTTCACTTTACTAACTTTGGAAGGATGGAAGGCTGAGTCAACCTTGAGCTGGTCAGGATTGAACTCTTCTCTGTGGGCAGAGTTTGCCTGCAATACTGCATTCTAATCACTGTGCCACTCTATCTATACGCATTATTAAAAAATGAAAGCTTCTTTAAAGCAAATCAGTTCTATCTGTCCACCTCAGATTTCCCAGCGTAATGCCTTACCTGTCTGTCTTGCAGGAGAAACCAGATAGGAATGACAAGATGAGCTAATTCTACTTTATTGTAAAGCTACATTGACAGAATCCTGGCAAGTATGAATGTACAACCCCCCTCCCCCAATCTATATACAATCTGAGATACTAGGGAGGGTCTCTTCTGAGCCTTTTTCTCCACCCATTATGCAGCGGTGGGCTCTGCTGTCTCTTATCTGACCATTTATTTAGCAATGCTGTGGCCTATTGGCTGCCTGACCCTCCAGCAGCTGAATCAGAGGAGGAGGAGGCATAGGAGTCAGCATCAAGACAACCTGAGAGCTCCGAGGGGGAAGAGGGAATGAAGCTGGAAGAGAGAGAGACAGAGGCAGAGCCTGGGGTCTCCATCAGCCCTCAGATGGAGAGTCAACCGTCCCCCGAGTCTGGAGGTGGCTGCTGAAGAAGAGGACGAACAGTTGAGTCCAGTGCCTGATGCGCAGCTGCACCAAAACAACAACAACAACAGAGGAGAGGAGAGCAGTGAAAATCTGTGGGCTAGTCCTTGGGACAGAAGAGCCACCGCTGATAGAGAAGCCCCACCCTAGCTCTGGGGACAAAAGGCAGGGGGCGGAGATGAATAGATATGGCAGACAACTATTCATCCCCCTGCTGGACAGACTTGTTAGCTTGCATTGAGAGAGAAACCTTTTTGCCAGGGCTGCCGGCACTCCTAATAAATCTTTGAGTTAACTTCAGAGGGTCTGTCGTCTGTGGGAGTTTGGGGAACTGAGTCAGAACAGGCAGCCTCCCTTTGCCTAGTCTCACAAGGTCTTTCCCAAGGTCTTTCCCAAGTAAAGGTAAAGGTCCCCCTCGCACATGTGCTAGTCGTTCCTGACTCTAGGGGGTGGTGCTCATCTCCGTTTCAAAGCCGAAGAGCCAGCGCTGTCTGAAAACGTCTCCGTGGTCTTGTGGCCAGCATGACTCAATGCCGAAAGCTCACAGAACACTGTTACCTTCCTATTAGAGGTGGTACCTATTTTTCTACTTGCATTTTTACATGCTTTCGAACTGCTAGGTTGGCAGAATCTGGGACAAGTAACAGGAGCTCACTCCATTACACAGTGCTAGGGATTCGAACCACCAAACTGCCGACCTTTCTGATCGACAAGTACCACTTCCCTACGAAACCTTTGGGGTTCCAACATCAAAAATTTGCAAGCCAGGTGCTGATTAAGCTTCTCAGGGTTCCCCCCCCCCTCTTGGAGTATCAGAAGAGCCATCTGGCTGAAAACGAGAATTTTCAGACACGGAACCTGAGTTCTGGCCCCCGAGCGTTATCCTTTGTAGGGGAAAACATTTCATAAAAGATCCCTTAGCAGCAAAGCGCCTCCTTCCACCTGCATCTTTTGTTCTGGGAGCAGATGTTGCAGGGAGTTAAGGAGGGCCAATACCAATTGATGAGCACGCGGGGAGCTGGCAAGAAGGAAATCAGATTCCAAAATTTGCAGAAGGAACTCTAAATGGCCTTCTTGTGGAAAGATCTGAGAGGTTTTAAAGGTCTGGGTTTTCTTTTCTTTTTTTCCTCCCTCCGCGAAAAAATCTCACATCAGAGCAATCTTAAGACAGTCAAGGCGGAAGATTTATGTTTTGCAGCATGTCAGAGCAGATTGTTCAGCAAGGTTCCAACTCATTCCCAGACCACTTTCCTAAAAGCCTCCATAAACAGGCTGCCAAAGCAGATGATTACCTTCGGCAGACTTGGAAGGGTAATCCAAGCCTCTCGTCCTCGTGATAATAGCCTTCTCCACATGTCGGGACACACCTCCACTCGTGGACCTTCTTGGCACACTGGAGACATTCTTCTTGGCCCGGCCCTAAGGATTGTGGGAAAAACATGGTTTCCCAGTCAGGAAAGTTGCAGGTGCAAAATGAGGGGGGAGGGGAACAAATTTTAGTTATTTATTAAATTTAAATGCCATCCAATGTCAGGGTTCCAAGTAATACCCCCAACCAAAGAAGGCTCCAAGGCTTCAGATTCCTCAAAGTTCCAAATTATTAGAGATATCATATTGGTACATCTGGGAAAACCTGAATCTGAAAGCTTCCAGTTTTTCCCCACCCAAAAGAAAGCCCAAGTCCCTTCCCCCTGCACCCACATGTCCATCGCATGGCCCAATCAGTCACCATCGCAACTAGAGATGCCTTCTAATCACATCCATCCAAGTGCAGGGCAAGATGTCCTTGACTCTCTGAGAAAGGAATGTTATTTTGGCAACTGATAACTGGCATACGGCTCTGGCCCCCTCTCTGCCTCCGATACAGAGCCCTCATCAGAGCCTTCCCCAGACACCAGGGAGAGGCCCATGTTCCTCCCCAACCTCCTCACTGTCCGAATCTGCCCCTAGCTCCACTGGCCACTGGCGGGTCACAACAAGGACATGCCAGAATCTGGATTTGATAGGGATTGAATCTTGGGAATTCAGAATATTTTTGAAAGTTATTTTAGACCATGGTTAAACTTCCTGGAGAGAGGAGACATCCAGTTCTCAGTAAGTCCAATTTTGCCTGAGTGTTGCATATATTTGCTGTGAAATTATTGTGTGTGGATTTTGAAAAGGAGGCTGCAGATGCTTGCCATGTAAGATTGAAGTTCTTTGCTCCTTCGAGCTATACGTCTTACAAGCATTTAATGCTGCCCATGGAGACCTGTGAAAAGGTAAGGCTTCCTCCTTTAAAGCAGTGTAAACTTTTGTGTTCACATCTCAGAAAATATAGTGTGATGTGCAAACCATGTCAGATGTTGTTCCATGCATTAAATAACCATAAAAAAGACAAAGGTAAAACCAGTACTTTGTAAACATAATGGAGAGGATATATTAGGAATCACTCCATCTAATAAAATCGTAAATAAAAGTACAATTGTCAATCCTGAAGTGACTCTGGCCGAAGCCATCTTGGAGGTTTCAGGATTGTCGCACAATGGTGGGAGGAAGAAAATTGTTAGATTGTGTTTTGTAGCCAAAACAATAAAGTTTTCCTGTAGGAACCAAGGACATTCTCACAGGTGGCTGGCCAGAGGAGGAGCAAATAACCAAGCGACCAGCTAGCACTTTGATTGGACAGCATGACCATTGACTTGGGGGGTTTGGGAAAGTTTTTCTTTTAATCAGATGAAAGTCATGGGAAATTTCAGAGTTGGCTTTCACCAGTTGTGCCAATATGAAGTATTCAATAAAATGTTCTTTGAGGAACATGCCTGCCTCGGAGTCCTGTTTTCTATGGGAACCTTGTCAAGCTGACAATTTCATTGAGATAATGCTCACAACAGATACTTTAAGCATCACAAAATGCATAGTTAGAAAGAATCTAGATTTTCCTTACAAGTCAGAGGTAAGAAAGAATCAATTGTCCTTCCTTGAGGGTTGCTAGAGCACTAACAGCCTTAGGCTGTTGGATACAAATTCAGTTTAAGAGATATAAACTGGATTAATACATTCTAAGACAAGGGTTGCTTAACTGTAGTTTGTGGAATAAATCACTACTGGCTGGGTTAATTCATCATGCAACGTTATCAACCATGATTGCAGTTGTTTTCACATCTCAGAAAATATAGTGTGATGTGCAAGCCATGTCAGATGTTGTTCCATGCATTAAATAAATGTTTCTTATCCTTTATTTTACAATTCTCTCTTGTTCTTGCAGTCTAATATAAATCCTGGGATGGACCAAGTGATGACAACAGAATAACAAAGTTGGAAGGGACCTTGGAGGTCTTCTAGTCCAACTCCCTGCTCAAGTAGGAGACCCTATAGCAATTTAGACAAATGGTTGTCCAGTCTCTTTTTAAAATCCTCCAGTGGTGTAGCACCAGAGGTGGGTTCTTACCAGTTTGCACCTATTCGGTAGAATTGGTTCGTCAAATCTACCGAACTGGTTAGAAGAGGTTCCACCAGTGGACCCGGAAAGCAGGCCACACCTACAGAAGAGGTTCCAAAAATTTTTGAAACCCACCACTGGTCCTTGGATATGATTATTCTACACTATCATGCTCATATTTATAAAACTCAGTGACTCTGTGAAAGGGAAGGATGACTACTGCATTTGTGGTGCAATCAGAACATTGCGTGTGTTGAAGTTGTTTTAACGCAAACCAAAGATGCCTTTTAAAAAACAAGTTTACATCATATTCTTATGCATGCCAGTGCTGTGTGTGAGGTAATTTAAGGTGGTTCTGACAAGTGTCGTCAGCATCTTCATATCCGGTCACATGGGTGGCAAGCCACTCCCATCCGGTCACATGGGTGGCAAGCCACTCCCACAAAGGAGGCCACACCCACAGATTAGGTTCGAACAATTTTTGAAACCCACCACTGTGTAGCACCCACAACTTCTGGAGGCAACCATTAATTGTTCTCACTGTTAGGAAATTTCTCCTTAGTTCTAGGCTAGCTCTCTCCTTGATTAGCTTCCATCTATTGTTTCTTCTCTTGCCTTCTGGCGCTTTGGAATATAGGTCGACCTCTTCTTTTTCACAACCCGTCAAATCAACTTGAACATTCTGAAATCCTAGGAAATGGATCTGCCACCAAGAATGATTAGTGAAGGCGACATTTTCATGACATGCTCGGAATGAAATCTCAGTTACCTGACTAGGTATAACTTCCCTGGTTTTGAGTGGAAAAAAACCCAATGTAATTCCTTCTTATTTCTCCTTTCCCTCACCCGCTAGTTAGTGATTTAGATAAAGAGGTCATCTAGAGATCTTTAAGGTAAAGGTAAAAGTAAAGGTTCCTCCGCACATGCATGCTAGTCATTTCCAACTCTAGGGGGTGGTGCTCATCTCCGTTTCTAAGCCGAAGAGCCAGTGCTGTCCGAAGATGTCTCTATAGTCATGTTGCTGGCATGACTAAATGCTGAAGGCACACGGAATGCTGTTACCTTCCCACCAAAGGTGGTTCCTATTTTTTTACTTGCATTTTTATGTGCTTTCGAACTGCTAGATTGGCAGAAGCTGGGACAAGTAATGGGAGCTCACTCTGTTACACGGCGCTAGGGATTCGAACTGCTGAATTGCTGACCTTCTGATCATCTTAGGGTCTTAGCCACTGAGCCACCCCATCCTTCTAGAGATCTTAGTGATTATTAGTTCACCTGTACACGTCCTGCAGTCCGACTGGCAGCCCTCGCATTGCAGAAGTTCCTTTTTCAAATACAGGCCTTGCTGGCATCCTGAAACGCAGTTGTTGTCTATGAGGCTGTAGAGGAAAGCAGCAGAAAACATTGGTAGCAAATAATAATAATAATAATAATAATAATAATAATAATAATAATAATAATACTCAGCTGCTGTAAAAAAATCACGCAGACTGACTATAAATTGCGGCACAATTCAGTAGCACAAATGATCCATTGGAATTTGTGCAAAAATTATAATAATAAAACAGCAACAAACTGGTGGGAACATCAGCCTGAAAAAGTCACAGAAAATCAGATGGTCAAGATCTTGTGGGATTTCCGTATACAAACCGACAAAATACTGGCGCATAATACACCAGACATCACACTGGTTGAGAAAAATAAGGTCACAATCATAGACATCGCAATACCAGGTGATAGCAGGGTCGCCGAGAAGGAACATGAAAAAATCGCAAGATACCAGGACTTAAAAATCGAAATTCAACGACTATGGCACAAACCAGCAGTGGTAATTCCAGTGGTAATTGGCACACTGGGTGCTATTCCAAAAGCACTGGAATTACATTTAAAACAGTTAAAAATTGACAAAATCACCATCAGTCAAATGCAAAAAGCCGCACTGCTTGGATCTGCATGCATATTAAGAAAATACGTTACGACGTCCTAGGCCCCTGGGTGGGGCCCGACTAGTAACCAATGCCAAATCCGGTGAAACAACTGGCCGCTGTGATACAATTGTACAATAATAATAATAATCAGCTGCTGTAAAAAAATTGCGCAGACCCTATGATAAATTGCGGCACAATTCAGTAGCACAAATGATCCATTGGAATTTATGCAAAAATTATAATATTAAAACAGCAACAAACTGGTGGGAACATAAGCCTGAAAAAGTCACCGAAAATCAGATGGTCAAGATCTTGTGGGATTTTCGCATACAAACGGACAAAATACTGGCGCATAATACACCAGACATCACACTGGTTGAGAAAAATAAGGTTACAATCATAGACATCGCAATACCAGGTGATAGCAGAGTCAACGAGAAGGAATATGAAAAAATTGCTAAATACCAGGATTTAAAAATCAAAATTCAACAATTATGGCACAAACCAGCAGTGGTAATTCCAGTGGTAATTGGCACACTGGGTGCTATTCCAAAAGCACTGGAATTACATTTAAAACAGTTAAAAATTGACAAAATCATCATCAGTCAAGTGCAAAAAGCCGCACTGCTTGGATCTGCACGCATATTACGAAAATATGTTACGACGTCCTAGGCCCCTGGATGGGGCCCGACTAGTAATCAATGCCAAATCCGGCGAAACAACTGGCCGCTGTGATACAATTGTAGATCACTGAAAATCCTTAAGGAGAAGGAGTAGCGAAAGATTAGGAGGAGCTGCTAATAATGCAACAAGCTCTTTCACTAATCAGGTGACAGTCTGTTCAAAGCATCTTTGAGATTTATCTTCTCGTCAGATTTTTAAGGTCCACTTTCTGGATTTGTGTAATGCGTGTATAGGGAACTGCAAGCTAACCAAATGGTTCATGAAACAAAAACACAAACAACACCCTGAAACCATCATAAAATAGAGAGAGAGGAGGAGGGGGAGAGGGAGGGAGAGAGACAGAGGTAGAGAGAGAGAGAGAGACAGAGACAGAGAGAGAGATTGTATTCTGATAGTCTGGGCCATGCAGGGGCAACTCTGTAGGTAGAAAAACAAAGGTAAAAGTTTCTGGACCTATTGTTTCTGATTCTAGGGGGGTGGGACTCACCTGCATTTGTTAGCCAAAGGAGACAGCATGACTATACACCAAAAGGGATGGAAAGCTGTTACCTTCAGTTCTGACTATAGTTTTCAACCCAAGACCAACAGGCTGGTCTGCACTTGTGGATGAGCTGAACCTTAATCTTCACTGGGTCCTCCATCAGGATCCTTGCTTTCCAATTGGTTTATGAAGATGTTCTTACGTAAATTGCCTGTCCTTACTTAAAGAACTTTCTCAGCTGATATTCTCTGCTGCCAATGTGCCAAGAGTGGGGTTTTCCGCTTCCTAGCCAGTATAGCTCATTTGAAGGATGCCAGATTAGGAAAAGCTGCCTAAAAAGAGCCGTGATGGCGCAGTTGTTAGAATGCAGTATTGCAGGTTAATTCTGCCCGCTGCCAGCAGTTCGATCCTGACCGGCTCAAGGTTGACTCAGCCTTCCATCCTTCCGAGGTGGATAAAATGAGGACCCAGATTGTTTGGGGCCATAGGCTGACTCTATAAACCACTTAGAGAGGGCTGTAAAGCACTGTGAAGCGGTAGATAAATCTAAGTGCTACTGCTATTAAGCAAAGCTGGGGGGAGGGAATGCGTCAATGTGACACATCCATGGCATGTTTGACCGACAGCTGATCCTCACGACAAATCGATTTTCTTTTTTTAAAAAAAGACGACAGGAACATTGCTGGCAAAATCTTGCTAAGCTTAAAAGGGCAAGCAAAGCAATAAAAGGAACACTGCAGATTGCAGCCAAGGGAAGCCACTTTTACTGACCCGCCGCAACGGATCTTATTTTCCAAAGTTATAATTTTCGACTTTTGCCCAAGTGCCATTATTGAAACAGTCACGTCAGTCCAATTACTATCCTCTAAATGAATCCTGCAAAGAATGTTTGTGCCTCCTGCTCAGATCAACCTTCCGGCATTTCACTCCCCCCCCCCCCCACTTTTGCTCTTCATTTCTTTCTTTGGGACAACTTCTAGCCCATCTTCTTCATTTCCTTTGGGGTTGCCCTGCATTCTTGGTTTCTGAAGGCAGCCAAAAATCAGTTGGAGCTTTATTGCTGGAACTCTAAGGTGGGAATCATCAAGAAGCAACAGGTTGTGCTAGAGTTACAACAGTCCCTTGCTAAATTCTAGAACACTGAAGAACCAAGTTGGAAGGGACCATGGAGGCCATCAGGATTAAAGCACCCACAACTTCTGGAGGCAGGCTGTTCCACCGGTTAATTGTCATAATTGTCCGGAAATTTCTCCTTAGTTCTAGGTTGCTTCTCTTCTTGTTTAGTTTCCATCCACTGTTTCTTGCCTTGGCTTTTGGTGCTTTGGAAAATACTTTGAACCCCATGAAAAACAAAAGAGTGGGGAGGGGGGCAAGTGCCCATTGCCCCAGCTTCCTTCAGAAACCTTCTGCCAACCTCCAGCAATAGAGGTCCTTGTCTCGCCCACCTTCAAATGTCTTGAGTTGGCAAAGAAGGAGAAGTTTCTTAATATCAAAAAAGGAACGGCAATCAAGCTTAGAGCGTTTCTCTCTTTTTTTATCATACGTATTTAAGAATGCAGGGGAGGAAAGAGAATATTATACGGTATGGAATGAGTGGTAAAATTGGCTAGAGGAGAGGTGTAAAGCTTAAGGAAAGACTGAATGAAGACACAGGAGTTAGAAATTAACAATGTATAGGTAGAGATGAACAAACATGTATACATTGTAAATTAAGGACTGTATATAGTATCGTAAGAGAAACTGAAATAAGGGGGGAGAAGTACATTTACAATGGATATATACTGAGGTGAAAATGCTGTACAGAAGGAAATTGGAAAAAAATATTTTTGTCTTTTTTTAAAAAAAAAACCTGTTTAATAAAATTTATTTAAAAAAATGCAGGAGAAAGGGTGGATACTGAAAGCATTTTCTTTCCCAAAATGTAAACTGATGCTGCAGCGGAACGATGATCCTCCATAGGGCTCAATGGAGATTCTTCCTGTCCAAAGGTTCAAACAGACGGAAGCCACCTCGGAGAGATGGTGAAGAAGAGAGAAAACTCTGTAGAATACAAAGAGATCGCTAACTCCTTGGAAGACGCAGGGAAGCTCTCAAGCTGGCAGAAAGAAAAGAAGGGCACTGCGTGCCATCCAAGGCTGTACCAGCTCAATCGCAGGAGAATGGAATGGAAAGAGTGAAAAAAAGAACAGTGCGCTGGCTGGGTGAGATTCTTTAAATTTGCTGACTTCTGCTAAAATTATCCCTTTGGAGAAGAGTGGGGCCGAAAAAGGAGTGGGGGGGGAATGTCGATCTTGAATTTGAATTTTATTATTTGTATGCCGCCCTTCTCCGGGAAGGACTCAGGGCGGCGAACAATTCAAAAAGGGGAAAAAGGGGAACATAAAACGAAATACAGATAATTAAAATAAGCAAGAGTCACGCAACCATACAAGTCGAGAGGGGAGGGAACTTATCAACCCCAGGCCTGCCGGCAAAGCCAGGTTTTGACAGCTTTTCGGAAGGCCTGGAGAGAGGTGAGGGTCCGAATCCCTGCGGGGAGTTCGTTCCAGAGGGCCGGAGCTGCCACAGAGAAGGCCCTCACCCAGGTAGTAGCCAGATCTTCCAACCCTGGAAAAACTGTGGATAAGCATATAGCTGGAAATAGATCCGGCTTAGAAATTTGAAACAAACAGATAACTTGGGACATTAGTGTTAAATGAAGAACATTGGATTGGCTAACCATGGGAAATCAACTCTGACTGGGAGTTTTATTTTCATTTTTGGGAAGGACAAATCCTGAAGCTGAAATTCAAATACCTTGGCTACCAAATGAGAAGAGAGGACTCCTGGGGAAAGACCAGCGGTGGATTTCAATTTTTTTTAGAACCTCTTCTGTAGGTGTGGCCTGCTTTGTGGGAGTAGCTTACCAGACATGTGACCAGGTTGCCAGCCACGTGACTGGATGGGTATGGCCAACTTGTAAAATGTGGTGAAACTGACTTAACAACGCTCTTGCTTAGCAACCAAAATGTTGACTCAGAAACTCTGGCATTGAAGTGTGCAAGTCTTAAAGCTGTCAAGTTACAAGACTCCTGCACCCCTAACCATTTAGAAAAAAAACCCCAAGGGGTGTTCAAACTTGACAGCTTTAAGACTTGTGGACTTCAACTCCCAGAATTCCTTCTCTCGCTCTTCATCTTGATGATGTGCGGACGGGCGGGGAGAGGGAGCTGGAACCGGTTCTAAACAGCACGGTAGATTTGTGGAACCTCTTCTACAGAAGAGGTTAAAACTGGCAGGAACCCACCCCTGGGAAAGACCCTGATGTTGGGAAAGATGGAAGGCAAAAGAAGAAGATGGCAGAAGCTGAGATGGTGAGATAAGTACATTTGACACAACAAACATGAATTTGAGCAGACTCCAGAGACAGTGGAGGAAAGCGTAAGGTGCAGGTAGTATTCAGCAGGTTCTGGCCAGTTCTGAAGAACCGGTAGCAGACATTTTGAGTAGTTCTGACCCAGCCCCGCTGCCTATTAGCTGATTTTCTTTTGTTACCTTGAACAGGAGAACAGAGCTTGAAAGCAGGTTAGTGGGGTGGGAAGGGAACGGGGAGTTGGCAGTATCCTTCCCCTGCCATGCCCACCAAGCCACACTCACAAAGCCACACCCACCAAGCCACGCCATGCCCACCAAACTACGCCCACAGAACCGGTAGTAAAACAATTTGAATCCCACCACTGGTGCTATGGCTCAAGGAGTCACAAAGAGTCAGACACAACTTAGCAACTGAACAACGACAAACTACTGAAGCTTCCCACAGAAACAGCCTCCTTCTCCTGATATTCTTGAATTAGCCCCGTCTTTCCCAAAGATGGCAACATCCTTCCAGTAATGTCACTTATGACCTTTGACCTGCCCAGGGGCCCAAGCTGTAGACCCACACTCAACTCAAGGACCAAGCTGCCTATAGAGGTGATGTGGATGGAGAAACTTTTCTGTCCCTGGAATCCTCTCCCCATAGTAAAGAGATATTAGTGCTGCTCTATTTTTTTTCTTCAAATAGAGCTAGTGAACTCGCAGTGTTTTATCTATAGTAATGATGGCTTTTATTCTATTGCATGATTTTATGAAGCCTCCTGCTACTTGAGTTATAATTCTTGAATTCTAAGGTTGGCTGGATAGACTAATATAAATACAATAAAAGCAATCAGAAGACAGGACCAAAATATCTTTTACTCAGTAACAAGAGGGCAGGATTGTCCATCAGAACAAAAGGGAGTCACTGCCAGGAGTTGCTTCCTCCCCATGCTGGATTAACTCTGTTAATCTGTTAAAAATCTCCAGCATTGACACCCAAGAAGAGTCAAGAACCCATTGGCCAAAAATAACAGAAGAAAAGGTCCATGACTGAAAGCTTGGGAGTGACATACAGTATGGCTTGACCTCCATGGTCTGAAATGGGCAGATCTTCTACCTGTATATGACTTCTTTCTTCTCCACAGTGGAGAACTGATCTATCAACGTCAAGTCGGTAAAGCTTGAGTTGCTTACTGGAAGTGGAGCTGAGTGTGGAGAGCTGAAATTGATTGCCATCTCTGGTCTGTTGACTACCTAGGCTCCGATCCTGCATAGTTTCCAAGACCAGACAAGGTCAGCCAACAGCCACCAGCTGCGGA
Organism: Thamnophis elegans; assembly: GCF_009769535.1. Lineage (NCBI taxonomy): Eukaryota > Metazoa > Chordata > Lepidosauria > Squamata > Natricidae > Thamnophis > Thamnophis elegans. Next base: position 16,241,563 of record NC_045556.1, on the reverse strand, counting down.
GAAAATCTCCTTTGTAGGAAATGGATATTTTCTAATTAGCTATGCCATCCTAAATGGCCATTTGCTGCGAATGCACATAATGGGGTTGTTTTTTTTTTCCCCAAACCTCTAAATGTACACACCAATCCAAAAAAGATAATCTACTCCTACAATAAGCAATGCGTATCCTGCCTCCATCTATCAGCCATCTCTCTCTCTCTCCCTCTCTCCCTATAAGCCACCTTGAGCAACATCCATGTCCTCTCATCTAAAGAGAGGGCATAAATATATAGGAGCTGTCTGCCAAATTTCTTCTGCATCAATTTTCACTTACTAAAATGTGTTCCGGGATGTCACTTTACACAGTGCAAAATCACACTTCCCTTATTTTATAGATATTTGTTATTTGATGCTGGGAATTATCTATAAAAGTTTAAAACCATTTCCAAGTTTCTGGCTTAGAGAATTTCAGAAGAAAGAAAGAAAGAAAGAAAGAAAGAAAGAAAGAAAGAAAGAAAGAAAGAAAGAAAGAAGAAAGAAAGAAGAAAGAAAGAAAGAAGAAAGAAAGAAAGAAAGAAAGAAAGAAAGAAAAAGGGAGGGAGGGAGGGAAAGGAAGAGAAAGAGAGAAAGGGGGAGGGAGGGAGAAAGAGAAAGAAAGAGGGAGGGAGGAAGGAAGGAAGAGAAAGAAAGAGAAAGAAAGAAAGCTAAGAGAAATAAAAGGTCTCTTTATTAAAAGTGTCCCTATTAGAAATAAAGGTCCTGGCTTGTTAATGCCTCCTGCAGTGAACAGTTTGGTTAGAAGATTAGCCTGTAAAGGGCTTATTGCAAAACCAGGAGGATCAAAGGGTGGGAAATTTCAAATGATGGAAACACATAAACTGGAAATCACATCACCTACCATGTTTCCCTGAAAATAAGACAGCGTCTTATTTTCTTTTGGCCCCTGAAATAAATGCTTGGCCTTATTTTCGGGGAGGTCTTATCATTTTTGAGGTACAGGAGGCCCCTTAATCTCTCCCCATGGCCCAGGGATCAGCTGATCCAGAGAGGGCCGGACGCTCTGTCTCTGTTTCTGGCACACTTTTCCCTGGGCCTGCTGCTCTTTTTGCGGCTGCCACTAAGAGAAAGGTTTGCATGGAGGTCACTCCACGTGGTTGGCAGGTGTGTGTGGGGCACATGAGGCATGTTTCCCTCCCCGCGAAAATGATGGGGACCGGCTGTGCATGCGTTTAAATATTTTAGGGGAGCGCTTATTTTAGCGCATGTGCTCAAAAGCCTGATTGGGCTCATTATCCGGGGAGGTCTTATTTTCAGGGAAACAGGGTAGACGTTGTGATATTTACAGGAGATCCAGCAAGGAGGTCAACAATCCATTAACAATTTTTAGCATCTCCTTTTCTTTGTTCAATCAGCTGAAACTGCAGTGCTAGTTCCTAGCAAGGGGCTAACTTCTGACATCCTTGCGTTGTTTCTTCACCACTGGAACGAACTCCCTCTGGAACAAACTCCCCGTGGAGATTCGGACCCTCACCACCCTCCAGTCCTTCCGCGCCGCTTTAAAGATCTGGCTGTCCCGGCTGGCCTGGGGTTAAGATTCTAACCCCACCCGAATTGTGTGACTGTTGTGCTTTCTTTTTAATATGTTGTATTGTCTTCATGTTGGAAAATTGTTTGTCCTTCCCCCCCCCTTTTTGAACTGTGAGCCGCCCTGAGTCCCCCCAGGGAAAAGGGCGGCATACAAATAAAGGGAAACTAAACTAAACTAAACCAGCTCCTACTCACCTGAATCCATCTTTGCAGACAGAACATTTGTCCATCTCGCCAAAGCATTTCTTACAGTTTTGATGACACTTCTGGCAACGTCTTTGACCTTTGTAGGGCAGGGAGAAGAGGCCGGGGTGAAAAGAAATTCCAGCGATTATGAACGCATAATTGCAAGATGTAACATTTATGATTTACAGAGTATTTAACGGCAAGTTGAACCATCCGGCACTGAATAATAACGGTACTTTTTTAAAAAAAAATTAGGCGGGATGACAGAAATAATTCACTTCAACTTAAGATATATCATTTCCTAGACCTTTTCATTTTGGAGAAATTCTAAACTTTGGCAAGCATATCTTAAATATTCAAAACCCAGGTCAATTAATTTAAAGGGCTGATTTTAAAACCACCAATGCTTTTTTCAGATTTTATTGAGAAGCGTCAGAAACATTCCTCATCCCATTTCAGATTGGCAGGAGATTAAATCAACGTCTTGAGTAATAAGGTTAAGCAGTACTTTCGATCTGAATCCAGGACATTTCACCTTACAAGTAAGGACATGGATGGTGGCTCTGTAACTCTTTAAAGCAGCTGCATCTTTTCTCAGAAATATACTTTAAAAAGCTGCATATACATATTATATGCACGTCAGAGGTGGGATTCAATTATCTTCCCTATCGGTTCGCAGATGTGAGTGTACGTGCCTCATTTGCACATGCGCATCGCCTTCTGCGCATGCGCAATGCTTGCACATTATATTGGGGTGGTTGGGAGGAGCCTCCGGCAGCCGCCACTACCGGTTCGCCCGAACCAGAGAGAACCAGCTGGATACCACCTCTGATGCACGCCTCTGCAAGCCATCATTCTGAAGCCAAATCCGCAGTACTACTCAATCCCATTGATTAAATTAGTTTAGTTGCATCTTTTCGAAGTCTTCACTTGCAATTAGAAATATCATTTATTTAAATGCTGGGTTCAGTAATGTAATCCTGCAGCGTGTCAATCAACCAACCATAGCTAGCCTTGATCAGTCCCCAGATCTCCTATTTTAATCAGTGAGGAACAACCGTGGGAGGGAAAATTGTTCACGTTAACCCAACAGGTTAGCTAAAACCCACTTCTGCAACAATATGTGTATCTCTCCAAATGCTGTTAGAGTACTTCGCCTGTCCAAATTGTACACATTAGGGAAAATTGCTTCCAAGCACTAAATAAATAAAAAACACCCTTTGTGCTAAAAGAAAAGAAAAAAGAAAACCGACGCAAACACGAAGCAAAATTAGTTTCAGCTAGGGAAAAGGGAAACCTGTCACAAAATCTCAGAAAAGAAACCCCCTTTTCCAGCTATGCGTTTCCTTAAAAGGCATTAGCTGAGGAAATAAGGAATGGTTCAATTTATCAAATGCAGGGAATAGCTCGACGGGTGTAAGATTTACATTGGGGTGAGCCAGGGCACGGGGTGGAAGGAGAAGATGACAGATTGATAATGCAGATACTTATTTATATCCCCCCTTTATCATTTTTATATATAATTCAAGATGGCGAAGATACTTAATTCTCCTTCCTCCTCTTGTTTTCCCTGCAATCACAACTCTGTGAGGTGAGTCAGACTGAGAGGGAAAGGAACTGGCCCAAAGTCACCCTGCCGGGACTAAAGCGGGACTTTTTCGTGCATAAGGCGGGACTAGAACTCAGAAGTCTTCTGGTGATTGGTCTAAGACAGCTTTCATGCCTAAGGCAGGACTAGAACTCACTGTCTCCTGGTGATTGGCCCAAAGTCATCCAACTGACTTTAATGCTAAAGGCATTAGTCTCCAAGTTTCTATCCTGTGCTTTAATCACTAGACCAAACTGGCTCTCAATGCAGGTTGCATATGTATAATCAACCTGTCTTCCCCTCTGCCTGTACGTCCGTCCGTCCATCCATCCATCCATCCATCCATCCATCCACTCACCCACTCACCCCTCTAGCCACCCACCCACCCACCCACCCTCCGTCCATCCATCCATCCATCCATCCATCCATCCATCCATCCATCCATCCATCCTACCATACATACATACGTATATACATACATACCATCCATCCATCCATCCATCCATCCTACCTTCCATCCATCTACTCATCCACTCACTCCTCTATCCACTCACTCACCCACCCACCCACCCACCCCTCTGTCCATCCATCCATCCATTCTTCCACCCATCCATCCTACCATCCATCCATCCAACCTTCCACCCACCCATCCATCCATCCTTCCTTCCATCCATCCATCCATCCATCCATCCATCCATCCAACCTTCAACACATCCATCCTACCATCCATCCATCTATTTATCTATCCTGTATCTCACCCCACTGTAAATCCTATATCAATCTAGCTACTCCATGTATCTGATGCAATAAAATTCAACTCATGAAAACTTATACCTTTTTTTAAAAAAATGTTACTTGGAAAAGGTGCTACCAGACTCTTAATGTTTTGTCTCTACAGACTGACATGGTTCCCCTCCTACAATGTAACAAAACCAAAACGGATTGATTTTTGCCCTCCCTAAGCAGGACAACCATCAATTAGTGGAACTGCCGATTGAGTGCAAACATTAAAGGTTTTAGAAGCTATTTCATTTTCAAGGAAGGATGAAAACAAAACTGGCTCTTAAAGCAAAAGATGCTACAAAGGCTACAAGCTTCTGTTTAATGCGCTGGAAAGTTTTATGCTTTTCTTTCCATTTTATGAGAGCTTCGGGGTAGCTTTGGCAATCTGAAAAATGTGAAATCAATTAAAAGACAAATTATTTGATTTAAAACTATTACGGTTCTTAGTTAATGTGTTTTTATATTGTTGCTAATGATGGTAACTCTAGATCTGTTTTGCAAGAGACCAACTAAAGTACACTAAGATGGATACAATTAAAAATACATAAAAATAATTGGCATGGAAGGAGGGAGGGAGGGAGGGAGGGAGGAAGGGAAAGAAGAAGGAAGGAAAGAAAGAAGGAAGGAAAACAGGGAGAGAGGAAGAAAGGGAGGGAGGGAGGAAAGAAGGAAGGAAAACATGGAGAGAGGAAGGGAGGGAGGGAGGGAGAAAAGGAGGGAGGGAGGGAGGAAGGAAGGAAAACAGAGACAGCACAGGAATTATTCATGCCACTTTCATGAAAATGAACTTAAAATTTTTATAATAGGTGAGAAACCATTGTAGATTGTACTGCAAATGTCCCCTCAGAGAAGTGGGGGGGGTGGCATTTCCACCCAGTAGTGACTGCTGGTATCGATTTCCCCATTCTTACCATCCTCAGAGTAAAACCCAGCTGGGCACAGCATCACACAAGTGTTTGTCTCTTGATGGTGATAATAGCCACGCTTGCAGGCTGTGCATGAGTTCTGACTTCTGCCCAAACATGCTTCGCAGCCCCTGTGACATCTGCGGCACTTGCGTTGCAGGCTGTCCCCAAAGTAGCCAGGAGGGCAGGAGTTCACGCACTTCCTGGAAAAAGTCCACAAACGTTCCAGATTAGACCAAAAGGAGGACCCACGATGGCAAGAGCTGCCAAACTAAGAAGAGCAGCAAAGTAGCTGGCATAGATTCTTTTTCTGATGTCTTCCATCATAAACATTAATGCTCATTTCTTGGGTCGATCTTGGACCAAGATCCCCAACTTGGTGTCCTCCAGATGTTATTGGATTAGCTCCATGTTTGACTCCATGGGCTGGAAATTATGTGAGTTGTAGTTTGACCTGCCTGGTGGACATCAAGTTGGAGAAATCAGCCTTAGAAGGATGGAGTTAGAAAGGAGAAGTTGGAGACCTTAGTATAGCTTTTTTTATCAGCCCGTCAGGGGGAGGAGGAAGCTACTGATATTAAAAAAGGGTAAGGAATTGTCTGGTGGTCATGTTACCTATGAAAAATCTGAGGTTAATAGCCACAGTGTACCCAGAGGACAGGTGGGGAAATGAGTGACATACAACATGTTGTTAGTTTAGAAATCTTGAGTGTGGAACTAACTGCGCAAAATGCATTAAACCCCCTCAGTGACCCAAGTCTTTTCCTGGCTTTTTTTCCTGCTGATTACCTGCCAGTTTTAACACTTCCAAGGCTGTAGTGGAAACAGTTCAGGCACTGATCGGCATTGGGACCATCGCATCCTTGGTCGCCACATTCCCTATGACACAGACCTTAGGGAGACAGACAGATCTGTTGAAAGAAGAGATATAAAACTCTTCCTAGTCCAACCTACACAATGGCATCCGGCACTTGGTCTATCAACGTACCACATATCCAGTAATCCAGTCTTCATACTACCACAAAGTATCTGTTGCTTGATTCATTCGCTTGACCCTACCTAATGATAGCGGCCCTTGGGCTATCTGTTAGTGCCAATAAAGGAGAAGAGCTGCGGTGGCGCAGTGGTTAGAAGGCAGTACTGCAGGCTACTTCTGCTGACTGCCAGTTCAGCAGTTCGAATCTCAGCAGGCTCAAGGTTGACTTAGCCTTCCATCCTTCCAAAGTGGGTAAAATGACGACCCAGATTGTTGGGGGGGGGGGACAAGAGGCTGACTCTGTAAACCACTTAGAGAGGGATGCAAAGCACTGGGAAACGGTATAGAAGTGCCATTGCTACATTTGCAGCTCAGGGTTCAAATGAGCTGTCCTTGGGGCTCTCTTTGAGCTTGGATTTTTACTTCCAGACATTTCATTACCAAAGTAGGTAACATCATCAGTGCTAGAAGGGAGTGGAGCCTGCATTGATGATGTTTCCTAGTTTGGGTCCAGAGACCACCAAGGATCTCCTTTATACTCTAATATTTTATCACAGTTACAGCCTTGGCTAACTGAATTGACAACCTGCTAAGCTTTTTATTTACTTGGGACTTGGAAAGTAACATCAATAAAAGACCACAAAGTTATGTGAACCCCTGTTAAGGTTTAGTCAATATCCTGTGTTCTAATAGCATGACTGTATGGTAACTATTATTCGTGTGCAACATGTGTGACTCCTAATGTAGAAAACTTTTCCTGTGAGCCAGCAGTGTAGACAACTCAGGAATAATAAAATAAACTTATTCTATTCTAATTCTAATAATGAATAAGGGTTTTGGGTTTTTTTGGCTATGGGGTCTTTTCCTGCCCTTTTAAAAATCTATTGCCATTTCAACTGCCTAGCCATTTCTTCTGCATCTCAAATCTGTTCTTCTTTTTGAGGCAACAAGACTGTATACTCCATAGCCTATCTCTCCTGCATTCTCTCCACTCACCTGCTGTTCTAGATAGAAAGAAAGATCCATATCAATCTTCCTGTATGGAAGTTAAGAGTGAGCACTTATCTGTGTGTGAAATGGAGAAAGCAGGAACCTTATCTTTGGTAAGCAATAAAATGTATCTTGAGCTGATCCAAGGATAAGAGGGGCTTACTCTGTTTGATGCTTGGCATCATCATTGCCATTGGCATCGTCAACTCTGGATAAACCGGTGTCTTGTGTTTTTATAGAATCTATTTATCTCAATATATCTACTGCAAAGACCTGAAGGAAGATCTTTTTTGCGGTAATAAGGTAGCTCAGTGTAATTTTACTGCTTGCATTCCCACTGATTGTTCAACCCATCAGTGTCTAAGGATGGATGAGGGATCTCTAAAACAAGTTAATCAAAATCTTTCTGAAAGGACTTTGGTGGGACACTATTAGAAAATACTAAAATACTAAATTGGGAAATATTTTTTTAAAAAATCCCAGGAAAAAAAATGAACAAACCATTTCTCTGTTATTGCTAAGGTACAACTCAATGCTGGAGAACTCATCAATTCAATTTAATTATTTAAAATAGTTTTAATTGTTATCATTCACATTTCATTTTGTTTTTCCTTTGGCATCCTTTCTTTAATTATTCTATTTCACCCTTTCTTGATATTAGTGTAACTCTTGTTTTGCAGCGAGTTGTCACACAGTGAATTGGCCTTGACAAGTTGTCCTGTGGTCAGTTGGGTGTGATGACATGGCCACGGGCAAGTTGCCCTATACCCTCTGCAGATAGACTTGTGCTAAACCTGAAGAATTAGTTTTTGAGAATCTTCTTAGCAAATTTATGGTCTAGGGCAGGGGTTGGCAACCCATGGCTCTGGGGCTGCATGTGGCTCTTTCATGCCTCTGCTGTGGCTCCCTATTGCCGGTCGGCTCCACAATTGATAAGGCTTTCTGTTAAGACAGGTAGAGGGAAAAAGGAAGCCGTACTAGGAGGAGTCTCTATGGTGGGGGAACTGGACTTCCAGTCAGCAGAGGAAAAAGGATGCCGCGCTAGAAGGAGAGACTCTGTGGTGCGGGAACAGGATATCCGGTCAGCTACAGAATTGAACAGGGGGCTTCTGGTTAGGACCTTTGTGCCTCTGAGTATTTAAGGTTGCCGACTCCTGGTCTAGGGCTACTTCCACATCTGAACTGCATGGCTGCCTCAGACAATTTTAGTGAGTTTTTCTCTTCAGGAGAAGAGCTCATTTCTACAGGGACATCTATGCCTTAGGAAAGTCAGGAGACAGTTGGACAAACCAACCATTCCATTGAAAAACCAAGCATCTGCCTCAGATTATCATTACATATAAGTGTTAGCAAGAAGACCGTGTTTCTTAGAAACTCCCGTCTCCAAGTTTCTCCTTGGAACAACATGAAAAGTGCCATTGCATTTTGGGGTCCCCCCCCTCTCGTTTTGCAGGATTGGGATATACTAGCCGACTTGTGTGTTCAGTGCTAGATTGGGCACAACTCACACAGAGACAGTGGCTACGTTTTCAGAAGACCTTTAATTACTTTGGCCCCGTCATGTGGTTCTATCATACAATGACATTTTACATTAGACGCAGTTTTATTTCCCAACAGTTTGATCAAAGCTTGCCGGGGGGGAAAAAGGGAAAATTGTGTGCTTTGTATAAAAATGAAGGACCTCGTTGTCATTGGTGTTTTAATTGCTGTCTCTATTCTTCTGAACAAGGCAGCCACCAGGAGACACAAGGCGTATTGTGGGGGCTGCGCAGTTCCATTCTCTGACTATGGGTAATCAACTTCAGATGTTCCCATAATTGAAAAAGTCCTTCTCGTTCTTTTCCAAGCCTAACAAGGCCAGCCCCCACAATGCCAGAATGTCTCTTCTTTCTTGTTGTTTCAATTAAAACCAAAATTCTTGGAAATCTGAAAGGGATCTCGTTTTATCTGAATTTGTATTTGTGGTTCCCAAGGAAGAAAGGGAATGCCCTGCTGTTGATTTTCATTATGTTGTAAGAGAAACAGCTTCTTGGAAATTCATAGAAGAACATTTCCAAGCTTAGCTTCGTGGGCGATTGAGCAATCCTGAAATAAACGTTCTCCATGTTCCTAGACTGCAAAGTGCCTGGACTGGTTTTTTCAAAGACAAGAAACAATGGATGGCTCCAGGGGTGAAAGGCTCTGAAGTCTGCTACCGGTTCACTTCAAACGTGCGCTTGGCGTGCATGTGCACCGCAGGCGCTACCACACAATGCTGAAAAAGGAGGATTAAGAAGCCTTAAGAAGTCTGCAAAGGTAAGTAGAACAGCGAGGGGGGGAGGGAAACAACTGTGCCGTATGATCTTGGTTCTCTAGGAAGCAGGATTTCCTGCTTATTAGCAAATATAAATCACGTGGCAAAGCTGATTGTCATACAGGTGACTACCGGTTTGCTCAAACTGGTAGCATTTTTTCCCTACCGGTTCAGGCAAAATGGTCTGAACTGGTAGCATTTCACCCCTGCATGGCTCCTTATGCACAGGAAGACTAGAATAGAATAGAGCTGGAAGGGACCTTGGAGGTCTTCTAGTCCAGCCTCCTGCTCAAGCAGGAAAGTCTATATTATTTCAGATAAGTGATTGTCTAGTCTCTTCTTAAAATCCTCCAGTGATAGAATGCCCACGATTTCTGAAGGAAAGCTGTTCCATTGGTTAATTGTCCTCACTGTTAGGGAATTTCTACTTCGTTCTAGATTGCTTCTCTCTTTGGTTAGTTTCCAACCATTATTTCTTGTCCTGCCCTCTGCCGATTTGTAGAATAATTTGACCCCCCTCTTCTTTGTGGCAGCCCATCAAATACTGCAATCCTGCTATCATGTCGCCCCTAATTCTTCTTTTCTTTAAACCAGAAAAACCCAAATTCTGCAGCCATTCTTCATATGTTGTAATCTCCAGGCCTTTGATCATTTTAGTTGCTCTTTTCTGAAGCAGAGCTAGAAAGGAGAAACAAACAGTTTGGGGTATTTTACCTGTATATTCATCTTCTTCCTCTGGGATCTCCATCTGATTTTGGAAGAAAGCAACTTTTGAAGGCTCCATTTCCAAAGACGGCGGGTCCAGCATTGTTGACCTAAAGTGCTGAGTGCTGATATTAGAGGAAGGGTGCTCAGCTGTTCCGTATAAAATGAGGCTCCATTCTTTTAGCTTCCCTAGGAAAGATTAAAAGTTGACATGATTTTCCTCAATGAGCTGTAATTTTAGTTAAGAGGTTCTCAGTGTTAGTGAATGAAGAACCCATTGAAAGAGGTGCAAAATGGTACAGGGTCAGAATAAAAGAATAACAGGGTTGGAAGGAACCTTGGGGAGTCTTCCAGTCCAACCCCTTGCTTGGACAGGAAACTCTATACCATTTCAGACTTTCCAGGTTGCCCAATCTCTTCTTAAAAACTTCCAGTGTTGTAAAAGGTAAAGGTTCCCCTCGCACATATGTGCTAGTTGTTCCTGACTCTAGGGGGCAGTGCTCATCTCCATTTCAAAACCAAAGAGCCAGCGCTGTCGAAAGATGTCTCTGTGGTCATGTGGCTGGCATGACTAAATGCCGAAGGCGCCCGGAACGCTGTTACTTTCCCACCAAAGGTGGTTCCTATTTTTCTACTTGCATTTTTTACATGCTTTCGAACTGCTAGGTTGGCAGAAGCTGGGACAAGTAACAGGAGCTCAATCCATTACGCAGTTCAGTGGCCTAGAGGTGGAGCTCTTGCCTCACCATCAGGAGGCTGTGAGTTCAATCCTAGGTAGAGGCAGATATTTCTCTCTCTGGGCGCAATGAGAATATATCTGCTGAACAAAACTCCGCATTGCCGACAGGAAGGTCATCTGGCCAGTAAACCCTCTGCTAGCTGCATGCAGTTGCCCAGACTCCACCCTGCAAGGGAGTATGGGTTAGGGCTACCGTTAAAAGAAGAAGATGATGATCTTTAGAGCTTTCCTGGAACAGTGGGAATACTTCAATACAGGTAGTCCTGGACTTACAAGCATTCTTTTAGTGACTGTTAGAAGTTACGACAGCTCTGAAAAAAGGGATTTACAACCAATGTCCATGCGTATTCTGTACTTCAGAAAAAGGGCTGTTTGGAGAGCAGTTCTCTGCAGCAATTATACATGGGCAGATGGTTAGGAAATCTGTGACACCAACAGCTGTTGGAGAACTGTATGGAAAGAAAGCAAGTCAGCTGGGAGGTAGCAAGAGGAGGTATCTCCATCAACACTATACAAATGCAAGCGTCCTTACAAGTGAACTGCCTGCATCAGAGCTGTGGTACTTGGAATTCTGGGAGATATAATCCCAAGGGCTCTGTAAGATATCATATTGGGAAAGGCTGAGAAATTTATGCCTCTGGGGCTTTGTTCAACTTTTGCCCTTTTCTTCCATCTACTTCACCTTGCTGGTTTATTCCTCTGGCTATCTGAGTGAATACTTTAGCCACCTAACGAGAAGGAATGAAAGAGGAAAATAGGCAACCACAACAATAGAAGAGGAAAGGAAGAGAGGAAGAGGAGAGGAGAAAAGAGGGAAGGGAAGGAAAAGAAGAAAGGGGAAAGGAGAGGAAGATTGGGAGGGATAGGAAGAGGAGGGGAGAAGGTATGAAGGGGAAGAGGTATAGAGGAATAGGGGAGAGGAAGGGGAAGAAGGAAAGGGAAAGGAGAAGAGGAAAGAAGAAAGGAGAGAAAGGAGGGAGGGAGAAAAGGAAAGAAAAGTAGGGTGGAGGTAAAACAAAATAAGTGAATGGGATGGTAAGCAAAGCAATCCCGATCGTATATTTTATTTTTTATATGGAAAAAATGAATGTTTAAAAGTGTTAAAATGTGATAAGAATAAGAGCGATAGTGGGTGCACCTCGGTACACCCACGTTACACCTATCCTCCGCGAGCTGCACTGGCTGCCTATTGGGCTCCGGACACGCTTCAAGGTGCTAGTCGTTACTTTTAAAGCCCTACATGATATTGGACCTGGGTACTTGAGAGACCGCCTCCTGCCAATTACCTCCCTACGACCTATTAGATCCCACAGACTAGGCCTCCTCCGAATTCCATCTGCCAGCCAGTGTCGACTGGCAACTCCCCGGGGGAGGGCCTTCTCTGTGGCTGCTCCGGCCCTCTGGAACGATCTCCCCGTTGAGATCTGGACCCTCACCACCCTTCCGGCTTTCCGCAAAGCCACTAAGACCTAGTTGTTCCGGCAGGCCTGGGGCTGATGAATTTCCAGCCCCACATGAATGTTGCGAATGTTGTTGCATTTTAATCTGTTTGTCTTTATTTTCCTATTTGTATCCCCTTCCCCCCTTGGTTGTTAGCCGCCCTGAGTCTCTCGGGAATAGGGCGGCATACAAATTGAATAAACTACAACTACTACAACTATAACTAAGAGTATGTATACTTGTAAATGTGTGTATGAGACTAAAAAAAAAAACTTTTTTAAAAAAGAAGGAAGGACTCACTGGAGAAGAGCCTAATGCTGGGAAAGATTAGGGGCAAAAGAAGAAGGGGACGACAGAGAATGAGGTGGCTGGATGGAGTCACCGAAGCAGTAGGCATGAGCTGAAATGGACTCCAGAGGATGGTAGAGGACAGGAAGGCCTGGAAGAACATTGTCCATGGGGTCATGATGGGTTGGACACAACTTCGCAATTAACAACAACATTGGAGTAAATCTACTCCACTGGCAAAGTTATGACTGTTCTGGATTTCAACTCCATTGGTGCCACCACAAAGCCCTGGCATGGTTTGTGTGGTGTCAAGGGCAATTACACCTTTGATTTCCACTGCCAAGGCCTGGAAGACCAGAAACAATTAAAAAAAGAAAGGAAGAAAGAAATCCTACATTTCGACACAGCTTTTTTTTTTTTTTTTGGATCTGCATGTCAGCACAAATTAGTTTGGTGCTTTCTAATGGAATTTATATTGGAGATTTCTGTTGCTTTTTAGCCTCCTGTAAAGACTGGGGTGTGGGGGGGGGGCAAATGACAGACACACACACATCGTCTCTGAACATAATTTATGGTTCTTTTAGGGAAAGAGACCAGAGACCAAAAATTCAGGCAGAAAGAAGACTCCAAGGAGGAATGAAGCCTTCTTCTCAAACACCAATTCATCACCGGTCATTAATGTCACTCTCAGAAAGTCTGCAAGCTATAATAAAGGACAGTGACACCGAGAGCAGACATATATCATTTGCTTTGATAAATACAGTGTCTGTCCAGTACACAGAAGCATTTTTAAAATGTGCCACAAAAGAACCTTCTTTTCTTTGTTGAGTTCCAAGAAGTCAACCAATTTGAGGATAGCAGAGGAAAGGTTTCTAGGGTGACGGCCTTGTCACTATTGCCAACGAATCTTGAAAACCAGGGAAAAGCAAGCATTCCTCCTTGCTTCATGATAATTGCTCCTTCTAGACACTAATTTAGAGCCATGAATTTGTTGAGCATCATGAGAAAATAAAAAAGGTAAAGGCTTCCCCTGTCCAGTCATGTCTGACTCCACAGGGCTGTGCTCATCTCCTTTTCTTAGCTGAGGGACCACTGTTGTCCAAAGACACTATCCGGGGTCATGTGGCCAGCATGGCTGTATGCCAAGAGGCACAGAACACTGTTACCTTCCCACCAAGGTGGGACCAATTTATCTACTCTCATTTGAACTCCTAGGTGGGCAGGAGCTGAGGCAAGTATTTAGAATAACAGAGTTGGAAGGGACCTTGAAGGTCTTCTAGTCCAGCCCCCTGCTCAGGCAGGAAATCCTACACCACTTCAGACAAATGGATATCCAACATCTTCTTAAAAACTTCCAGTGTTGGAGCATTCACAACTTCTGAAGGCAAGTTGTTCCACTGAATAATTGTTCTAACTGTCAGGAAATTTCTCCTCAGTTCTAAGTTGCTTCTCTCCTTGATGAGTTTCCACCCATTGCTTCTTGTCCTACCCTCAGGTGCTTTGGAGAATAGCTTGACTCCCTCTTCTTTGTGGCAGTCCCTGAGATATCAGAACATTGCTATCATGTCACCCATTAAACTAGACATACCTAATTCCAGCAACCGTTCTGTATATGTTTTAGCCTCCAATCCCCTAATCATCTTTGTTGCTCTTCTCTGCACTCTTTCTAGAGTCTCAACATCTTTTTACATCATAAGTAGTAATGGGAGCTCACCCCATAACATGGCACTCGGGTCTCGAACCCAGTCTGACAAGCTCAGCATCTTTAATCACTGAGCCATCATGTTCCCCCCTGATGACTGAGAACTTCTCATGAGAATGGAAATCCATTCAAAAGAATTATCTCTTCTCTCTTCTCGCCTTTTCTTCATGGTGAGAATTCTGACTCCTTTATCCATCAAATGACTCACTGAACCAGTTCAACAAAGATATACAGTAGTTAGGCATTTCTGGTTGAAAATATCCATGGAAACTCTCTATTTGTTATAGAGTAGTGGTCCTTCCTGGAATCTGGGCACTGTGGAGTTGGTTCTTCACCTCCTCTTGTCTTCCCCCCAGAAAAACAAAATCAAGTACAAGTCAATATGGAACCAAGAAGAAATGGACTTCTTAGGAATCAGCTTGTAACTAACCTTTGGAAGCAATCAGCAGAAATCTTGGTATATATTAAGCGTGGAAGACACTCAGAATTATGACTTGGCTGCAGGAACTGCAATGTGGTTGGTTTAGTTTCAGCTTAACTGAGCATGACTCTTAGCCACTGCAGAGCACAAACCACAATTTATGGCCAAGAGTGCCATGTAAGCATAGTCAATTGTAGCTCAGTTAGTCAGCTGTGATTGTACAAATTATGGCTTGGCACAAAGTGTGAATCCAGCCACTGTAAAAAGGACTGCAAATACTCTTACACACTTACCTTGTATGTCTGGGTTGCGAACATGATAGGGTTTATCCTGCACCTCCAGTGTCCATTCTCCAGCTGCCCTTTCACCCCAGCAATGGACAGTCATGAATTCCCAGTGTTTGAAGCCTTCGTTAGACTCATCATGCTGTCTGTTAACGAGATACCAGAATCAAGAGTTCAGACTCAAACTATTGACCAAACTGCAGAATTGGGAGGGGGATTATTTGCTTTGGGAGGGGGGTTATTTGCTTTGGGAGGGGGGTTATTTGCTTAGAGCAGCCAAGTCAATCGTGTTGTTGTAGGTGGAGTCAGAATTTCAAGGAAATGGGGCTTGCTTCATGGTTTAGGAAGAAGGTTGGAGTTTACTTTGTGCTTTAAAAGAAAGGCTATGCACTTTACTATTCCCACCGGCCCTGAAAACAGCAGGAACTATGTCCCCATAATTGTTAATAAAATTGTTTATTGTTAATAAAATTCATCAGAGATAATTTCCAGGGGAAGAATGAAGAGAAGGAAAGGAAAGGAAAGGAGGAGAACGGAAAGGAAGGGAGGGGAAGGATGAGAAGGGAAAGGAAGGACAGGAAAGAAAGGAAAGGGAAAGAAAGGAAAGGGAAACAAGGGAAGGGAAGGGAAGGAAGAAAAGATGAAGGGAAGGGAAGGGAAGGGAAAGAAAGGAAAGGGGAGGAAAGGGAAGAGGAGAAAAGGAAGAAGAGACGAAAGGAAGGGAAGGATGGGAAGGGAAAGGGAAGGGAAGGGGAGGGAAGGGAAACAAGGAAAGGGGAGAAAATGGAGGGGAGGAGAGAGGCAGGTCAGGACTGCATTCAGCTGCCCAGCTCCTGGGCCTTCCTAACACTAAGAAATAGCTATCATGTCTACATTTAACACAATTGTCCTAGTGAAACTCTATTCGGTTAGGCTTATGTGCTGTACACAAGAAGCTTAATCATAATGAAAGATCCATTCAACCATATTTCAATGAATCATCTCCTCATTTCTTTATTTTCCAACATTATCTAATTATGCCCAAAGCTACATCTGAAGCTTAAGGGCCATTAAACTTATAAAGTCAAGCTGGAAGTAAATTTTGGATTTCTATCTTATAAGGAGATTCCTTATCCGTGTGAGTTTCAACGTCTGTCTTGAATCACATTTTAGAAACTCAATAATTAGTTACCCCGTTATGACAAGTGATATTTATGGGTAAAATACATCAAAGCAACACAGTTTGCAAGTCTTTTGCTTTTAAAGTATTCATAGAAGGTAATTCAGAGGGAGGGGGGAATCAATGGGTTGGAAGAAACCGCAAATAAGTCAACATGTAAACTTCCCAGGATTTGGGGGATTGGACAGTAAATTAAATAAAATATAAATGAAACCATGCTCTGATACCTGATTCAAGAAATATCTGTATCCACCAACTAGCTGTTATATAGGTATGCATAAATATGAAATATGTGTCATATTTATTATATAATCTGTTCTGATTTTGGCTTCCCAAGAGCCTGAAGCAAACTCCTTGTCCCGACAAAAATCCCTTTTATTAATTGACTGTGAATTCTGCTCATTCACATCCAGCAAAGTCTTTCAAGGGAGGATTTACAGTCACAGACCTTATCTGGCTTGGAGAGCTGCCAGGCCAATATCTGCAAAACTTGGCAAGGAGTCTCGAAACTCCATGCCCCTTTTGCTCCTCTTTTATTTCCTCTGGGAGGGGCCATTCACCATCCACCTGTGGCCTTACTCCCAAGTCGACCCCTGTTCTTTAGCTGTTCCCTTCGTCTGGCAACTCTGTGCATACGCACACTGGGAACAGGCTCCAGCTGTTTGTCTGCCTCACTGATGTCTGACTCTGAAGGCAGCTGATAACTGGCACACAGCCTTGGCCCCCTCTCTGCCTCCAACACAGAGCCCACAGAGCCACCACAGCCTTCTCCAGCCTCCAGGACTGGCCCATGTTCCACCTCCTCACTGTCCGAAACTGCTGCCAGCTCCACTGGCTGCTGGAGGGCCACAACATAACCAACTGCAGCCCTTCAAAGACCTCTGTTGTATTCTGATTTTGAAACCAAGAAATAGTTTGACTTTTTTTTTTTCCATTTTGAGACTTACACTAGAGATGCATTTGCAAAGCCTGTGTTTCCATGGTTCATAATTTAATTAATTTTAACCAAGCATAAAATACAAAAGTGTATAAAAAGATAAAGATAAAATAGGGGAGGAAAGGGGGAAGAGAGAAAAGTATAAGGTAGGAAAAAAGCATTGATTTCTGATGCCTTCTGGAGCAGTAGAATAAGGTAATAAGATAAAATCTCAACTTTTTTACTTTTATATAATAGCATACCATAATATCTCCAAAGGAAAATGACACAAAAATCCAAATTACAATCTTTGGAGTGTTGAATTTTAAATCAGGAATTCATGTCCAGAATGTGAAGTTTAAAACAACCGATTTGGCACCCCGCCATCTCATCCAACGGAATGACAAGCACATGTGGCCACAGAATGACTGACAAATGCTTGTCATCAAAATTTGCAATCCACAAAGTCAGCCGGGAAAGAGACACACATTTCAATTTTAATGCACTTGCGTGTGCTACCAGCTTTCCTCCGCTGGTTCTTGCCAAGGGGCTGCCCCAAAATGCATCCACTTTGCTTCGCTTCAGCACCGCTGCTGCCCAATGATTTGTGTCCAAAGGGCACTTCTGTTTTGCGGCTCAGCCAACCCTGACTCGGCTGGGCAAACGGTACCCGCCTTTTTATAAAGGATGATTAAGACCTCTTGTTCATGTTCACAGCAAATGAAATCGCACCTTTTATTTCTCTGATGAAAGAGAAACGAAGGAGGGAGAATCTCACTCTCTACAACCCGTTTTTTCCCCCTCCTTTCCACTGGATTTCTGAATTTCAAATCACCAAGTTGGAATATGAAAACGAAACAGTACAGATGAAAGGGTGGTTACAAAGATATAATTATGCAAAAGGCTCGTGGGTTGAAGGAGATCAATAATCAGAGGTCCCATAAAATGGGCTGGGGCGACTGGCAAGCTACAAGCACACTTTTCAACTGGCTGGGTCAGTTACAGCTAAGATGTAAGGTGGCTTGCTTCTTTCTGGCTTAGCATGAAAGGAGCCGAGGTGGCACAGTGGTTAGAGTGCAGTACTGCAGGCTACTTCAACTGACTGCTAGTTGCAGTTCAAATCTCAGTCTTCCATCTTTCCAAGGTGGGTAAAATGAGGACCCAGATTATTGTTGGGGACAATAGGTTGACTCTGTAAACTGCTTAAGAGAGGGCTGTAAAGCACTGTGAAGCGGTATATAAGTCTAAGTGCTATTGCTATTTTCCTTCCTTCCTTCCTTCCTTCCTTCCTTCCCTTTACAGTGGTTAGAATGCAGTATCGCAGGCTAAATCTGCCCACTGCCAGCAGTTTGATCCTGACCAGCTGAAGGTTGACTCAGCCTTCTATCCTTCCCAGGTGGGTAAAATGAGGACCCAGATTGTTGGGGGCAAGAGGCTGACTCTGTAAACCGCTTAAAGAGGGCTGTAAAAGCACTGTGAAGCGGTATATAAGTCTAAGTGCTATTGCTATTGCTAAAGGAGTACCTATTTCATTACATCTCCTGTCACCCAAGTCCTGTTATCTCTCTGGGATGTCAAAGAAGAAAAGGCTGCAATACAATTAGAATCCATCCAGGAAAACTACTAGATCAGGGTGGAACATCAGAGGAAAAAAGAAAAAATGGAAGACAAAGTCACTCATTTAAAACCTTTCTTTTCCCTATATCTATGCTTGAGTCTTCAGTAAGGCTGCTTGTTATCATTCGATGGCCAATCCAGGTCAAAAAGCAGATACAGATTACAGAATGATGGTCTCAGAAGGGACCTTGGAGGTCTTCTAGTCTAACTCCATGCATTACTTCTGAGAAACCCTCAAAGTTTGACTCAACTGAGGTTACTTAGGGCAGCATTCATAGGACACATGTCCTCCTCCCAGATTATTTTCAGCAATAAGATCATTGCTTTCCTGTTTCAAAGCCAACTTCTTCAATTCTCCATCTCGCCCCCTTTTTTGGCTCTTTGGACAACCCCATTGGTTGCCTTGTGGGAAGATTAGAAACTTGCCTTCCTCCCTCCCTCCCTCCCTCCCTCCCTCCCTTGAGCTCCCTTCCCATCAGTTCCTTTGGGGAAACAGTGGGAGGTATCCAAGAATCCCAATTGTGTTGTGGATGAGATCCAGTGCCACTCACCTCCTCGCCAGCAACTGGGACTTGGTTCCTGAAGGAGAAGTTAGGTATATTTGTAGATCTCCCCGCCGAGGATGCGCAATGGAAATCCGTACGACGACATGCTCCAAATAGACCACATGATGCTCCGGGTTGTCAGCACAGGCGCTGGTTAGAGTCATAGTTCGGATTGTTTTATTGGCAGGGATGAACCTGTGTGGTTGGAAATAACAAAAATAAAGAGAATAAAGACAAGCCTACTGACATCTCTCAAACAGTGGCAGCATCCACACGGGGAAGACTTCCTTCAAAATGTTAATTCTTAAGATTAACTCAAATCCATTTCCTCTAAATTCAGATAAATATAAGGTGTAATCCATCCCAATCATTTCCAAGTCAGGAGACCCAACACCCCAATCCTGTTTGTCACTCCCAAGAGTCATTGTCACTCACTGCGGAACAAATTGAGCCAGATTAAAACCAGGGCATGATTTAACAGATTAACAGAGTTGGAAGGGATCTTATAGGTCATCTAGTCCAACCCCCCACTCAAGCAGGAGACCCTACACAATTTCTGACAAATGGCAGTCCCATCTATTCCTAAAAGCCTCCAGTGATGAAATTCCCACAACCTCCGAAGGCAACTTCTGTTCCATGGGTTGATTGTTCCCACTGTCAGAAAAATTCTCCTTATTTCCCGGTTGAATCTCTCCTTGTCCAGTTTCCATCCATTGTTCCTTGTCTGGCCTTTGGGTGCTTTGGAAAATAGCTTGACCCCCTCCTCTCTTCGGCAGCCTCTTAAATACTGGAAGACTGCTATCATGTCTCCCCTGGTCCTTCTCTTCACTAGACTAGCCATGTCCAGTTCCTGTAACTGTTCTTCATATGTTTTAGCCTCCAGTCCCCTAATCATCTTGGTTGCTCTTCTCTGCACTCTTTCTTCAACATCTTTTTTATAGTATGGTGACCGAAACTAGATGCAGTATAGGTGTGGTCTTACTAAAGCTTTATAGAGTGGTATTAGTACCTGACTTGATCTTGATTGTATCCCTGTGTTAATGCAATTTAGGATTGGATTGCATTGGCTTTTTTGGCTGCCTCTGCACACTGCTGGTTCATATTTAGCTGGTTGTCCACTAAGACTCCAAGATCCCTCTCACAGTCACTGCTAGTAAGCCTGGTTTCACCCAGTTTGTATGTGTCTTTTTGGTGATTCTTACCTGAGTGTAGGACTTTACTTTTCTCTACATTGAATTTCATTTTGTTAGTGTTCAAGTCTGTCAAGATCCATCTGGATCTTGAGCCTATCTTCTAGGGTGTTAGCTATTCCTACCAGCTTAGTATCATCTGCAAATGTGATTTGCAGATCAAATGCAAAATGCATTTATGCTTATATGTATCTTGTCTTTTTATGTACACTGAGAGGATATGCACCAAAGACAAATTCTTTGTGTGTCCAATCACACTTGGCCAATAAAGAATTCTATTCTGTTCTGTTCTGTTCCGTTCCGTTCTATTTCTATTCTATTCTATTCTATTCTATTCTATTCTATTCTTCATTCCTCCATGCTATGCTATGCTATGCTATGCTATGCTATGCTATGCTAGGCTAGGCTAGGCTAGGCTAGGCTAGGCTAGGCTATTCACCAAAGGCAAAAATGATTTAACACAGGGCAGCTTCCAACCTCAGTCCTACAACTGTTTTTAATCATTTCCCTTTAGAAGAAGATAGCATTCTGGGTTCTCTTTCAAGTGAAGGGTTCCATGCTTTAAGAGGGAGAGGGGCATTGATTCTGCTGCATTGCCACCAGCAATAAATCAACTTCTCACTTAGAATCCAAAACATATTGCTAATGTCTAATTTACAGGGAGAGGCTTGCTCATTGGTTTCAGACTCGCTCTGTGGATATGCTTTTGAGCATCTGGTGAAGGTTCCTCTGGAGGAGGATGTTACTTGTCTTTTATTTTTTGGCTTACTCATAAAAGGAGAGTCTATGAAAACCATGAGCGGTGATGTCATTTCTTGGAGAGAAAAGATCTTTGTAAGTGAACTTCAAAACATTACTTGCATGCAGTATGATTTCGCTGTTCTGCTCGGTGGTCCTCAACGTGCAGTTGAAGCCGTCCCCAGCGCCAATGCCAAACAGAGAATGAAAGGGCAGAGAATTCAAGGTTTTCTAGGAAATCCAATCCTACGTTACACTGGTATTGTTGTCAATATTTGAAATTATGTTTGGTCCGGGATTATTTTTGAGGACAAATGTATGGATTAGGATAAATAAATACCCGGGCAATGCCAGATTATCAGCTAGTACAAGATAAAAGAGGCAACGTGGAAGGCTTTTTTGTCATGTTGAAGGTATGCTGTGGTCTCCCTTTTCAGATTAGTGCTATTCAGATTAGTGCTATTCTTCTACTTCTTGTGTCATATCCATCACTGGATGTTGGCAATCATGTTGGCAATCCTATTATTATTAACAGCTGCAAGAAAAATTGCTGTTGAGTTTTGTCCAAACCAGTCCTAGATTTTGAAGCCATGATGCTATTCTTAATGAGGAATTTTGGGTTTTTTTATGCTAACTTCATTGATGACTTCATACATCTTAGGACTCTAGAAGAAGTGCAGAGAAGAGCAACAAAGATGATTAGGGGGCAGGAAGCTAAAACATATAAAGATTGGTTGCTGGAATTGGAATTTCCTAGTTAAAGGAAAAGAAGGACTAGGGGTGACATGATAGCAGTGTTCCAATATCTCAGGGGCTGCCACAAAAAAGAGGGGGTTAAGCTATTCTCCAAAGCACCTGAAGGCAAGACAAGAAGCAATGGATGGAAATTAATCAAGGAGAAAAGAGTCTAGAACCAAGGAGAAATTGCCTCCAGAAGTTGTGAATGCTCCAACACTGGAAGTTTTTAAGAAGAGACTGGACAACTATTTGCCTGAAATGGTATAGAGTTTCCTGCTAAGCAAGGGGTTGGACTAGAAGACCTCCAAGGTCCCTTCCAATTCTGTTATTCTGCTCTGAGCTTTGTAACCATTTCCCCACATGTCCAACATAGCACTATCTTGATGGGTTGAGTAAAATAATCAAGATACCTTTTTAAAAACAGCATATAAAAATTAAAAGTATTAGGTCAGTGTTGGCGAACCTTTTCCGCACTGAGTGCCGAAATGGGGGCGCGTGCGCGTGGGAATGCCATAAACTGGAAGAACAGCTCCCTCAGCGCATGCACGGACAGGGAAGCTCAATTCCTATTTCTGGTGTGTACATGCGCACCAGTCACCTGGTTTCTGATGTGCATGCACATGCAAAGACCAGCTGGTCAGTTGCTCATGCGCACCAAGGAGCTGCTCTTCCAGTTTCTAGAACTCCAGCACACACGAATACCAGCTGGCCGGTTCACGGAATCCAGAAGAGCAACGGGCAACAGCTGGCATGCCCATAGAGATGGTGCTGCATGCCATTTCTGACATGCGTGCCATAGGTCACGGTGAACCTATGGTGATAAGGACCAAAGAAAATTAAGAATAACACCATGGCAACTATTATTTCTTAGATCCCGCCTTGAGTTCTTTTGCTTTCTGCTCAATCATTAGAGTAATCTTGATGCCTTAGGGATGTCAAGGAATTGGTCATCAAAAGCCAAGCCCAAAGACAGACATCATTGTTGCTAAGCTGGATGCTAGCAGAAATGGGGGAAACAATATCCTTTTAATCAATGCTCTCGATTGCTTGGAAGACTTTCTCCCGTTCCTTAGATGGAACTGAGCAACTGCTAGGGGAGAACAGCCAAGCAGCAGCTCAGGTCGTAAATCGCAGGGAACATCATGAAAGCCAGGTGAAGGATGGCCGGGACAGACTTCCTTGATCAAAGCAAAGCCAATTCTTTGCTCACAGCCTGCAGCCCAAAACTGGTTTCTTCCTGGCTTCCTACCAAGTTGCTACATAAGCCGGCAGGAGACACTTCTGTGCTGTTTGGTTTTAGCTGAGCAGCCCCCATGGTCCAAATAAAGAATCGA
Source organism: Thamnophis elegans (assembly GCF_009769535.1). Classification (NCBI taxonomy): domain Eukaryota; kingdom Metazoa; phylum Chordata; class Lepidosauria; order Squamata; family Natricidae; genus Thamnophis; species Thamnophis elegans. The sequence continues at coordinate 16,218,460 of NC_045556.1, read as the reverse complement.
ATGCTAGTAAAATGAACAGCTGAGCCAAAGGATAAGCACTCAGTAGGTTAGAGGGCAAAGTGTCTATGGAGATTCACAGACCTCCAAGTCATGCTTGTCCCAGAAGTTTTGTTCCTCGTCCACGAAGCTTCTTCAGCTCTGAAGAAGCTTCCTGGATGGGAAGCAAAAATCTTTGAAGGAACCGATGAGCTCTGTACTTCCGTTAACCCTTGGAAGGATTATTGCTTGGACTTTTCTGTGTGTGGATGTCATGAATTACCAATAGTTAAATAAAGAGGGCTTTTTGGGACAAGGGGTTTTGTTTCTTGATTCTGCTAAGGCTGGGTCAGAACATTGGCTTTGCTTTGTCAGAAAGGCAGCTGGGAAGATCAGAAATGGTGATCCCATGACTGTTGTGGCCCAGCAGGAGCCGTTGGAGCTGCCACCAGACTCCAACAGCGAGGGGCCCTATGAGTCGGCTCTGGAGGATGTGGAGAACCCTGGACAGGGTTCTGACTCTGAACAGGGCGCAGAGAGGCTGGTTGGCCACCAGGAGGCACCTGAGCCTTGGACCAGTGGGGAGGAGACAAGGGAGAGTGAGCCGGAGGCCAGTAGTGAGTTGTTCCTGGATGCACGCCATTGAAGAGCTACTAGGGGTCAGGAACAATTACACAATTACAGGAGGTGATTGTACTCAACTGGTGGTCATTAGGCTCCTCTCCAGACTATAAAAAGCTACTTGTGCACACGCCCCTCTTTGCAGAAGTCAATGCAGGATTGAATGTCGGAGGACATTACTGTGAGCTGGCAGGCTGGATTGCTGCCAAGCCTTATCTATGTTTATTGCTGCCTGAGTTTGTCTGAGTTGCTGCCAAGGTCCTTATCTGTTTGTTCTGCTTGGCTTTCAGCCACCGAGGTCTTGGTGTCTTGCTATTAAAGTACATTCCAGTTAAGCTTGTCTCGGCATTCGTTACTGGACGGGGGAGGGGGTCAGAACACATGATTATGGGATATTGAAGCGTGTTAAGTACACATTGGTTGCCAAGCACCATCATGTGACTGTGAGAATGCTGTGACAAGGATCGGTTGTATCTCACTTTTTTTCAGTGCCGCTGTTACTTCAAACTGCTAGTAAAATGAACAGCTGAGCAAAGGGTAAGTAAGTTAGAGGGCAAAGTGCCTAAGGAGATTCTCAGTCCTCAAGGTCATGGTTGTCCAAGACGTTTCGCTTCTCATCCAAGAATCTTCTTCAGCTCTGAAGAAGCTTCTTGGATGAGAAGCGAAATGTCTTCAAAGCAAAACAAGGAAGTCCAGTTGCCTCTTGAAAAAGCGCCTTTGGGATTAGAGGGCAAAGAATGATAAATTCAATAAATGAATCCAAGCTTAAATAGAATCTCATATAAACCATTGATCGAGTTGCCTTCATAGAGTCTTAAACTGAGCCTTATGCCACCTTCTTTTCCCATGGCTCTATAGAAGATCTCTACCCGTCTGAGTCCAATCATAGAAAGATGATGGCTAAGTAATCAAGGTAGCCAGCACCCCACCCAAATGTCTAAAGCAGTGTTTCTCAACCTTGGTGACTTGAAGTCCTGTGGACTTCAACTCCCAGAATCCCCCAGCTGGCTGGGGGATTCTGGGAGTTGAAGTCCACAGGACTTCAAGTCACCAAGGTTGAGAAACACTGGTCTAAAGGGTGTGGAGGGACCGGATCGACAACTCTGGGAACTGCACAGCTGCACAAATTGGAAGCATTCGAGGAAGGGAAACAATTGCGGAGGGAAAACTTGATGACGAAGAGAACTAATATTGTCTCCTGGTGAACTATGAAACTAAGGGCAGGTGTGAAACCCCACAAATCTGGATGTATTTCTGCCAATGTCTCCAAAACATCACAGGTGAAATCAGAGGTGAAATGTACATGCTGAAGTCATTTATTTAATAACGCATGGCACAGCATGTGTGTGCATGTGCATATAGTCATACAGCTGCTCTGGAGATACAAATGAACATCAAATATTTAGATGGGGTGAGCGTGTGTTTTATTTTAGTTACTTTCCGTCTTTCTATTCCCATGTTAATGTATATTCTGTGTCATGCAAAGAAAGCAATTCTTGTCCCTTTATAAGTAAGGAATTGTTATCAAATGCTTACTATCCATTCAGTTTTTCTCCTTTTCCGAGAGGTCATGGTCCTTTCTTACTTGTGCATTCACAACACCTCTAGCATGAAGTAGAGTGGGCTTAAACAGGGAGATTGAGTCGAAGTTTCATGGTTACAAAGGCATAACTATTTCACTGCACTGATTCTAAAACAGGCAGTGGAAATCATTTATGCAGTCTTAGTGTAAAACCAGAACACTGTTTAGCTACATCTAATAATATTTTCCTTTGTGAATCCTCACCCCGAACAGGAGGAGGAGAATTGTTTGTACGTGCATGGAATTACGAGCAAAGGCCAAAGTGAATTAACTTTCAGCCACCTCTGGGGTTTCAGAAAAGGTTTTGCACAAGTTGGTAATTAGAACGGTTTGTCATCAGAAAAGCCGTGCCAAATTAAATCAGGAGAAAAGAAACTTTTAGAAGGAACCAAGAACTAAAACAACAACAGCAGCAGCAGCAGCAACAACAACAACAAAAGAGTTGGGGAAAAGCTTGAGAAGATTTAGGGACATATCTGTGAGCATAGTCTTGCAAGGAACAAGCCAAAGCAACCTCATAATAAAGCAGTCCCATGCCCAGGGAAGTTCAGATGCTGCGTTTGAGTTAAAACCCACAAGGGACAAAGTTGTGGGGCATTCTATCTCTTGCTAGTATATTTCCAGCTGTCTCGATGCAGGTGTGTGTTTAAAAGAGCCTGCAGTTTTTCCAGGTCATGTCAGTTTTCATGACGGACAATTGAGACCTTCAAGCAAAACACTGCAAGGTAAAAGTGTTTAGTGCAGGTATATGTTTACTTCACATGGGTGGTGTGGTGGCCTAGAGATGGAGCTCCTGACTCACAATCAGGAGGCTGTGAGATCGATCCTAGGGAGAGGCAGATATTTCTCTCTCTGGGCACAATGAGAAAATATCTGCTGAACAAAACTCCGCACTGGCGACAGGAAGGGCATTTGGCCAGTAAATACTCAGCTCCATTCAGTTGCCAGGATTCCACCCAGCAAGGGATCATGGGGTCCTTAAAAGTTGATGATACATTTGCTTCAGAGGTGGGTTCAGGTGGCACTACTGCCGGTTCGCTCATGTGCGTGCTTCGTGCATGCGGGCACTTGATGTGCGCTGCACATGCATGCACAGTACAATTAAAATCATTCTGCACATGTGCAGAACCAAAAAACACGGTGCCGCCACTGTTGGCGCTGCCCGGGGAACCGGTTTGGGGGTGTGGCAGGCTTAGGTCGCTGCCAATTCCAGCGACCCAGACCACCAAACCACTATTGGTTCGGCCAAACCAGTCTGAACCAGTCCGAACCCACCACTGGTTTGCTTCACACCATGCTTCCTCCCTCCTCTTTCCTTCTCCCCTTTCCATTACCCTGGTTATGCCCTTGACTTACAGCCAGTCACAATCTGATCTACAGTTTGATATGGGACCCCACAGTCACACTGAGCGGAGGATACTCGGCACTGACATCATGGCCAAGAATCAGTCAAAGAGTCAATCCATCCAGATGTGAGCACTCTCAGGACACTCACCAAGGCTTCTTATTTGAGGTTCCCACACAGATGTGCTGGGCAGGAACGGTCTTCCATCTCTTGGCTTCCACCACCAGAGATTCTGCATCTACCAGGCCAAATCCATACAAATGGCTAACTGGAAAGAAAAGTGTCTCAGAGATTCACTGGTTTATTGGGGGAAAAAACCCACACAATTATTATTTTTTTCACAATTTTGTAAAGAAAGGATTTCGTCTGCAAATATGCGAGAGCTTTGCACAAGCCTTTCAATGGAGTCCCTTTCTATAGATGTTCTCTTTGATCCTTTTCCTTTGGGCGTCCCGATTTTCCATACCGCTCTGGTTTCAAGGTTTTTCTTTCTTCCCCACACGCAATCATCTGTATTTGTACGGTAGCTCAATCTCTGGCAAGTCATCTTGATAAACAATAAAGGGGGGGGGGACACCCTATCCTCAACATTTAATATGCAACCTGCACCCTTCAGATGTTAATGTATTACAATTCCAGCATCCTCAGTTAGCCTGGCCAATGGAGAATGAGTTCAACAATATCTAAAGGGCCACGGATTTGCCACCTCTATGCAAAACAAATTGAATTGATCATATGATAGCAAGAAAAGTTAAAAAATGAAGAAAATGAGGAACCCAATGGGAAGGAATATATGTAGCCCTGGATTGAACTATGCCAATCCTTGATGTTCCTCTCCTCTGCCCTCTCTTCTCTTCTCTCCTCTCCTCTCATATTTTCTCTCCTCTCCTCTTCCCTCCCATCTTCTTTCTTTCCTCTCCTCCTCTCCTCCCCTCTTCTCTCATTTCATCTTCTCTCCTCTCATCTTCTTTCTCTCCTCTCCTCTCCCCTCTTCTCTCCTCGCCCCTCTTCTCATCTTCCTTCTCTCCCCTCTTCTCTCCTCTCATATTTTCTCCTCTCATCTTCCTTCTCTCCTCTCTCCTCTTCTTTCAATTCTCTCCTCTCCTGTCCTCTATTCCCATCTTCCTTCTCTTCTCTTTCTCTTCTCTTTCCCCCCTCCCTTCTTTCCCTCCCCCCACTCTCTCTCTCATTTGCACACTTTTAAAATATACATATGACCTTGTGAATATATTGCCAGGTGACTCATAATTGGGGATATTGTTATTCTGAACAGCTGAGCTGACTACTATCATTTATTTTGGATGTTCATATACTGAATGAGTCAGCAATTCTTAAACATGTCTCATCTAGACCTGCTGGAAGTCCAACTGCTTAAATTCTCTGCCAAAGCCCAAAGCCAGTAGTGATAGTGTCGAACTAGAAGCGGAGACATTCAGGTTCTAATCTAAACTGCCCTTATGCACAGAAACTCCTCTGTTGCTTAAACTGAATTCATGTCTTGTTTTGGTCATGTTCCTTTATGTTAAAGATAAACAAAACCAAAAACCCTGGAGAATTTTCAATTTTTTTCTTGTAATACAACATACTGTGTTTCCATGAAAATAAGACAGGGTCTTATTTTCTTTTGAAACCCCCCCCCCCAAAATAAGCGCTTGGCCTTATTTTCGGGAAGCTCTTATTATTTTTGAGGTGCAGGAGGCAGTGAGCGTGGTCACCTCATGGCTGCTGCTGTGTTGCAATATTTTCATAGAGGGCTTATTTTTGGGGGAGGGTTTATTTCAGCGCATGCACTCAAAAGCCCAATTGGGCTTATTATCTGGGGAGGTCTTATTTTCAGGGAAACAGGGTAGCACAATCATGCCTATCCCATCCATTAGAAAACATTTGCAAAATTCTTTCTTGGGCACCCATAAGCTCAACTCTCTGTCTGCGTGTATGTACAGGCACATCTGCTTCCATTCGTCATAGAAAAATCCAGGAGCAACAGGCTATTCTCGTTCGGAAGCCTGCAATAGTTTTAACTAAAGGATTACTGCAAAGTCGCTCTAAAATAAACACAGGAGGCAGAAGGTAATTTTGACAACAGCTTATTCTGAACCTGGACAGCATCAAGGTTCCAGCAAAAACTAAAGCCAAAGGGAGAGGGAAAAAAACAGAGAGGGGGGGAGGGGAAGCAGAGAAATTTCTCAGATCGAGTTAGAGAAATCAATTCGGTGAAAGTTAAGCCTTCTCCCGAATGCTATTTTTGCCTAAGATTTTTGCCTGCTGAAACAGACGAGCGCTTGTAAATATCTCCCGATTAAAGCCGGGCTCTAAGAGGATTAGCAGGACTCAGAAGGATGAAGGATTCTTGGTAGGTCTACAACATATCACGGATGCTCAAGTCCTCTCTGGCTGCCAAAACCTGTGGGGATTCCGAGCTGGCCTTCTAATTCCCAAAATATCAGTGGGGGTAAGGGAGGGGGAGGGGAGTGCTATTCTAATCAGAAGCCTCCAAGGAATTCAAGATGGTGAGCCCGAGTTTTAGGGTGAAATGCAAATGAGTTGAAGCACCGTAACTCCTGGGGACTAAAAAGAGGGAATTTGTACACACAGCTTGTGGCCCGCTGGTGGCCAACAGAGTTGGCAGCAGAGTCAGACAGTGAGGAGGTTGGGGAGGAACATGGGCCCATCTTGAGGCCTGAGAAAAGCTCAGACAAGGGCTCTGCGTCAGAGGCACAGAGGGAGCTAGACAGCAGTGAGGCAGAGGAACAGCTGGAGCCTGTTCCGAGCATGCACATGCGCAGAGCTTCCAGAAGACAAGAACAACTAAGAAATCAGAGTCAGCTTGGGAGTAAAGCCACATCTTGGAGGTGATTGGCTCCTCCCATAGGAAACAAAAGAGGAGCAAATGGGGAGTGGGCTTTTGCAGGAAACAATTCATTCCTTCGGTCGTTTCAAGAGTGGAAAGTTCTGTTTGTGACTATATGAGACTCTGTGCCAAGTGTTGCCTTGCCTTGCGTTTGGAAACTAGTTATTTGGCAGCTCTTCAAACGAGATAAGGTTCGTGTTGATAAATATTCCTTTGAAAGACTGTTTGCTAAAGCCTTGCTGACTGAATGAAAGGAATTCACAGTTGTGTAAATATAAGAAGTTTTGCCGGGACCAAGACTCTGCTTCATGCTTGTTAAGGAAGCCTGGGTCAGAACAGACTCCTCTCATTGGAAATGTGCTTGACTCGATAATGCTTTTTATGCACAGAGCATAAAGTGTTCCAATATCTCAGCGGATGCCACAAAGAAGAGGGGGTCAAGCTATTCTCCAAAGCACCTGAGGGCAGGACAAGAAGCAATGGGTGGAAACTAATCAAGGAGAGAAGCAACCTAGAACTGAGGAGAAATTTCCTGACAGAACAATTCACCAGTGGAACAACTTGTCTCCTGAAGTTGTGAATGCTCCAACACTGGAAGTTCCTAAGAAGATATTGAACAACCATTTGTCTGAAGTGGTGTAGGGTTTCCTGCATAAGCAGGGGATTAAACTAGAAGATCTCCAAGGTCCCTTCCAACTCTGTTATTCTGTTCTGTTCAGAGCTGCAGTAGTAAAAACATTTGCAATTTCTTCGGCTGGCTTTAAAACCAAAGGGGGTGCCCTTAGAGACCCTTTCAAAAGCTTTCGTTACAGCCTTCTGTAACCAGATGTTCCCGCCAAATGGTAATTTCTAAAGTCACGGAAGGAAATCTTATTAAATACACAGAGAGTAGTCAGACTAATGACATGTTTTACATTTAGTGTATTTTATTTAAATGTATGGTTCAGAGTTAATTATGGACCATTCTGTTTTTGTCCCAACCGCAAAGTTTTTTGGAAGCGAGGATCCCTGTTTAAAACAGTGAAAACAAGTAAGCAGCAATGTATTCTCTGCTGTGGTGCCTGCCTTCTGGAATAAGCCCCCCCCCCAAAGATCCAGATGTTTCCTACCCTGCTGACATTCCAGAAATCCTAAAAGATCTGGTTGTTCTCCCAGACTTTGGGGTAGGTTGGATGGAACCCCGTTGTTAGATATGTTTGCCATATGTCACATGTGTTTGGCTATAGTAGTCCGGATATGCCATGTTGTTTATTTCCCTTGGGTTTCTATTTTTTGTGTTGTATTTGTCTTGTTTTTTTTTTTATAATGTGAGCTCAACCTGCAGTCAAGGGCGCTGAAGTTGAAGTATTTTTTTTAAAAAAAAACTATATACAGGTTTTATTCTCTGTTGCAAAGACATGATAGCAGTCTTCCAATATTTGAGGGGCTGCCACAAAGAGGAAGGGGTCAAGCTGTTTTCCGAAGACAAGGAATAATGGATGGAAAGTTAACAAGGAGAGATTCAACCTGGAAATAAGGATAAATTTTCTGACAGTGAGAACAATCAATGCATGGAACAGAAGTTGCCTTCGGAAGTTGTGGGAGCTTCATCACTGGAGACTTTCAAGAAAAGCTTCCAGTGACTGCCATTTGTCAGAAATAGGGTCTCTTGCTTGAGCGAGGGGTTGGACTAGATGACCTGTAAGGTCCCTTCCAACTGTGTTAATCTGTTATCATGCTAGCATTCAAAGAAAAAAGAATTATCTAATCATGTTGGAACTCTGAATGGACCATAATTCCTTTCAAATATATTTCAGCAAAATCGTCAATAACTGACTGGGAAGATAATTCTTCAGGGGACACTCTGCTAAAATTGCATTCGATAAATTAGCATCTTTCTAATTTGTGCTCATAAGATTAGAAGTTGCACCTCTTTACAGGCAATGTTTTTCCTCTTTCCATTAGTTTTCCTACTGCCATTCCTTTTACCATTCTTCCTAATGATCACGTATGTACAGAAATGGAGCAGTCTTCTTGCAGAAGCTGTAGTTTTCTCTATTTTGGAAGTTTGTATGAGGTTAAGGTAAAGGTTCCCTCGCACATTTGTGCTAGTCATTTCCGGTTCTACGGGAGGTACTCATCTCCGTTTCTAAGCCAAAGAGCCAGCATTGTCTCTATGGTCATGTTGCCGGCATGACTAAAGGCCGAAGGCTCACGGAACACTGTTCCTTCCCATCAAAGGTGGATCCTATTTTTCTACTTGCATTTTTATATGCTTTCGAACTGCTAGGTTGGCAGAAGCTGGGACAAGTAATGGGAGCTCACGCCATTACGAGGCACTAGGGATTCAAACTGCTGAACTGCCAATCTTCTGATTGACAAGCTCAGAGTCTTAGCCACTGAGCCACCACATCCCTAAGAAGAGGTTAAATAACCACTTTTCATGGATAGTATAATTCTTTTTGAAGGGGGTTTGACAATAAGGCTTCCAAGGCCCCTTCCAGCCTACAATACTATGTATAAAGTGCAATGAAGTGGGTAATCCTTAGGATTGCTTTCAACTCTACAATTTTGTAATTCTATGTCTCTAAACCACTGGAAGATGTTTACATTGGTTTGTAAGCAGGGACTTTTTTTTGAAGAAATGGGGGGAAATCTCCAATTGTTTCACAAAAAATCCTGCTTTGGGTTTATTGTTCCAACATCCAAAGACTTGTAAGAAACCAAACCGATTCCTGTTATTAGTAGCCAGGTTTGTTATTACAAAACCCTGGGAAATTACAATACTTACTTCACTGCCTCAGCAGCGCTTAAAAAGAGCTGCAAATGACTTTTAATACAACAAAGAGCTCTAAAAAACGCAATTGTGTTTTACAGTGAAGATTAAGGTAAAGGTTCCCCTCGCACATATGTGCTAGTCATTCCCGACCCTAGGGGGTGGTGCTCATCTCCATTTCAAAACCGAAGAGCCAACGCTGACCAAAGACGTCTCCGTGGTCGTGGCCGGCATGACTCAATGCCAAAAGTGCACGGAACACTGTTACCTTCCCACCAAAGGCGGTTCCTATCTTTTTACTTGCCTTTTTAATGTGCTTTCGAACTGCTAGGTTGGCAGAAGTTGAGACAAGTAACGGGAGCTCACTCTGTTACGCAGTGCTAGAGATTCAAACTGCTGACCTTTCTGATTTACAATCACAGGGTCTTAGCCACTGAGCCGCCACGTCCCTATACAGTGAAGGTTATATTTATTCAAATCTGGTCAATATTTAAATAGATTTTATCATTATTTCCCCAATAAACAACTTTCATCTATACACAGAGGGTTACTGACAACACTTCGTGGATCTAGGATCTGAAAAAATAATGTTCCTCTGGGCTGAGCATTTGAATACGAATACATTTTTTTTAAAAAAAGTTTGCATATGTATTACATATGGAGTTAGATATACAGGTAGTCCTTGACTTACAGCCATAGTTGAGACAAAAACTTACGTTGCTAAGGGAAACGTTCGTTAAGTTTGTTAAGCGTAAATTTCCCCATGAAAATCGGGTAGTAACTACATTGTCAAAGTTTTATTGTGATTCTCTCCTTTGACTGGGGAGGGGTTTTAGATTTTACTTTGTTTTTTTTTAAAAAATCTTGCCTTGCTTTCTTTCTTTAGTGGAAAAAGCAATCCACCCATCTGTTCTCAATTAATAAAAAAATCCTTTTTTATTAATTTACTGTGAATTATGCTCATTTACATCCAGCAAAGTCTTTCAAGGGAGGATTTACAGTCACAGACCTTCTCTGGCTTGGAGAGCTGCCAGGCCGATATCTGCAAAACTTGGCAAGGAGTCTCAGAGAGTCACAAACCAATTAAGCAAAGTAATTGTCTCCTGCAAACTCCACTCCCCTTTCGCTCCTCTTTTGTTTCCTCTGGGAGAGCCATTCATCATCCACCTGTGGCCTTACTCCCAAGTCGACCCCTGTTCTTTAGCTGTTCTTTTCTTTTGGCAGCTCTACACATGCGCACACTGGGAACAGGCTCCAGCTGTTCCTCTGCCTCACTGCTGTCTAGCTCCAAAGGCAGTTGAGAACTACCAAACAGCCTTGCCCTCACCTCTGCCTCTGACACAGAGCCCTCATCAGAGACTTCCCCAGGCTCCAGGACTGGCCCATGTTCCTCCCCAACCTCCTCACTGTCTGAATCGGCTGCCAGTTCCACTGGCGAGCTACAATGCCATCCATCATTGCAAAGCAAAAAGAAATCATTCTCCCCCCCACCCTAGTGAGTCACCATTATGCGCTATGTGGATAGAATTCCCTTCTGCAACAAAAAAAAAGTAGTTTAATGAGTCTGTTGCAGGAGGGGAGAATTGGATCAGGGCAGCTGTGTTGAAATAGCTGGCTGGGAAGTATTTTTGCCTAAAGAAAAAATATCCCTTTTATGTTCCTAACCTCAGGGAAGCCCAAACATGCCCCCAACACACACACACACATACACATACATACACACACACACACTCTCTTTCTCTCTCTCTCTCTCTCTCCAGGGGGGCTATTACGAGCTTTGGAAATAACGGTGGGATTCTGTTAGTGCTTCAATGTTTTCTTTTATGGTATAAGAATACAGTCCTGTGTTGTGTGAATTAATCAAACTGTTTTTCAACTTCGTTTCGTTTCCCATGTTGTGAAGTGGATCACTATAACTCTTAGGCATATCATACAGTGGGTAAGCGAAACTGGCTTCCCCCATTGGCTTCGCTTGTCAGAAGGCAGCTGGGAAAATAAGAAATGGTCATCATATAACTACGGGATGTAGAAGTGTGGTAAGCAGATGTTGGTTGCCAAACACTATCACGTGACTGTGGGAATGCTGTGACAAGGATCAGTTGTATCTCACAGGAAGGGAGGGAGGGAGGAAGATAGCAATAGCACTTAGACTTATATTCCACTTTACACTGCTTTGTAGCCCTCTCTAAGGAGTTTAGAGAGTCAGCATATTGCCCCCAACAATCTGGGTCCTCGTTTTACCCACTTTGGAAGAATGGAAGACTGGATCAACCTTGAGCCTGGTGAGATTCGAACTACCAAATTGCAAGCAGCCGGCAGTCAGCAGAAGTAGCCTGCAGTACTGCACTCTAACCACTGTGCTCCTGAAGTTCATGCTATCTTGGCTCCCCTAAGCCTTCTTCCTTGTAGGCTTAAACACGCCGAATTCCTACAGATTCCCTTTCAATAGTGCAATGAACATTTGTCTTTTTTGCAAAAGGAAACCCAACTCCATCCAGCCCAGAAATCTCACCTCGCCGTCCAGCTCCATTTGTTTTCCAGTCAGGAGCCAAGAGATGAACTGGTCGGGATGTTTTCACAAGCAGGTGCTGCACATCTCGCCATGTCAGCAGAGGGCTAAAAACAAACACACAAGGAAAGACAGAGCAATATATCTCTATATCTCTAAATCTTCAGTGGTGGGATTCAGCCGGTCCGCACCCATTCAGGAGAACCGGTTGTTAACTTTCTAAGCAGTTTGGAGAACCGGTTGTTGGAAGAAATCTCATTTTGTCTTTTCCCCACTTTACAGGGCTAATCCTGTAAGGAAGGCAGGAAGGAAACATTCTGGTGTTGTTTCTAGCCTAATCTTGATTGCCCTGCTTACAGAAACTGCCTGTCCTGGTAACCTTTGTTACATTGTAACAGCTAAGGCAAAGTGCCCATTGACGTGAGTGACATTGAGTTGGTAATGCCCGAGTCATATGACCCCTGAACCCACCTACCGAGTTGGTCATTAGGACAGAGAACCGGTTATTAAATTATTTGAATCCTATCTATCTATCTATCTATCATCTATCTATCTATCTATCTATCTATCTATCTATCTATCTATCTATCTATCTATCATCTATCTATCTATCTTTGTCTATCTATCATTATCTATCTATCTATCTATCTATCTATCTATCTATCTATCTATCTATCTATCTATCTATCTATCTATCTATCTATCTATCTATCTAGTAATCATGTCGTGTCTTGCAGATTCTAGATCTGCAAAGGATTCCGTCAAAGAGAAGCACCGGGGCAGAAATATTATTCAATTTCAGCCAATAGCTATCTAAAAGCTTCTGGTCAGTGAGCTGAGAAACAACTTTCCTGCAGCTAAGCTGGAGTCCTGATTACAGAGGAATAAAAGCAGTCCTGAGACAGCAGAATGGCCTTCATCACAGGTAGACTGCATTCTCCCATCCTAAATCTTCCTCTTATATAAAAATACCCTTGTGGGTTGTTGTTTTTTTAAAGAAAAGAAATCTGAAAAAAGCACAACCCGACAGACCAGTTTTCTATTTGTAGGGAAGTCGGTAGAAACGGAGACGCTTAAAAGCTTTGGCTGCCCAATGCGGATGAACCACGCACAACACGCTGCATTGTTTCTTTGAGGAGGAGTGCGGATTTGTGGCAAACAAACATCATGCAACCGGCCACGGAAGAGCATTACATTGCAGCCACGTTCACGAGTGGCTCAGGGGTAACTCCGAAAGGACTTTCAAGAATCTTTTCATTCATCACTCCTTGAAGGTAGTTTCAAACTCATAATTTCAAGAAAGGTTGGTACAAAACATCCAAAAAAGCCCTGCTCTCTCTCTCCCTCCCTCCCTCCCTCCCTCCCTCCCTCCCTCCCTCTCTATCTCAAGCTGTCTGCTCTAGTATATTCCTCTTCGGTATATGGACAGGAAGATAGGCCACAGATCAATGAAAGAAGCAAGCAAACTGGATTACAAAACCAATCATTTTTAATGGCTAAATATGATGGGTGCTAATTTGGAAGCAAACTCTTCAAAGTGACAGAAAATAAACGATGAGGTCAGAAGGTGTTAAGTGGACATAAAAGCCAAAATCTACTTAGATGGATAGGATGGGTAGGCTCCAGGTTCCTCCCTCCCTCCTTCCTTCCATCCCTCCCTCCCTATTATTACCTCTCCCTCTGTCTTCCTGCTCCCTCTCCCTCCCTCCCCCTCCCTCCTCCCTATCTTCCATTATTACCTTCTCCCTTTCTCTTTTCTTCCTCCCTCCCTCCCTCCCTGTTATTACCCCTCTCTCTCCCTCCTCTGCCTCCCTGCTCACTTCTTCCGTTATTAGCTTCTCCCTGTTCTTCTTTCCTTCCTTCCTCTGTCTCCCTCCCTCCTTCTGTTCCTCCCTGTTATTACCTCCCTCTCTGTGTCCTTCCTCCCTTCTCATCCCTCCCTCCCTATTATTACCTTCTCCCTTCCTCTGTTCTCCTTTCCTCCCTCCCTCTTTCCTCCCTCCCCCTTTCTCCCTCCATTATTACCTTCTACTTCCCTCTGTTCTTCCTTCCTTCCCTCCCTTCCTCTTTCCTTCCTTCCTTCCCTTCCTTCCTTCCCTCCCTTCCTATTAACAATCTCTAAATGCTGCCATTATTGGAATTTCTCCATAGCTACCCCTGTTCTGTGAAACACCCTTCCCCTCCGAGATCTGACAAGCCCCCAGCTTCTTTGCTTCTGGAAAATCTTGAAACACCTGGCTCTCCACACAGGCATTTGGGTAATGTTAGCCTGGAGCTTGGTCATGTGTGACTTTGATGTGGTGCAGAGTGTTGCCCGAGGGTGCCATAGCTTTTTATCGTGATTCTTTGGAGTTCTTTCCTTGTTTTATTATTTCATGAGCCACACAGGGTTGTGGTTGGAATATGGGCAGCTGTATAAGTCTTTAAGACTAATAAATAAAACAATACCTGGAGGGAAAAAAGTAGATTTGGCTACTGCATTTCCCTAAGATGCTTTTGCCTTGCAGGCATTTCTTAAAATCTCTCGTATGCACCTATGTGTCATATAGATAAATGCCTATACAGGGGTTTTTAAATAATCAGAGCAATTAAGAATAAAATGTCAGTTGATTGTCTCTCTGGCAAAAAAAAAAAAAAGGAAACACTGAACATGTTACATTGCTTTAACGTATTTGTGATTGAGTATTTAATGGAGCATTTTATATCAAAGCTCTAAATAACTCCAACATTTGTGGATCTAAATCCCCCCCTATCTTATTTTCAAGCGATCTGGGGGTCCCCTGTGCTTCCTAGCCGCACATCAAGTTTTGAATTTTTCAGTCTTAAAACCCAAGGTGCCAATGCACGCGCTTATACTTGTGAGACAATTCCATCTCCTCCATCATAATAACGAGGGGAAAAATTTCCCATCTTCGATATAATAACGCGAAACAAACAAATAAATGAACCCATCTCTGCCACTGTGAGTCACAGCAATTAACAATGCATTAGCATGGAAAGCCAAAGTCACAGCATGGAAGTATTAGAAGCAGTCGGCAGAGAGAGCTTGCAGATCGTTTCTTCCCCCTTCGTCTTCAAAATAAAACAAGGAGAAAGAGTTTGAGGCTGAACAACAGCGGCCAACTTTAACATAATCCTGGAAACTCATTTTCCATGGAAAGTGTGAGGGACAAGGCGGGTTTCCAGAAGCTTATCTATGCTTCATGAGTTTCTCAGCCAAGAAAATAAACAGCAGGTAGACAAACATTTTGAATTATATAGCTCAATACGTTCCATTATGATTGGCTAATGTCCCACAGCAGGAAAAGCGTGCATCAAAACACCGAGACACATTTAAAATTGCCCCAAATCTCTAAGGGGTGTCATCAGTCTCATCCAAAATCTCATGCAAAGACTCAAGATTTTAGAAGCTCGTGGGGGTTTTGCTCATTTTTTTAATTTAAGAAATGGCTTATATTTAATTTGGATATCCAAGGTGCATGTCAGCCCTGCAGGAAGGTGCAGGAAGATGCATCTTCTTCAGCCTGGTGTTTTCCAAATGTAGTGGACGTCAATTTTCAAAAATCTGAAAATTGTAGTCCCTGTACATCCGGAAGACTTCGGGTTGGAGAAAACCCATCCATACTATTTTGAAAGAAGACTTTCTCCTATGTCTTCCTTTTATGACTTCAAAGACAAATTCACAGAGAAGGTATGAGCCAATATGAGTATCTGCTGTCATCCAGATTACAGAGTGCATTTCATTGAATATCAGAGGTTAGGGAGCAACCAAAGAAAGAAATTGGTTGGCCTTTTCAGGAAAAAAAAATACACACTCAAATTTTAAAAAAGCACAGAATGGTCGAGAACATGTTCTAAAATGTTTATAGGAAACCAGCTCTGCAGGCCTCTTCACTACCCAGAATGCTTTTCAGCAGTTGCATATAAAACTGGATTAGCATAATGTCTTCTTCAACTTTTCTCCCTTTAACAAATCATGTCTACCCAAGAGGGTGAATTGAATCCTTACTTGGCTTCCAAAGCTAGAGCGATGATCCCAGCTACCATGGGGGCAGAAACGGAAGTCCCCGTGTGGCCATCTGTGCAATGTTTCTTCAGATCCGTGGTCATCTAAGAAGAAAGCTAATGCAACTATCAGGGAGAAACGACATCCAAATCACATTGCGTAGCCTGGATTTTGTGCAACCGTAAATGGCCAGGATCAAGGAGATACCAACGGCTCTTTGGCTTCCAACAGTAGGTCATTCATTCTTTTAAAAAAAAAAACCCACACATGAGGCAAATCAGATAATCTGAGCTGCTATAACCTGTTCCAATCAGAAGGTTTAGTAGGGTTGGTAATAGTAGAGCAAAAAACATTGAGATAAAAAATCGGAGCTAGTCCTTTCCTCTGTGATCTATCTGTCAACAAGAGGAGCTGTCTAACTCAGACCTGATTAATTAAAAAAATGAATTATCCTTAAGCAGTTATGGTGTCTAGGAAGCACGGTGACTCCATAATCTTCTGTAAAATATTCTCACTGAATTTGGGCTTCCCACAGCAAAGGCAATGCTACTAGGGATGTTTGGTTGTGACAGGTATGCAATTTAACTCATCAAAGTGCTCTGTATTGCTTCTATAGTCATTCACCGGCTGGATTATCTACCCAACGCCCATGGGTAGAAGTTTTTTCTATTACTGGAGAGTCCATGCAACATCATATAAACAATGCAAAGTTTCATTCTTTACAAGCAGGAGACCACCTGGCTTTGCCAAACCAAGCCAAGCAAAATCCTGCTTTTAAGTTTTCACCAGGGGTGAAATCCTCCCAGTTTGGCTGAATTGTTAGGGACGACTGTCCCTTGCTCTGCAAACCGGTAGTAAAAAAAAAAAGCTTCCAAAGATCACGCGGCTTAGCTGTGAGCCGTGCGATTGGCAGAAGCTTTTTTTCCTGCTTTTTAAAGCATTTTTTTTCCTGCCAGTTCGGGCGAATAGGCAGGGAAAAAATGCTTTAAAAAGTGGAGGGGGGGAAGCTTCCAACGATCGCGTGGATCAGCTGTGAGCTGCTCGATTCTCAGAAGCTTTCCCCACACTCACAGTTTTAAATTAAAAGCATTTTTCCTACCTATTCGCCCGAAGTGGTAGGGAAAAAAATGCTTTAAAAAGTGAACAAAAGTTGGCCACGCCCACCCAGTCACATGACCCCCAAGCCACGCCCACAGACCTGGTGGGCAAAAAAAAAAAAGATTTCACCACTGGTTTTCACCCTGTTTACTTACAATCTGCCGCTCGTAAAAGGCCCCACTGCTGTATGTTGTGGCAAGGGTAGAGGCGCACTCCTCCAAATACCATGGCTTGTTCCCATTCTCGGTGGTGCTGCTCACAGAGACGGTGTAGATGCTGTTGGTGTATCCATCGCAGGAACAATGGTCCCCTTCTCGGCCACCATTTCCAGAAGCCCAGACGAAAATAGAACCCCGTCCTCTCCGACCCTAGGCGTTGGGGGTGAGAGAAAGGGTTGGAAAAGGAATTGACACTCTAGTTAAATTACCATATTTTTTGGAGTATAAGATGGACTTTTTTCCCTCAAAAAAGAGGGTAAAAATCTGGGTGTGTCTTATACACCGAATACAGCATTTTTGGCCTCCCAAAATCCGTCCCCTTTGCAAAAATGGCCATGTATAGCCTTTAGGAGGCTTATAGAGTGCTCCTGGGGGCTGGGGAGGTCAAAAATGAGTGAAAAACAGGCCATTTTTTGCTCGTTTCCCCCACTCCCAATCCCCAGGAGCACTTTATAAGCTTCCTAAAGGCTATGCATGCCTTTTTTTGACAAAAAAATGGGCCCATTTTCACAAAAAATGGGCCATTTTTTTGCTCCAGTCCCCTATAAGCCTCCTAAAGGCTCTGCATGCCCCCCCCTTTTTTTTTACTAAAAGCGGGCCAGTTTTTGTGAAAAAAATGGGCCATTTTTTGGAGGTTTGCAGAGTGCAAAAACTTTTTTTTAATTTGCCTCTTCAAAATCTTGGTGCGTCCAAGATCTTGGTGTATAACTATATAAAGATAATGATGAGAATAGCTGGGAACTGTAACCAGGTCGACATCTCAACCAAAATTAGGTTGGGGTGGGTGGGTTAAAAGCACAATGACTATATATGTATACTTTTCTGTTATATCACTTTTTTATTAAAAAAGAGGAGAAAAATTAAATATGTATATTGAAAGAGAATTATAAATACCATCAACCTAAAAGGGAGCTTGCTCAGAAGCTGAAATACACCAAGAAAATGAGATGAAAAGTGGTAAGTAGAGCAGAAAGGTAAGGGAAGAAGAGAGGGATAGGAGAGAGGGCAAAGGGAGGGGGAAGAGTAGGAGAGAAATGAGGAGTGGTAAGGGGAGGGAGGAGAAGGAGAGAGGAAGGGGAAGTTGTGAAGAGAAGGATGACAGAGGGAAGAAAGGAGATAGGGAGGGGGAGGAGAGAGGGAGAAGAAAGTGATGGATAAAGCACAAATATGGTGTATGGAGAGCAGAAGAACCAATAATTGGTTTTGGGGAGTCGTTGGTAAGATGAATTGATGTAAACATTTAATAATACAACATGATGTTGATTATGTAATAGTATACATGTGATTATATGTTATGAAAATGGAAAAATAAAAAACTTTAATAATAAAAAAATCTTGGTGTGTCCTATACTCTGGTGCGTCTTATACTCCGAAAAATACGGTACTCTACTTTTTATGAACAATGTTCATTGACTTTAACCTCCGGAAAGAAGCGTCTGCCCAATTTTATTTTCTGGAAATAACTTGTGTAAATTCCCACTATCACCATACTAGAAGAAATACATGTGATCAAACATAAAGCATTTTGCAAAGGGACTTTTACCTGTCACAGGGAATGTTTGGAGACACAAGAGATAGTCCTTGAGTTATGGCCACAGTTGACCCCAAAGTGTATGTTGCTAAGTGAAACATTTGTAGAATGGAAGAAAAGTCCCATTGCATGCCTTTTCATGCTTCTCTCCATGATTAGTTCCCATCCATTGTTTCTCGTCTTGCCTTCTGGTGCTTTGGGAAATAAGTTCCCTGCTCTCTTCTTTGTGGCAGCCTCTGCCACAAATACTGGGATACTGCTATATATCGATACTTTTAGAACAATTAATCAGTGGAACAGAAGTTGCCTCCAGAAGTTGTGAATGTCCCAACACTGGAAGTCTTTTAAGAAGATGTTGGATAACCATTTGTCTGGAACGGTATAGGGTTTCCTGCCTAGGCAGGGGGTTGGACTAGAAGACCTCCAAGGTCCCTTCCAACTCTGCTATTGTATTGTATTGTATTGTATTGTTATTATATAGCTGTATGTATGTATGTGTATATATATATATGTATGTATGTATGTATGTGTATATGTGTATGTATGTATGTATGTATGTATGTATGTATGTATGTATGTATATATATATATTTAGTGTCACAACCCCTGGTAAGCCCCAATTATGGGAGGAAGCTAACTGCTTCCATCATCTGTCAATCGGCTCGTCACAAGAGTCCATCACGACAGAAACGACAGAAACAAATAAAACACACACACACACACACACACATATAGATAGATAGATAGATAGATAGATAGATAGATAGATAGATAGATATAGATATAGATATAGATATAGATATAGATATAGATATAGATATAGATATAGATATAGATATAGATATAGATATAGATATAGATATAGATATAGATAGATATAGATATAGATATAGATATAGATATAGATATAGATGATATAGATGATATAGATGATATAGATGATATAGATATAGATATAGATATAGATATAGATATAGATATAGATATAGATATAGATATAGATATAGATATAGATATAGATATAGATATAGATATAGATATAGATATAGATATATGACTAGATCTACGACTAGATCGTGCGTTGTTGCAAAACAGAGAACAGAACCTGAAGAAGAGCAGGTGAGAAAAGGGAGGGGGAGCTACAATACCATCACATTCTCCTCACACCTTTTTAATGCCATGTTCAAATGCTTGCTTGGCCAAAGGACCAGGTCCATCCACTGTACGCCCATCGTCATCTGGACCCCAGCTAGCACTGTAGACATGGATGTATTCAGGCTTGGCGCCGATCGCCTTCGCTTCTACCACATCGGTCACGTCGCCGTCTAACATTCGGATCCCTACACCCAGATGTTTCAAAAAAAAAAAAAAGAACAAAAAGAAATGGGTTGGGATAGCTCTTGGGAGAGGTGCTATGGACACAACCATCAAAGGCTTTAATTCAAAGTGCTACCCAGAGGGCTCTCTTTGCTTGGAGGGATTGGTCACTGAGATAACCTAGGTAGAGTATTATCTTTGGGCAGAATCAATTCGCATCGGAATGAATCCTGAACCAGCTGGGGCTTCGGCATTACCTTCAGGATTGGCCTCCGAGACAAAGCGTTACGACGACAGCGCGACTGGAAGGTTACCAAGCTATGGATACTCAGCTCTGGCCAAATCCACAGCTGCACCGTAATGAGACGGAGCCGTCTCTGAGAGTAGGGGGGGGGGATTTGCTTTGTGCATAATTCTGGCACACCGCAGGCAACACCTTGCAGAATAAACAAAGATTGGGAATGGTAGGTGGGGGGAGAGAATACATTACAAGCCCGAAGGCAGATGGAACATTTGCACAACGAAGCATAAGTTGGTTATGGAAATATACGGGGTGAATTACTCTCCTCTATGATGAGTCTGGACACCGGTTCAGCAACTAGCCAAACAGGGCACTCTTGGAAATGAATAAAGCAAGAGGCATGGTCCACCAGAAAGTTGGCCGGGGTCTCTTCCCAATGAAATGGGAACCAGGCAACAGCTGAGCCTGCTGGATCAGGGCCAAAATCCTCCTTGAATTTATGGTATTTTCATTTCATTTCATTTTTTTAAAGAGAGAGGAAAAAACGCAGCCAAACCGACAGATACTATAATATTAAAAAGGAAGCGCTTAGCCTTGAATGAATGAATGAATAAATAAACATACATGAATCAGTCTCCGAAAAAAATTCTAGCAGCTTGATTCATTATTTCTATAAAGGGGAACGACTGATTATTTATCACGGTTTAGAGGTTTGCCATGGGTGGCAACGGGCTTTTAGGAGAAAGGACAGCCAAGGGTAATCTTAGTGTCTAATATTGTTAAGTGCAAAGGCCTCTGTTTAGTTTTAAGGGATTGCGTTTTTCTTTCTGTGCATATTTTTCCTTAAAGGTAAAGGTTCCTCTTGTGCTAGTCGTTCCCGACTCTAGGGGACAGTGCTCATCTCCGTTTCAAAGCCGAAAAGCCAGCGTTGTCCAAAGACGTCTCCATGGTCATGTGGCAGGCATGACTAAATGCCGAAGGCATATGGAACACTGTTCCCTTCCCACCAAAGGTGGTTCCTATTTTTCTACTTGCATTTTTACATGCTTTCGAACTGCTAGGTTGGCAGAAGCTGGGAGCTCACTCTGTTACGTGGCGCTAGGGATTCGAACCGCTGAACTGCCAACCTTTTTGATCAACAAGCTCAGTGTCTTAGCCACTGAGCCACCCTTCCTTAAGAATTTTTCCTTAAGAAAAAAAAGAAAACCAGAAGGAAAAGTTAATTACAGCTGCAGCTTTACTGTGGATTGCAGGTTTTTTTAATAAAATCTCTTGAACATTATCCTCCTCTGATAGTACAGAATGAATCTAGGTAGTTTAACAACAACAAAAAAACAACCACCACAAAACCTTCCCCTGAGCTTAATTCAAACCAGCATTGTGCAGCAGGCTTATTTCTATAATTGTTGCTAGAAGTTCAAGGCCAGACGCTACCTTCCTCCGAAGATAATTGGTTGGGTAAAAAAGAAACACGCAAGGCAGTTTCAACTCACTAAACACAAATGCATCTACCTTCACCCATTAGGAAATAAAAGCATGTAGAAATAAATAAAGCAACTGGTTGCAAAAATTTGTAGCCTGCGTTTGGGAGATGTGATTATGTCTCATTTAATGAAGGGCTCTAGATCTTCACGGTAATGGGAAAACTGAAAAAGCTTCCAGGAAATTGAGAAATAAGCTAAACAGAAGGGGATTTTGATCTTAGAAAAGTTGAATGCTCCACCTGAGTTAAGGTAGAACTTTAGTATCACACATACTAAAAGACCTCTGGTTATAAAGAACCCCGATACTGAGATTGTACAATGTTAGGCTTTACAAAACAAAACATGTGTAGAACTTTAGCATAATGTCTCTCCCAGAAACCAAATTTCCGAATTTGTAATTAATAGTGCTGCTCAACATCCTGCAAAACCTATTTTAGTAAATTCTCCTTCCAGTTGTCCCAAAGGTGCTTTTTCAGGAGGCAACTGCGTGACCCGACAAAAGCGTGCATGACAAAAGCGTGCCGACAAAACCGCGTTGCTAAAACTGCGACGTCATCAACGTAGCGACAACAGCGCGGCGACAACAGCACGGTGACAGAAGGGCGCTTTACAACAGTGCGTTGACAGAAGGGCGATTTAAGTTAAGGTAAGGTTTAGGGTTAGGGTTAGGATTAGGGTTAGGGTTAGGGTTAGGGTTAGGGTTAGGTTTAGGGTTAGGGTTAGGGTTAGGTTTAGGGTTAGGTTTAGGGTTAGGTTTAGGGTTAGGGTTAGGTTTAGGATTAGATTTAGGGTTAGGTTTAGAGTTGGGTTTAGGGTTAGGTTTAGGGTTAGGTTTAGGGTTAGGTTTAGGGTTAAGTTTAGGGTTACAGCGCACTTCTGTCGCCGTGCTGTTGTCGGCGCGATTCAGCGCTCATTCATCGGAGCACTTTAGAACTCGCGGTTTTGTCACCATGGTTTAGTTTTGTCGTTCGCCCTTTTGTTGGTGAACCGGCAACTGAACTTTCAGACTACAGGAGCCATTTGCACTACTCAGGCGACCCTCTAAAAGGATGCAAATGACCAGCTGTCTGCAAGAAATATAAATCCTTCCATTCCCCACCATCCTGTCAAGAGCCGACGAAGCTTCTTGGATGAGAAGTGAAACGTCTTCAAAAGAAAAAACAAGAAAGTCCAGTTTCCTCCAGAAAAGGCACCTTTGGGACAACCATGACCCTAGATGACTGAGAATCTCTGCAGACTTTTTCTCCTATCAGTTGAACTCACATTGATTTCCTTGCAGTTTTCTCAGAGACAAGGAGGAATTGGTTTGCAAGGGTTTTCCTCCAGGATGTTTTTATCTATCTACAGCCCTGGTATTTTTTGATAATCTCTCATCAAAGGACAATCCAGGTCTGATCCTTAGTTTTTGGAGATCAGCCAAAGCTGTCCAGATACAAGCATCTTAACTGTCCAAGGCTCATTCAGCCAGAATTGTAGCAGTCCTCACTGCAGTCGCTGACCAGACTTCAGTGATCAGGGAACTAGAATCTAGATGATTAGGGGACTGGAGGCTGAAACATATAAAGAATGGTTGCAGGAACTGGGTATGTCTAGTTTAATGAAAAGGGGAGACATGATAGCAGTCTTCCAATATCTCAGGGGCTGCCACAAAGAAGAGGGAGTCAAGCTATTCTGCGAAGCACCTGAGGGCAGAACAAGAAGCAATGGGTGGAAACTAATCAAGGAGAGAAGCAACTTAGAACTAAGGAGAAATTCCCTGACAGTTAGAACAATTAATCAGTGGAACAACTTGCCTCCAGAAGTTGTGAATGCCCCAACACTGGATGTTTTTAAGAAGATGTTGGATAACCATTTGTCTAAAGTGGTGTAGGATTTCCTGCCTAAGCAGGAGGTTGGACTAGAAGACCTTCAAGGTCCCTTCCAACTCTTGTTATTCTAAACTTGATCCAGATCAATTTATCCAACTAGGTAAAAAAAATTCAAGCACTTGTATTTCAAATACAATAAAAGCAAATAAAATTATGACATCGAGCAGAAACAACAATGCAATATGGTAACCCTCCATCAAAAGAACCTTGCAAATATGGATGGAGAGAAAGTTACGGATAAGAATCGCTGCCTTTATCAATAAAAAAAGGCAGTGATACTTAACCATAACTTTCTCTCAATTCGTATCATCACAAAAAGGTGTGTATCTGGAAGCATCCTTGATTGATTAATTACCAGCAGAAAAGGCAAAAATCTCTTTTAAATTAAGCTTTATTCTTCATTTGAAAATAGAGAACTTACTGTAATACTTGTGCTGTAACCATACCTTTCCTTCTAATAAATACAGTTAATTAGAGCTCTTAGATTCTTATTTTTGAGTGAACTACCCCCACTCACCCTACTCACTAGATGGTAAAGAGGGGAATCTGACAAGGAGAAGAAATAATTTCTTCCTTCTCCTTTCACTTCCATGGGGTGGATTAAATTCAGAACACCCTATCTTCTTTATTTCCCTTTCTCTAAAACAGCCCTCCAATATCTAAAGGTCATGTTTACATTGCACACTAAATCTAGATTTATTGAACCATTGTTGACATCCTAATTGGGTTGGGCTTAAAAGCACAGTAACAAGGCAGGGTAGCTATCTCGTGCAAGAGATTGATTGATTATGTGCTACGAAGTTGTTGTCAATTCTCAGCAACCACATAGATAAATTTTCCCCAGGATGATTTCAACCCAGTCTGGTTTTTCGTGGTGCGCTCATCACCACTGTAAGTGTACTATATTAAATAAATACATTCATCGGATTATATGCAGGGCATATAATCTCCTGGGGCCTCAGGTTGGAAATCTGTATCATAAATCATCGTTTACAAATCACACAAAATGTTAAACCATAAGCAAGAACCCGTTTGGGATTAGAACACTGTTAGCCGTTTTTTTTTTTTTTTTTAAACAAAGGACATATAAGGAGAGAAACATGTTCTCTGGGAGCAAATGTATGGGGCAAGTAGAACCCTAATTACAGGTATTTAGAACAGTTCATTTAGCAATTGTTCAAAGATACACAACAGTGAAAAAAAGTGACTTACAACTGGTCCTCATGTATACATGAGCCATGGTGGCGCAGTGGTTAGAAGGCAGTACTGCAGGCTAATTCTGCCGACCGGCAGCAGTTTGATTCTCATTGGCTCAACGTTGACTCAGCCTTCCCTCCTTCCGAGGTGGGTAAAATGAGGACCAAAATTGTTGGGGACAATATGGGGACCATGTAAACTGCTTAGAGAGGGATGTAAAGCACTGTGGAACGGTATATAGGTCTAAGGGCTATTGCTATCTGACTGTTGTAACATACCCATGGTCATGTGATTAAAATTCCTATGTAGCATGTATTTATAATGGCTGCAGAATCCCAGGGTCACGTCCTCGCCATTTCAACCTTCCATCAAAATTAATGGGGGAAGCTGGATTCACTTAGCAACCACACTGATTTAACAACTGTAATGATTCACTTAACAACCACAGAAAAAAAGGTCACAAAATTGGGTGTCTCTCATTGAACTGTCTTGCTTAGCAACGTAAATTCTGCTCCAAAGTGTATTCTGACTTTTTTTAATCCCTCCTTTGCAGACATATTTGCCATTAACTGAACACCCCAGTAGCTAGGAGCAGACCTTACCACTCCGGTCAAACCTTTCAGCCAAACTGACGGGGGGAATCGATAGATGATCAGGGGAGAAGTTAAGGTTTAAAAAAAGAAAATGGAAAAGAGAAGGGATAAATCAGCCATTTCCCACAGTGTAAGCCATAAAAACTTCTGATGGCTCGCAGCTTTCAAGAGATGGGGAAAACAGGAACGATGGATGAGTATCCTCTCTGTGTTTATTGAATGGTAAATGTACTTGCTCTTGGCAAAAAGGAACAGCAGAACACAACACAAAGAGGAAGTCGAGGAAAGGGCGGAAAGTTTTTTAAAAAAAATGAGATTGGAGCTTTGGGAGCGCGATGGACAGGGCTCGCCCCCAAGCAGAGTCCAGTTCTCAACACTTGGGTTTCCAGGGAATCTCTTTTAGCACAAGTGTGAGAACTTCATAGAATAGCAATAGCAATAGCAGTTAGACTTATATACCGCTTCATAGGGCTTTCAGCCCTCTCTAAGCGGTTTACAGAGTCAGCATATTGCCCCCACAGTCTGGGTCCTCATTTTACCCACCTTGGAAGGATGGAAGGCTGAATCAACCCTGAGCCGGTGAGATTTGAACCGCTGAACTGCAGCTAACAGTCAGCTGAAGTGGCTGCAGTACTGCACCCTAACCACTGCGCCACCTCGGAGTAGAAGGCTCCTTACACCTGCTCTGACCTAGGCTTCCCGAGAGCATGAAGCAAACTTCTGGTCCCGACAAAAAACCCTTTTATTAGTTTACTGTGAATTCTGCTCATTCACATCCAGTCTTTCAAGGGAAGATTTACAGTCACAGACCTTATCGCGCTTGGAGAGCTGCTAGGCCGTTATCTGCAAAACTTGGCAAGGAGTCTTGAAGAGTCACGAGCCAATTAAGCGAACTAATTGTCTCCTGCAAACTCGACTCCCCTTTCGCTCCTCTTTTATTCCTTCTGGGAGGGGCCCTTCAGCATCCACTTGTGGCCTTACTCCCAAGTCAAGCCCTGTTGTTTAGCTGTTCCCTTCGTCTGGCAACTCTGCGCATGCGCACACTGGGAACAGGCTCCAGCTGTTCGTCTGCCCCTCTGATGTCTGACTCCGAAGGCAGCTGATAACTGTCAGACGGCCCTGGCTCCCTCTCTGCCTCTGACACAGAGCCCTCATCAGAGCCTTCCCCAGACTCCACGACTGGCCCACTTTTTTTCCCCAACCTCCTCACTGTCCGAATCTGCTGTCAGCTCCGCTGGCTGCTGGCGGCCCACAATAACACCTGTCCCAAACAAGGGTGATCTCTGTCAGTTAAGATAAGGCCGGCTTGAATGTTTGGTTACTCTTGACACCTACAAAGACAGCAATCCCACAAGGGATTCCCTGATTAGGCAGGCCAACACAGGCCTTTCAACCACAGCCAGATTTATGGCAGCCTCAGCTTGCACAGATTAAACTTTAAAGCGTTGCTCTCAGTCAGACAAAATGGAGCTATTGGCTGCACCGGCTGAGGTCGCCATAAATCTGTTAGTCTTTAAGGAGCTTAGAGCTTGACCAGGGATAAAGGTAGGCTGGCATCCATAGATGAATCCCAAGGGGACCTCTCATTTGCCATAGCTACGAAACCCGCATGTTTTTGAGGATGACCACTTAAAAGGGCAGATCTCTTTGTAGAAGATGTCAGAAGAGGAAGGGTCTCAGACCACAGATCTCAGAATGGGTGTCCCTTGGGCAAACCACAAAAGCAATGAAAACAAGCATAAAGGTAAAGATTCCCCTTGCACATATGGGCTAGTCATTCCTGACTCTAGAGGGCGGAGCTCATCTCCGTTTCAAAGCCGAAGAGCCAGCGCTGTCCGAAAACGTCTCCGTGGTCACGTGGCCAGCATGACTAAATGCCGAAGGAGCATGGAACGCTGTTCCCTTCCCACCAAAGGTGGTGCCTATTTTTCTACTTGCATTTTTACATGCTTTCGAACTGCTAGGTTGGCAGAAGCTGGGACAAGTAACGGGAGCTCACTTCGTTATGCAGTGCTAGGGATTCGAACCGCTGAACTGCCCATCTTTCTGATCGACAAGCTCAGCACCTTAGCCACTGAGCCACCGTGTCCCTTAAGAGATTTACAGAGTCAGAATCTTGCCCCCAATAATCTGAGTACTCATTTTACTGACTTCGGAAGGATGCAATGCTGAGTCAATCTTGAGCCAGTGAGAATTGAACTGTTGGCAGTCGGCAGAATTAGCCTGCAATACTGCATTCTAACCACTGGGCCACAGCGGCTCTTCTGAAATAATTTTCAGTTGCTGCAAAACTTCCTAAAACAAGACGGTTCTGAATGGCAGGACACAAATATCTTCTATTCAATGGGTCAGAGGAGCCTCGTCTGTCACCAGGGACAGGGCGAAGCCTATTACTCTGTTCAACAAAGAACAGACACTTTCAAGAACAAGAACACAAGGTCAATTCATGTGTGACTTGCGCCAAGCATCGGAGCTGCTTTAGCGGGAGGAAAATCCCAGACTAACTTGTGGAATTATCTAGACGGAGAAAAAGAATGCAGAGAATGTAAACATGCTACTGTACCAATAAAGGAGACTATTTGTAGCTCAGGGTTGGAATGAGGGGTCCTTGGTGTTCGTTGAGCTCGGTTGTTTTCTTGCTACTAGCGCCAATGTTACTTGGTTTGGGTAATGAAATATCCTCAAGAAAACCACCAAGTTCAGAGAGCACCAAGGACCCGACAGTCCTCCTCCTCCTCCTCTCCGCACACCCCATTCTCTTCTAACACTGATGGCAGGGATGGGCTTCAAAAACTTTAGCAAGGGGTTCTGTGCCGGGTTGCTGGGTGGACATAGCCATGGTGGCCGTGGCCTAGTCAGCCACCTGTACCAAGGCTGGGGTGGGGGAGGTGTTTTTGCCCTCCCTGGGCTCTGGAAGCCTTTGTCGAGCCTCCGGGAGGGCAAAAATGGCATCCCCAGGCTACAGAGGCCCTCTGGAACTGTTTCTGGCCCTCCCAAACTTCCCATAGGCCCATTTTTTGTCATCCCTGAAGAAGTCTGGACCGACAGATGAGGCGACAGACCCCTGAGGTAACAGGAACGGCTTTTATTGAACAGAACCACTCACAAAGGTAACTATGTACAATTCAGCACCCTGCTCTGCTAGACAGCTATTTATACGGGAGCTGTCAAGCAGAGCAGCCAATAGTAATAGAGCCCGCTTCCAGCCTGGCGCATCTTAGCCAATAGGCACAAGCCTTTGGTTGTCGGGCTGTCAGTCGTATGTCAAGGACTTGTGGCCGGTCATAAGTCGAGGACTTAAGACTGGTTGGAAGTCGAGGACATTACAGTCCCCACCCGCGAGCCTCCATGAGTGCCCTGCCCTTACCTGCATCCAAAACAGGCCATGCGGGGACTCCTGGGAGGTGGCGGGATGGGATGGGCGGGGCCAGCTAGGAGTGGGAATTGGGGATTCTCTGAACTGCAGAGGTTCTCCCGAATCCCTGCGAGTCCCCAGAGCCCACCTCTGACTGATGGTGTCATCCAGTTGCCTAATGAAACATCCGCAAGAAACCCACCAAGCTCAGAGAGCATCAAGGACCCCCCAGTCCTCCTCCTCCTCTTTGCACACCCCGTTGCCTTCTGATGGCGCTATCTAGTTGGGTAATGAAAGATCCTCAAGAAAACCATCAAGCTCAGAGATCCCCTCACATGCTACAATCTCCAACAGATACGGTAAGTGAGAAAAGGCAGCAGAAGGCCTCCCTTCATAAGCTCCATGCAGAAAAAGGAGGCAATGCCTTTGAAGTATGATTGGATATAAAATTCCTTGGCATTTCTTCCACCCATTCAGAGCCCATCAGCTGCCCAATGTAGCCTATGTACAATAAAGAAATACTTCCTAAGCAGTCGTCCTGTTCTCTGGAGGGAATCGGACATCAATTGCATTTTGTAAGATTTTGTGAATGGCAGCCAAGCTAAATATTTGATATTTGACCTCCGTGTGTAAGCCTGGATTTGACTCGGTATATAAAACAGTGATAATAGTGCTCCTTTCTGAGGGCTAAACAGACATGTGTATAGAAATGAAGGGACATTTTCTTTCTCTCTAAACTAGAAATTTACCTCTTGTAGACTATGTCACCAGTAAATATCACTGGAGTTTTATCTTAAATAAAATAGGAGGAAGCAGAAGGAATTGTCTAGTGGGTTATAAAATTGGGGAAGAGAGAGGAGGTATAGACAGAGAACAAAAATACTGGATATTCCTATATTTGCTGTATATTTCCAGGCTGGTTTAGCAAAAATTGTAAAAGATAACTCTGCTAAACAACTAATTCCCACATCACTGTCAAACTATTTACTAAGACTGTATTACTATTCTTCTCATCCTTCCTATTACCTACCTTCTCCCACTTATGACTGCAACCATGTTGCTTGTATCTTTACAATTTATATTGTTCTGTTGTTTCCTAGTATGATTTGATTGCCTATTAGTAACCTATGACTATCACTAAGTGTTGTATCTTAAGATTCTTTATGAATGTATTTTATTTTTCTTTATGTACAATGAAAGCATATGCATCAAAGACAAATTTCTTGTGTGTCCAATCACACTTGGCCAATAAAGAATTCTATTCTATTCTATTCTGTTCTATCCTATCCTATCCTATCCTATCCTATCCTATCCTACCCTACCCTACCCTACCCTACCCTACCCTACCCTACCCTACCCTACTCCATCCTATCCCATCCCATCCCATTGTTTGTGGAACTCCCAAATAATAAGACAGGGTCAAAGAGGTAGATGGTGAGACAAATATATAGTACAGTAATGGGAATCCTTGAAACAGTAACATTTTCAACTGCTTTCATAAAACAGACTTCTACAAAGAACAATGGCTGGCAAATATATGTGTGTGTGTGTGTGTGTGTGTGTGTGTGTGTGTGTGTGTGTGTGTGTATGTACCTCTCAAGTTCAGCAGATTCGCTTTGAAACAAGATGGGCAGGAAATAAATTTAATTAATAAGTAATAAATAAATATTGCAAGAACCCTCTTTCTCACCTCCAATTCTCGCATTGTATGCAATGCCCACAATGCAGATGGAATTGTTTGCCGATGCTGCCACTTCGCCAGCACAGCGGGTGCCATGCCTAGGAACAGAATTCACAGAAAGATTTTAGAATTCAGTAGAAAACCTTATACACATTGGAAGTGGAGAGAGAGGGAGAGGGTGGGGTAGAGAGGGAGACACAGAGAGTGGGAGGAAGAGAGAGGAAGGGAGGCAGACAGAGAGAGAGGGAGGGATGGAGGGAGAAAATGAATGAATTAATTAATTAATTAATTTGTCTATGAAGATTCTCAGTCATCTGGGCCATGGTGCAAAAGCAAAGGTGCTTTTTCAAGAGGCAACTGGGCTTTCTGGTTTTTCTTTGAAGGCATTTCGCTTCTCACCCAAGAAGCTTCTTCAGCTCTGAAGAAGAATGAGCTGAAGAAGCTTCTTGGATGAGAAGCGAAATGTCATCAAAGAAAAACCAGAAAGTCCAGTTGAAAAAAGCACAGTTGGGACAGAAAGAGAGAATGGGAGAATTGACTAAAGAATTGACTAAAACTTGCCCATCAGAGTAGTTCTCCTGTTGTTCCCTGCGAACCTTATTTGGGATGGGGAATGCAGGACAAGAAACAGCCTGTTATTTCATCTCTGAGGCATTGGGGTCGTGTTCATTCAAGGCATGCTAAGGCTGCAAATGCCCCCCACCCCCATTCTTAAAAAGAAGCCTGAATTTGTCTTAATGGGCTCATCGTTCACTTGGCATGATTATTGATTTTAATAATACATCTAACACACATTTAGCTCCAGACTATATTCCTTCGCCCTTGAAATCCTCCTAAATATGTAATGCAAAATTCAATTCCATGCCTATAGAAGATGGCATGGAAGGTAGCCTGGATCTTTCAATGTTTACCTTTCTTAGGTGCAAAGAATCATGTATTTAGTTTGGGATATGTGCGCCCTATGATCCTGACTTTTCAGGTAGTCCAATCAAGGCAGACAATCAGGACTCTGGAGAAACTAGTTTTCAATTGTCCTGTTGGTAAAGTAACTTTGCTGTGGTTTACCAAATTAACTTAATCAGTTTGGTTCATAGAACACAAAGAGACACATTGGGTGTCAAGCTAAAGAAACCAGGAACTGGAGTTGATTTCAAAACATTTAAGGAACTTTTTTTCAGCGAAAAAGATAAAGGTAAAGGTTCCCCTCACACATATGTGCTAGTCGTTCCCAACTCTAGGGGGCAGTGCTCCACTCCATTTCAAAACCGAAGAGCCAGCACTGTCTGAAGACGTCTCTGAGGTCATGTGGCTGGCGTGACTAAATGGCGAAGGCCCATGGAACAGAAATAGAAAAGGTGGTTCCTATTTTTCTACTTGCATTTTTGTGTGCTTTCGAACTGCTAGGTTGGCAAAAGTTGGGACAAGTAACGGGAGCTCACTACGTTACGTGGGGCTAGGGATTTAAACCGCTGAACTGCCAACCTTTCTGATTGACAAGCTCAGTGTCTTAACCACTGCGCCACCGCGTCCCTACATATACACGAAAATCTGGTCTACTAAAGGATCAAGTCAAATGGGCACTAGATAAGGGTGAGTGGAATTCACAATTGACCCTTATCAATGGTGGGGAGGCAGATTTAGGTCTCTTGTTAGGTTGTTGGTTTGAGCTCCGAGCTTGTCAATTGGGTTGCAAATGTTTTGTCACCATTCAAGGTGACATCGTCAGTGCGTTTTGAGTTGTGCTCGTCTGTCAGAACACAGGTCTTCAGATACCTTTTTATGAGATGCAAATTGGTCTGAATGTTGCTTGTTCGGATATTTCTGAGTCATTTTGGGTCTCTTGTGGCTGCACATTGATTCCAAATTGATGACATATTTAACCTCGCCCTCCAGCTCAGCCTGCTCATCTACATTGAGGCTCTCACGATGTGCCGTGCTACAATGTTTGGGTTGTGGGTGCTAGCTAAATGCAGCAACCCTGGAGTCTGATTCAGAGCTACTTTTCATTACCACAGCAGGTATGATAAATAATGCTAGACAGAGGTAAAGTAAATTTTGGATGAGCAAAGGCACTCTATGCAAATCAATGACAAGCACGTCCAGGGAATTACTGAGGTACGTTTCTGCCTTCTGGCAGTCATTAAAGTGGAACGCCTCCATGGCAGCCTGTTTTCGGAAAAGTTTCAAAACTGCATCTAAGTTTTTTGACAATTAATCCCCTCAATTAATGAAGTGCTCAGAGGATTACTATCATTAGAAAGAGAGAAAGGCTGATCTTAGAAAGAGAGCATTTGTAGCAAGCTGAGTCCCGCAAGTCTGGAGGAATATATTTGCAGGCCAGCCAAACAGCTGCAGAATTCAACACAAACTAACACCATCCCATCCCATCCCAATCCAGCCTAGGGAATTGCCGCGATACACTTTATTAAGCAACTGTAGCATCTTATTTCTGATTGCAGGCCAAACTATGGTTAATGAGGCTCAACTATAGTTTGGCTGGATGCCCTGACTGAAAACTATTGTTCCAATGGCTGATTTGCCTCCAGAATTGCTTTTAAGAAATAGAAATGCAAAGGAGAGAGAGAGAGAGAGAGAGAGAGAGAGAGAGAGAGGGAGGGAGGGAGGGAGGGAGGGAGGGAGGGAGGGAGGGAGGGAGAGGGAGGGAGGGAGGGAGGGAGGGAAGGAGGGAGGGAGGGAGGGGGAGGGAGGGAGGGAGGGAGAGGGAGGGAGGGAGGGAGGGAGGGAGGGAGAGAGAGAGAGAGAGGGAGGGAGGGAGGGAGGGAGGGAGGAGAGAGAGAGAGAGAGAGAGACAGAGGGAGGGAGAGAGAGAGAGAGAGAGAGAGAGAGAGAGAGAGATGCCAATTCTCGTAAGGTCTTTTCCACATACCATTCAGAGGTGGGTTCCTACCAGTTCGCACCAGTTCGGTAGAACCGGTTCGTCAAATCTACCGAACTGGTTAGAAGAGGTTCCACCAGTGGACCCGGAAAGCAGGCCACACCTACAGAAGAGGTTCCAAAATTTTTTGAAACCCACCACTGGCAAGGATCTTGTAACTTGATAGCTTTAAGACCTGCATGCTTCAATGCCAGAGTTTCTGAATAGCTACTTGGACCAACCTAAGTACTAATTCATAATTTCATATCTGGTCACATGGGCGGCAAGCCACTCCCATCTGGTCACATGGGTGGCAAGCCACTCCCACAAAGGAGGCCACACCCACAGAGTAGGTTCCAACAATTTTTGAAACCCACCACTGATACCATTGTATCGTCTTGTAGGAGAGTAGCAGAGACTGAGCTGCTAAACAGGTAGTCCCAAAGGTGCTCTTTCAAATGGCAACTGGACTTGGTTTTCCTTGAAGACGTTTCGCTTCTCATCCAAGAAGCTTCTTCAGTTCTGACTGAATGGCAAAGGATGGAAGGATTTATATTCCTTGCAGTCATCTAGTCTTTAGCATTCTGTCTGAGAGTCAACGACTCTCAGAAAGAGTGCTAATGACAAGATGACTGCAAGGAATATAAATCCTTCCATCTTCCATCATTCAGTCAGAACCGAAGAAACCTCTTGGATGAGGAATGAAACGTCTTCAAGGAAAAACAAAGTCCAGTTGCCTCTTGAAAAAGCACCTTCGGGACAGCCATGACCTGGATGACTGAGAATCACCATAGACATGTTGCTAAATATGTATTTTTGTGGCTGGTTATGGCCCAGAGAGCAGGTAATTTTCACGTATGGGCGAGCCCATTCCCAGAACCCGATTCACATTCTAAATGTGCCCACTGATGCCCAAAACGCGATGCCTTTGTGTGCATTCCTATTTGAAAGTCTGAGAAGTTTGCAAGTAGTCACTAAATAAAGACTCCCTGTGTGCCCCATTACTTCTGTTCCTTCCACTGTCTTTCTTTCTTGTGTCTACTTTCAGACGGCAAGCCAGGGGTGAAATGCCATCGGTAGTCAAAAAAAAAAAAAAAAGGTAAAAAGAAGTTTTTAAAAAGTTCTGCCCATCAGCTGTGCAACAATCAGTTTAGCCGCGCAATTTATATTAAATCCAAATCGTGCGGCACAGCTGTTCTCCCCCCCCTCACTGTGCTACTTACTTTTGCAGACTCAGTAAAGGCTTCTTAGCGCCTGCAGTGCGCCTGCACGCGAAGAGAACATTTGGCGTGCATGTGAACGAGTAAGAGACTCAGTGGTGGGATTCAAATAATTTAACAACTGGTTCTCTGCCCTAATGACTATCTGGGTAGGTGGGGCTCGGTGGTCATGTGACTGGGTGGGCTTGGTCAACTCAAGGTCACTCAGGTCAATGGGCGCTTCGCCTTAGCTGTTACAATGTAATAAGGGTTAACCGGAGAGACAGTTTCTGTAAGCAGGGCAATAAAGATTAGGCTAGAATGTTTCCTTCCTGCCTTCCTTACAGGATTAGCCCTGTAAAGTGGGAAAAAAACAAAAGGAGATTTCTTCCAACAATCGGTTCTCTGAACTACTTAGAAAGTTACCGACCGGTTATCCCGAATAGGTGTGAACTGGCTGAATCCGACTACTGAACAGACTACAGAGCATTTCACCCCTGCCATGCTTCAAGCCCCTTAAGGGCTAAATTGTGATCTTCCTTCTTTAGACAGCACAACTAGCATTATTTAATGCTAGATCGTACCTGAAACTGATTCCCTAATTAGTTTAGACCCAAACCTAAGAATAGGATTATCACCTTTTTTCTGGTAACGGAGTATGAGAACTTTAATGGAACAGTTCAACATACAAGAGCTGCAATCCGTGAGAAGAAAGAAATCTCTTGCTCAATTCACAGCTGTTAAAAGCTAATGAGCCTTGCTTAAAATATATAATATAATGCTGTGTTTCTCTGAAAATAAGACAGGGTCTTATTTTCTTTTGCCCCCCAAAATAAGTGCTTGGCCTTATTTTCAGGGAGGTCTTATTATTTTTAAGGTGCAGGAGGCGGTGAGCGTGGTCACCTCATGGCTGCTGCTGTGTGGCAATATTTCTGGGGAGGTTTATTTTCGGGGAGGGCTTATTTTAGTGCATGCAATCAAAAGCCCGATTGGGCGTATTATCTGGGGAGGTCTTATTTTCGGGGAAACAGGGTAGCAACCTGAAACCAATTGACTTGCCCCTTTCTCCATTTTTCCTCCCCAGGTTCTTGTAAAAATCTTACATTAGCTAAAACTTTCAGCTTGGAAAGCCACATAGGGCCCCATGGCTGCGCCATGCAAAACAGATTTAAAATTATCTCCTTTGCATTCTCCCACCCACTCACCCTTTAGCCAAATTTGGAATTTTCCTTTTACGCATAAAACTCTCCCTTTGAATGAGGCTTTTGAATGCGGGTTATTTAGGGGCATAGTAGCCAGCTATTTTTCAGGCTGATAGGCAACTATTTCACTAGGTAAAGGTAAAAGTTCCCAGCATTCCTGACTGTAGGGGGCGTCATCTCCATTTCAAAGCCGAAGAGCCAGCACTGTCCAAAGACATCTCCATGGTCATGTGGCCAGCATGACTAAATACTGAAGGTGCACAGAATGCTGTTCCCTTCCCACCAAAGGTGGTCCCTATTTTTCTACTTGCATTTTTACATGCTTTCGAACTGCTAGGTTAGCAGCAGCTGTGACAAGTAACGGGAGCTCACTCCATTGCATGACGCTAGGGATTCAAACTGCTGCATTACCGACCTTTCTGATCAACATCTTAGCCACTGAGCCCAACCAATGCTTCACTAGCTAACTACAAAAACAGAGGCATAAAGTAAAAGGCAGCCCAATTCCATTCTTAATGGGGAGTGGTAGGAGAGAGAGAGAGAAAAAATGGAACACACTTATTTTCATTGCTTGGATCATAGCGCGGAGTTGGATCTTCATCATTTCCATTGACATCATAGCTTGCGTGGGGGTCCTAAGGGAGGAAAAAGAAATAACCTAAAGCACAGCCAAAAAGTAAATCAGAAACAAGACACAAGGAGCAGTGGATGGAGACCAAATGAGATCTAACCTAGAACGGAGGAGAAACTGCCTAACAGCAAGAACAATTAACTAATGGAATGGTTTGCCTTCAGAAGTTGTGGGTGCTTCATCAATGGAGTTTTTTAAGAGATTGGACGAACATTTGTCTGGAATGATCTCCTGCTTAAGCTGGGAATTTTTATTTATTTTTACTTATTTGATTTGTCAATCATTTACAAAGTAATAGGTATAACACATGAGTATGAATGAAATGGGTACGAATCAATGGGGATAATAGTACAGGGATGGTAGGCATACTGGTGCACTTATGCACACCCCCTTACAGACCTCTGAGGAATGGGGTGCGGTCAACAGTAGCCAGTCTAAGGGTGAAGCTGTGGGGCATGGAAGATATAACAACAGAGTCAGGTAGTGCATTCCAGGCATTGACCACTCTGTTGCTGAAATCATATTTTCTGTAATCAAGTTTGGAGCGGTTTACATTGAGTTTGTATCTGTTGTGTGCTGTTGCATTATTGCGGTTGAAGTTGAAGAAGTCATTGACCGGTAGACATTGTAGCAGATAATTTTGTGTACTACACTTAAGTACGACAATAGGCGGCGTAGTTCTAGGTTTTCCAAGCCCAAAATTTCAAGCCTGGTGGTGTAGGGTATTCTATTGTGAGCAGAGGAGTGTAGTACTCTTCTCATGAAATACTTCTGGACTCTCTCAATTGTATTAATTTCCAATATACAATGTGGATTCCGGACAGATGAGCTGTATTCAAGAATTGGTCTAGCAAAGGTTTTGTATGCCCTAGTTAGCAATACAATATTACTGGAGGAGAAGCTTCGTAAGATTAGGTTAACAATTCATAATGCCTTCTTGGTGATGCCGTTACAGTGAGCTCTAGCACTTAAATTGTTTGCTATGAGTCCTCCAAGATCCTTGACAGAGTGAACTTGACAGAGTTGGATGAGAAGACCTCCAAGCTCCCTTCCAACTCAGTTATTCTGTAGAAGCTCTTTTTCACTCTGCTTATACTCATGTTCTTCTTCCAAAGATCTCAGAAGGTTTTTACAGGATTCCCATCTCTGCATCAAGACTTGTTCAGACTAGCTACACTAGATTACTTAAAAACAAGCTTTGCTGCATCCAACAGGACGAGTCATTCTCTGGCTTGCTTATTTACTGGTTCAAAGCCGTTTGCAAAAAAAGAAAACGGATTTCTTGAGCTGAAAGAAGCTCTCAGAGAAGTTCACCGCTCTCGAATATCCAAGCTAAAAGAACCACACAAGAGATGTGTGTAGTGCTGGAAACGAAAGCAGCCTAAGTCCTTTGGGGATGGCATGGACCTTCTCTCTTAGCTGGTCATCAGTTCCTTGAAATAATGGTGCTTTTTCCAAGACTTGCAGCTGTCCAGGCTCAGGAAAATACTTGTTTCAGATGCATTACAGAGGTAACCAGTGGCTGTGTGCTGTATTGCTGTTCTGTTGCATCCCCTTAACTCAAACAAGAATGTACAGAAAGCAGAGCTCATATCAGATCCAAGGCACTTTGGATTGCTTTGCATCCAAAAATTGCCTCCCTCTATACCAGGGGTGCCAAACTCGATTTCCTTTGAGGGCCGCATCAGGGTTGTGTTTGACCTTGGAGGGAGGGGGGGAAGGGCATGGTGGGTGTGACCATGGTGGGCATGGCCAGCTCGACATTACTCAGGTCGAGGATGATGATGCCTCTGGTGGTCCGAACGGCCTGCCAACGAAAATGGGCTCCTGAGCACCATTTTCGGCTGCGAAAGCCTCCTGAAATCCTCTGCCAGGGAAAATGGAGCTTGGGAGGGCCGCCGTGGCGCAGTAGTTAGAGTGCAGTACTGCAGGCTATTCCTGCTGACTCCTGGCTGACTGCAATTTGGCAGTTCGCATCTCAACAGGCTCAAGGTTGACTCAGCCTTCCATCCTTCCTAGGTGGGTAAAAGGAGGACCCAGATTGTTGGGAGGCTGACTCTGTAAACCGCTTAGAGAGGGCTGTAAAGCACTATAAAGTGGTGTATAAGTCTAAGTGCTATTGCTATTGCAGAGGCACTGCGGGCCGTTCCTTTGCTGTTTCCAGGGCGGCCCTGTGAGCCACATCTAGGCACCCCATGGGCCAGATCTGGCCCCCAGGCCTTTAGTTTGATACCCCTGCTCTACACAACATTCAAGAAAAAAGAAAGATGGACAAAAGACAAGAGAGTAAAACTGCAAACTTAGGTACTCCTAAAGCAATTGTTCTAACACCCCCCTTGTTATGGGAATTCAGTTGCAGACTAGGTGACAGAAGTGCTGGGTCCTGGGTGAGAGCCTGCTTCATTTCTCCCACTCTCATGAAGACTACCAGAATATTCTGGAGACAGAGAAAATCCATGATGATGATGATGATGATGATGATGATGATGATGATGATGGGATGCAGTATGAGCCCAGCAGCTTGGTAGAATAAACTTTTGGTCCCGGTGAACAACTCAAGATTGAATCCTGTGATACTATCCAAGGACTACGTATATTTATCTTCATTCACTACCAGAATAACTGCCTTGATTTTTTTTCTGCTGAGATAATGCAAAGTCAGCTGGCATCATAGAATCAAGATCACGCGAAGTGTTAATACCACTTTATAATGCTTTGGTAAGGCCACGCCTGGAATACTACATCCAGTTTTGGTTGTCACGGTGTAAAAAATATGGTGAGACTCTAGAAAGAGTGCAGAGAAGGGCAACCAAGATGATTAGGGGACTGGAGGCTGAAACACATAAAGAATGGTCGCTGGAATTGGGTATGTCTAGTCTTATGAAAAGAAGAAGTAGGGGAGACATGATAGCAGTGCTCCAATATCTCAGGGGCTGCCCCAGAGAAGAGGGAGTCAAGCTATTCTCCAAAGCAGGGAGAATTGTCCTGAGGGCAGGACAAGAAGCAATGGGGGGAAACTAATCCAGGAGAGAAGCAACCTAGATTCCTGACACAGCATTTAACCAGTAGAACACTTTCCTTCAAAAGTTGTAAATGCTCCAGTGCTGCAAGTTTTTAAGCAGACATTGGATAACCATTTGTCTGAAATGCTATAGGATTTCTTGCCTAATCAGGGGGTTGGATTAGAAGACCTCCAAGGTCCCCTCCAACTCTGTTTATTCTACTCTCTTCTAGAGCGTAGCAAACTTTCCTGCTTCTTTCTCTTGTATTGTACAAGTAGACAACAAAAGATGTGTGCCAAGACCCTCCCATCTTTACTTACATAGTTCTGTACAAGATCGGGGTGATTCCTCTCTATGCCATCATCAAGGATAGTCACTACGACACCTTTGCCGGTGTATCCTCTTTGCCAAGCTCCCAGAACATTCATTTCGGACCTGCATTGGCTGTTGTTGTCTTCGCAATGCTGAGAACAAAGAGAGTAGTGAGTAAGCTGTTCCTTCCCATACCTGTCACATTCAAATCAGAAAGACGGTAGCTACTCTGGATTGGAAAATGGTAGGACCAGCCCTGGATGAGATAAAGGAAGCCACTGCCCCAGGCAGTAGAAGCAATTGTCTTGGTTCAGCTGCGACTCTCGAGTCCTCTGCTCTTCCCATTTCTTGGAGAGATTTCTGTGTCCCACATCTACCTTGGCACTTGGCCTATGATAAAAACTACCGTATTTTTTGGACTTGTGTGTGTATAAGACGCACCAAGATTTCAAAGAGGTAAGTAAGAAAAAAAGTTTTTCTCCTCCCTGGCCCCCAGGAGCACTCTGCAAGATTCAGCATGGCTGGGGGAAGGCAAAAAAAAGCTCTGTTTTTGAAAAAACGGCCTATTTTTTGCCCGTTTTTCACCCAAACGGGGGCATTTTTACCTTCCCCCAGCCCCGATGAACCCTGAAGAGTGCTTCTGGGGGCTGAAGGGAGGCAAAAATGCCTCCGTTTTTGCTAAACATGGCCCATTTTTTGCAAAAAAGGGATGCGGGGAGAGGGGGGCTTGGAGAGGCCAAAAATG
Organism: Thamnophis elegans; assembly: GCF_009769535.1. Lineage (NCBI taxonomy): Eukaryota > Metazoa > Chordata > Lepidosauria > Squamata > Natricidae > Thamnophis > Thamnophis elegans. Next base: position 16,178,266 of record NC_045556.1, on the reverse strand, counting down.
GCTGTATTTGGTGTATAAGACGTACCAACATTTCCATGCTCTTTTAGAGGGATGGAAGGTCCATCTTATACTCTGAAAAATACAGTATACCCCATTGGGAATGGGGAAATAACCTTCAATAGCCAACCTGGTTGGCTTCTATACAGTGATCCTTGACTTATGGCTATAATGGAGCCTGGAATTTCCATCATCGGCCATGACAGTTGTAAATCAAGGACTTCACGCGACTGATCTGATTTTATGAGCTTTTTTTATGGCCACTGTTCAGCGGGAGTGGTAGTTGGGAAGCAAACGCTGCAGTCACAAAGAGAGTCCATTCATTCCTACAGGCAGTTTAGGACAGAAACTGGCTGAAAAGGGCAGGGAACCTTGTAAACCACAGTCACATGACTGGGGAATCCTGCACCCAGCCATAAAAGTAAGCCAGTTGCCAAGTGCCTAAAATATGGTCAAATGGTTGCCTGGTGTTTACGCCTGTACCTGTTGGAACTCTGGAACGGAGTCCTTAACCGCCTTTGAGCACGGGTGAAATCAACTTACCATCGCCACTGGTTCGCAAACGTGAGGGCACACACATGCGCAGAGCATCAAAAATGGGACGTGATGACATCCAGGTGGGTGGGCGGAGCCTCCAGATGCCACCGCTAACGGTTCGCCCGAACCAGATAGAACTGGCTGAATAGCACCACTGCCTTTGGGGGGGGGGATCTGTCATGACTTCAAATGGTCATCAAGTGTTAAGCGTGAATGTGGAAGGGAGAGGTTCAGTACAAGTAGTCCTCATCTTACAACAGTTCACTTAGTGACCGTTCAAACTTACAACGGCACTGGAAAAAATGACTCACAGATATTTTTCACACTTATGACCACCCAGATGCTTGGCAACTGACTCACATTTATGACAATCATAAACTCGCATTGATTTGCGTCAAAGGGGAAGCCATGTTCCCTTAAGCACCCTGTGACAAAGTTAACAACTGCAGTGATTCACTTAACAAATGTGACAAGGTAGGTGGTAAAATGGGGCAAGACTCACTGAGCAAAATGCGCCCTTAGCCACATCGATTTTGGGCTCCGTTGTGGTCGTAAGGTCGAGGACTACCTGCAGAAGTTAAACCTTCTTAATTGATCTTTTGGTGTGTTACATGAACACTCTTTAAATATGGAATAGCCATTCTCTTGGTGATGAAAGAATTACTGCATTAGTTCAGATATTGGCTGGGTTCAGACATTGGTAGCTGAACGAGCACGGTGCATTTGATTTCCAAGATTGAACTTTTTGGCTTCAGACCTAGGTCCTTTTTCTGGATTTTAACTGGATGCCGTAGCTGCAACCTGAACCAGGCCAAAACAACTTGACCTGAGTTATTCTCCTTTTGCTGGCAGCTGGCAAGATCAGCTACTGTAAAGCATTAGATGTGAAACTTCTCTTGAAGAGTGTACAGGAGTGGCAGCCTGCTCCAAACTACAGCAGCTCAGCTTCGGCTAAATCCGCCAAGCAAATCACTGAGAACCTGTTTTTGCTGTTATTTTAAGACTTTTGGGAACACCCTGACCATTTCCAAGGTGGTTTTCACACCAGCAAATGTCCTGCATAGCGTGGGACTCAAAAACAACCACCACCACCAACCCAGAATGAATGTCTGCTCTTGTATTAGTCTGCCTGTGTGTGTTGCTTCTCCAAGTTCTTTTGCTGTTTAAGGGTGGGTGGAAACCAGAGAAAATTAATCTCTCTCTCTCTCTTTATTGGGATTTATAGATAATTAGTTAAAAAAGATTTGTGGCAGGTTGATATTGTATATGCAAGTGGTTCTCGATCTTTCCTTCACCACAGATCTCCTGCAAATACCTTTTGTGGCCACGGACCATGGCCACTCAAGATTTAACTCAAGATTTAAAGCCCCAGGTTGCATCAAGCCTTCGTGGACACCCTGTGATGATATCACAATCTCCTGGTGGTCTGGGGATCACAGGTTGAGAACCACTGGCCTATGCTACTTGAGACATGACTTTACCACCAGTGGTAGGATTCAAAATCTTTTTACTACGAATTCTGTGGGCATAGCTTGGTGGGCGTGGCAGGGGAAGGACGCTGAAAAATCTCTATTCCCTTCCCACTCCAGGGGAAGGTTACTGCAAAATCCCCATTGCCTCCCAATTAGCTGGGACTCAGAGGGCAGAGTATAGATGGGGCAGGGCCAGCCCGAGGTGGTATTTACCGGTTCTCTGAACTACTCAAAATTTCTGCTACAAGTTCTCCAGAACTGGTCAGAACCTGCTGAATACCACCTCTGGTTTTCACTGTATACATGCAGATATCAAATTATTTGAAGCCAAGCCCATAGCACAATGTCTTTAGGGTGCTCAGCTGGGGCCCCTTATCCAATTTTAGATCGTTAGAATTTGCAGAATTCAAATTTCTTAAGATCATCCATTCAACACGCAAAATATGTCTTAATACCACTCAGAAACCAGAGACAGGCCTCATGAAAGTGGCTAGGTAGGAAGTCATTCATGTATATCTCAACATTATTTTTCTTCCTTTGTCTTCCTTTTTCTTTCTTTCTTTTCTTTTTTAATTTGTCTTTTATTATAAATATAGAGAACAAAAACCTCATTTGTTAAACTTGCTTTTTCTGGCCTGATTCTTCTAGCATCCCACAAAGATAGGATGATTCACCTGCAAGCTCAAATCACTGTAGGTAAAACTTGCAGGTCATCATACCAAAGTGGGTATCTCAACCTCTCTTAACCAACAATTAATTTTATTGCAAATCTGTATGTACTTGGTGGGCACGTACACCATTAGGATGATTGCTTGCCCAGTCAACTAGATGTTTTGGCTGGATTTAGCATTTTTATCCACCTATCAAGTCCTTCCAAGAACCTATTATTATTTTGTTGTCGATGACCACAAAACTAACTGCCATACTAAAACAACCTATTCAAACAGGCTCAAATGCAACAAGAGCCAATAAGCCCACTATAAAGACATCTGAAATGTGTGTATAAGAAGCAAACAAAGGAGACCACAATAAAACAAAGCAAAATGAAATAAATAAAGTAAAAGTAAATTTGAGTTCAAAGAATAAAATGACTTCCTTGGGACGTCACTCCAAGATTAGGGCCCCTTAAGCTTCCTATGGCAATAGCTGCCCTTTACACACACACGCACACACACAAAGTGTATAGTTACCATGTACCACATTTCAGGCCAAGATGGGTCATTGAACGAAACGAAACGGTGGTTCCGACGGACTCGCCTTTTAACTCTTGCTTTAACCTCTTGTTGCTGCATCCACTTTACCTAGAGAACGATAAAACAGTTGTGTTTGTCCCTTTTTGCTTTCTCTTATAAAGATCTGCTTCCTTAGAACAGGGTATTTGACAGCTCAGTTTTTACTTTTGGCTCTCGGTTAAGGTAATTGAATAACAACAAAGAGGGGACATTAAAAGATCAAAGTGAATCTCATTCATCAGTAAAAACAATCCACAGAGCAGCAGTAGCTCTTAGTCTTTAAAATGAGACAGAGAAAAATATCTAGTGCAGAGTTTCTCAACCTTGGCGACTTTAAGTCCTGTGGACTTCAACTCCCAGAATCCCCCCATCCAGCTGGCTGAAATATATATATTTCTCTTATATAGGTCTTATTTCCTAACGCTCAACACATTTCAGAAACAAGAAGCACCATTTAAGTTATTAGCCTGCCTGAAACCAAACGACAATGACAAATCAAATCAATGCTACAAAAAAACAAAAGAAAGAACTCCATTTTCCCTAACTGTTCAAATAATTTCCGTCCCTTTTGATCAAAGTCAAAATAATACTTCTAGCTCTTGCTGTGCAGCTCTGATACAACAGCTGCTCTGCAGCTGGAGACTCCTGTTCACACACTAACAAAATAAATTATAAATCTCCTGCACATTGAAAACAGGAGGCTAAATATTGCTTATCCGTTATAAACCTACCAGGATTACAATAAAACTTGGAAATGATGTGATCTCAACCGCAAAAAAATGGAGAAAAAGAAATTGGTGGCTTGTTTCCCCCCCCTCCTTTTTTTTTCCTGTCTAGCATCAGAGAAAACCACCATGAAATCTGGGATTAAACTCCAAGGTAAGCAAAATCCCCGAAGGAACACAGAATCTCAGAAAATGAGCGTCTAATATATATAGCTTAGCCTCACATTTTGATAGCAATAAAATGGAATCCCAAGGAAGGGGGGGGGGGATGACAACGGTGACCTTTTCAAACGCTGTATGTTTAGCAACTGCCCGGAACGTCATCAGATGTTTAATGTGTGCTCAACGGATTCCTGAGTAATTGTTCACAAGATCATCAAACATCTTTAGCCTCAGAACCTTAAATTTTTTTTTTTTAAAACCCAAACTTTGCTTGGGCTGTTTTTCCTCCAACAGCCTGGCTTTCATGTAGGATAGTTCATGGTGGTGAGGGGCTTAGAAAAGTAGGGCACGTTTTAAAACAATCATCCCATCTCTTAAGTGATCCTTCTGGAGATGAAGATCAGCAACTTCCAAAATTCCCCAGTTGTATTGCTAGTGCTAAAGATGCTGGAGTGCCCGGAAGGCCCCTAAGGTTGAGGAGAGCTGGTCCAGATGAATGCCTTTGCTACGCAGTTTCTATCAAGCTGGTGAGAAGTGGAGAGACAAAATGTGTTTGTTCAAAGCTAGGTAAGGACAAAGCACAGCGGTGCTGAAAGCACAGTACTAATTACCGTATATGGACAAATCAACTTCAGGAACCCTCTATGGCAGGGATCTCCAAACTTGGCAACTTTAAGACTTGTGGACTTCAACTCCCAGTTGAAGTCCACAAGTCTTAAAGTCGCCAAGGTTGGAGACCCCTGCTCCTATGGCAGCAGTCCCCAAACCTTTCAGCTTGGAGGCCCAGCTTGGGTATAGAGAGCTTTGCTGGATGAGGAATTCTGGGAGTTGTAGTCCACAAGTCTTAAAGTCGTCAAGGTTGGAGACCCCTGCTCCTATGGCAGCAGTCCCCAAACTTTGCTGCTTGGTGGCCCAGCTTGGATGTAGAGAGACAGGAATGAGGCCGCACAAGCAGTGTGCACAAGCACAACTCAACTGGCGCAACATAAGCTGAGCACATGTGTGCATGCCCATCACCACACCACTTGTGTAGCCCAGTTCCAAGTTTTTACTTTGTATTAAGTTAGAAGATACAAAATATGTTACGTATAGTATTGGGGTAATGAAATATCGAGGAAAACCACCAAGCTCAGAGAGCACCAAGGACCCCAAAGTTGATTTTTGTTACAACCAGTAATACATTTGATCCATCCCCAGACATGTTTTTAAAGTAATTTCCCCCGTTCTGTGGTCCTCCACCAATAAATCCACCATGGATTTATTCATGTAAAATATTTTATGCCATTATTCATATACTGGTTTTCCAGATTTTAAGCGATGCTACTTTCCATGGGTCACACAGAGCACCATGGGCAATAGTGAGAAATGATGGGAGTCACAACAATCTCTGGAGAGCTGCACGTTGCCTACTACACCCACAGAGATTCCACCTGTGCTATTCGTACTGTGTGCTATGCTCACAATTTGTAGAGAAAAGGTGCTTTTCATTTTAATGGCATTTTTATCAACATTTCAGTGCATTTATTTCCTTTGGAAATCAATCATGTCCCCCCCAAATGTGCACAAACCCTCATGTGGTTAATTGGATGCTGATTGCGAGGCTATTTATAATCCTGTCTGAATGATATGACAGAGGCCAAGAGATGTACAAGTTGTGAGAAGAGAATAAAAATTAGCCAGGCAAATATGCTTTGGAATATTAGCTGAAATCACACTCCAGCCTAGTCTTTCCCAAAGTGGAGCTCTCTTTACAGATGGCAAGCCTGGGAGTTGCTACAAATGGGTTTATTTCTGATTCAGCTGATGGGTATTTGAATTTTAACTTCAGGTTTTCTTGAAAGTGCTCCATGATGATGAGTTTGCAAGTAGTCTGTATCTCCATTTGCAGGACCTCACTGTCCTCCCCTCTTTGGAATTTGCAATGCAAAGCATTGCAATGGAATGGGGGCTTGGCAGCTTGGCAGCTCTTCCTTCTAGCAACTCCTCAGATTTTTTTTTTGTTTGCATATACCCAGAAAAATACATAAAGCTTGGAATAGAAAGGACTTCTGTAATCCTTCAAGCAATTTACTAGCTGTGGTGGCGCAGTAGTTAGATATGCAGTATTGCAGATTGACTCTCTTTACTGCCAGTAGCAATAGCAATAGCACTTAGACTTATGTAGGGCTTCACAGTGCTTTACAGCCCTCTCTAAGCAGTTTACAGAGTCAGCATATTGACCCCAACAATCTGGGTCCTCATTTTATCCACCTCAGAAGGATGGAAGGCTGAGTAAAAGCTTGAGCCTGGTGAGATTCAATCTGCCAAACTGCAGGCAGCCGGCAGTCAGTAGAAGTAGCCTGCAGTACTGCATTCTAACCTCTGCACCACCACGACTAATAAACGCCAGTAGTTCGATCCTGACTAGCTCAAGGTGGACTTAGCCTTCCATCCTTCCAGGATCGGTAAAATGAGGACCCAGAATGTTGGGGACAATATGTTGACACTATAAACTGCTTAGAGAGTGTTATAATAAAGCACAATGAAGCGGTACATATAAGTGCTATTTCTATTTCTATTTCTCACTAGCTGATAACCCGGCGTTGGCCGGGTATTTATTTATAGGGGCGAAATGTCCAAGCCAAACGTAATTTCTATTGTTGGATTTTCTCCATTACCAGAGGGAGTCCCCTTGTGGAGTACAGTAGAAGCCATTTTATGGCTGTACAATAGAAGCCATTTAAAGGCACAACAGGCTGCATCTTAACAGAACGCTCCCCTCAAAGGGATGTTAGGGGTGTCTTACCCCCCCATAGTATTTTTCTCCAGAGAGTAAGTCATCTGTGTACCACGTTTGGTTGAAATTGCTCGATGTTTCCTGTTTTTAGTGGGACAAGGTTGACAGCCGAAAAGCTGGTTTTGCCTCATCTTCAATCTGCTGCATGAACTGTTGAAAAGGGCTCACTGCACACCCATCCAAAACTGTACATTCAGGTTGTACAGGATAATCTGCTCAATGTGAGCAAAAGGGCAGTTGATTTAGTAATTATGCTGGCAAATTTCAGGGAGCCTTTGGAATGCAAATGTCTATAAGGACATGAATAAATTGGAGAAAGAGTCTCAGCTGTAAAAGCATCAGTTCATTTTGATGACATGAAATTTACTTATCTTTTCATTCTCCCCTCCCGAAAACCCTTTATTCTAAAGAACCGCACACTATTTTCTCTGACATTTGAATTCCAGGTGGCATTCCTTGTCAGTGAAAGTAAAGGTTCTGCCACTGTCATTTGCATATTCACACAATGACTTTAAATGGGAACAGTCAAAGGGGTGATCCATCTTCCTAAAATCTTTCTAAAATAAATTAGAAAGGTACCCCTTGATTATGAAATCACAATAAAGCCAAGTCCAGAAGGCTGCCATGCTAATTTTGGACAGCGTGTTTAGGTAAATACTAACGGCACAGTGCTTTGCTCAAGAATAATTTAAACACCTGTTCTATTGCAGAAATCATTCATTTTCACACCCAGAATCTCATTGGCCTTTCTTTGAAATCCGACAGTGCTCTGAAAAGTTATCAAATGGGTTTTTTTTTAATTTCCTTCCAAGGGATAGGGTGCTCGGTCAATTTGCCGTTGTTTTTGCTGCTGGATAAGTTCAAATCACCGCACTGAAGGCGTATTTGAGCTTTTCAAAAGTACAACGGAGGAAAAAGTTGACAAAGAGCACTTGAACTTTTACAGTTTGGGGTCAGCTTGCAAGACTGAGAAGGGCTTTCATCTGGGACTAGTTTAAGATCCCCTTAATGCAGTGCCCATGAAACTGAATTGTCTACTCGCATTAGAGAAGACTGTTAGGAATATAATTTAACGGTTGGGTTGGCAGTATATAAATCGTATAACAATGTTTGTACCTGTTTCTTTAAATCATACTGTAAAATGTGATTGGTTGCTGTTTTCCTCAATCGGCCATAAGAGGGAGCCAGAACGACTGTTAGCGCTCTCTCTGCTTATTAGATGCTGGGCTGATCTGGAAGTGCTGTGATCTATTGTAAGTTTTGCAACTGTTAGCAAACTTTGAGTACCGAACTGATTATATGATACTGGACTATATTATTATCCCTTAACTGAAAGATATTGGTGACTGACTGTCTTATCCGCGTATGACCTGGACTGTTTGATGGACTCTGATACCTCTATTTCCATGAAAGTAAAAGGCTATTTAAACTGCAGTGTCTCTGTATGCTGGTTTGTGTGTTCTTCAACACAACTCTCACAACCCTTCGCTGAATGTACTTGCTCTCCCAACGGGGAGCTTACCTAACACAGACAACAAAACAGGCTTCGCGTATATATTCCAAGTGTATTTCCGTGTGCAGCATTAGAAGAACCTTTCGGTGTAAGCACAAACTTTTCTGCAAAAGGGTTTTTTTCAGGTAGTGGAAACGACCTGGAATCAGAGCCAGTTTGGTGTAGGGCTGTGATCAGTGGTGGGTTTCAAAATTTTTTGAACCTACTCTGTGGGTGTGGCCTTTGTGGGAGTGGCTTGCCAGCCATGTGACCTGGTGGGAATGGCTTGCCGGCCATGTGTTTTCTTTCTTTCTTTCTTTCTTTCTCTCTCTCTCTCTCTCTCTCTCTCTCTCTCTTTCCTTCCTTTTGTCTCTCTGTCCCTTTTTCCTTTTTTTCTTTCATCTCTCTCCCTTTTTCTTTCTTTTTTCTTTTTTTCTTTATTTTTTTCTTCCTTTCTTTCTCTTTCTCTCTCTGTGTGAGTGTGTGTGTGTGTGTGTGTGTTTCAAAAATTTTTGGAACCTCTTCTGTAGGTGTGGCCTGCTTTCTGGTGGAACCTCTTCTAATCGCTTCGGTAGATTTGACGAACCGGTTCTACTGAACTGGTGCGAACTGGTAGGAACCCACCTCTGGCTGTGATGGTGAACATATGGCACACATGCCCTCTCTGTGGGTACACATGCTGCTGCCAGCTGCTCTTCTGGTTTACGTTGCACATGCTGGTTTTCGCAGGTGCCAGAGTGCCGGAAAATGGCCTGAAAACGACCAAAAAAAACGGCACCCAAACAAGCCATTTTCTGGGCTGTTTTACAGGCCATTTTCTGGGCTGCTTTTCAGCTGTTTTTAGGCCAAAAACAGCCCAAGAAACGGCCCAAAAAATGGGCAGAAAACCGGGCAAAAAACAGGCATGCGTGTGCCAGCCAGCTGGTTTTCAGGTTTTTGGCACATGCACACACATTCACGCACATTCCAGTTTAGTCACTCAGTGCCGAAAAGATTTGCCATTATTGGTAACAGAGGTTAAGTGAGCAGAAAGTATTTAGAGGCAGAGATATCGCAACTCTTTAAATGAGAGGCATCTTTTCCTGTAACTGAAGCCTGTAGCAGGAAAAGACACAGCTGCTTTAAAGAGTTGCAGACAAGTGCTACGTCCATTAGCATCGACATTGTCTTTTATCTTAAATTCTGTGCCATTCTATTTCACACTGTAATTATGTGGGGATGGGTTAGGGTGGAAAGGGAGACAAAGTCTCTCCTCCATGCATGACCAACTGATTGTGAAATGGCTCCCTGCCGTTCGTTTTGAACTTTTAAAATTCTCTCCGGTAGCTACAAGCTGCAGAATAAATAATTGGTGTAGCTAAGCTCTGAAGGAATCAGTTTTCTGGGTTAAGATTAGGGTCCTCCATTAGAAGCTGTGGGCTGGGTACCATGTTCCTAAAATGACATCTTCAAATTGTCCCTCTGCCCCCAGGGGAAAAAAATCATAGCCAGGTGATCTGCATCCAATTTGCATCCATTAGTGGGGTGCAATGGTTAGAATAGTGTATTGCAGGCTAATTCTGCCAACTGCCAGCAATTCGATTCTGACCGGCTCAAGGTTGACTCAGCCTTCCATCCTTCTAAGGTGGGTAAAAGGAGGACCCAGATTGTTGGGGGCAATAGGCTGACTCTGTAAACCGCTTAGAGAGGGCTGTAAAAGCACTGTGAAGTGGTATATAAGTCTAAGTGATATTGCTATCCTTGGCCAATTGAGAAAGAAATACTTTGACTCTGCCTTACACTCTTGTTCCCCTTTTTATCTAGATTTTCAATAACCCTGCAGAAAACCAATATTCTAATAGCAATAGCAATAGCAATAGCAATAGCAATAGCAGTTAGACTTATATACTTCATAGGGTTTTCAGCCCTCTCTAAGTGGTTTACAGAGTCAGCATATTGCCCCCAACAACAATCTGGGTATTCTAATAGAAGCAGATCATCCTCCATTTCTCCTCCCCCAAATGAATAATTTGTGAAAACTGTGCATGTTCATCATCAGTAACTTTGAGGAGAGAAAAAAAATAGAATATCCCACCTCTGCCAAGAAGAAAGAATACAAGGATTTACTTTTCTTTTCATTGTTCATAATATTTGTCCTGTCCTATTTTTTAAAAAGATATTCTAGTAAGGGCAGCTTGGTAATTCAAAAGGTGTCTTGGAAACCTCCCAAAATTAAGAGCACACCAAGCAGAATCAGAATACCGTTTTCCCCAAAATAAGACCCAACTGGAGAAAACACCCTAGCATGGTTTTTCAGGATGCTTGTAATATAAGCCCTACCCCAAAAACAAGCACCAGTTAAGATCGTCAACCAGATGGATGAATTCAGTACCGTATTTCCCCCAAAACAAGACCTAAATGGAAAATAAGCCCTAAAGCATCTTTGGGAGCAAAAATTAATATAAGACCCAGGAAAACACGGTAAATTATTGTTGTGCTTCAAAATCTTCATTCAAATCACAGGGAAGAAGCAGATACAGTAGTACCTATTTGCTTCTGTGTTAATAATACACCACAAGGTTAGAATGCTCTGTAGCAAAGACATAAGGATGTATCATTCAATCCCCCCCCCCCCCCCCCCCAAAAAAAAGGAATGATAGACTAGCCAAAAAAAAAAATATCCCCAAAGGACGAAATACTCAACTGGTAGAGAGCACATCATAACCCTCTTTCTTCAAAGACAATTAGATCTAATTAGCATCTTTTTAATCCAATCCACAGTAGTACGAAAACAACTCCTGTTCATCAATGAAAGGAATATTAAATATTCCGGCAATTATCATATGACCCTAAAGAAGTGTTTGAAAGTGTCTGAGGGCTTCTTTTAGCAGGTCAATTTGGGAAATATTCCACTGTCTCTTAGTAATTCTCTAAATGTAGAGTTTTAGTGATTATTAGTCAAAGGGGGGAAAAAATCACCATCATTTGTGCTCTAGTTATATATTATTATACATTTTAAAATGTATCACGAATATTATTAACTATATGTTTTTAAATGAATAATAATAATAAATAACTAGAGCACAAATGGTTTTTATTTTTATTTTTTATTATTATTATAAACCTTTATTCATTAAACATGAAATTCAATCAACTGAACAATTAAAAATGTATCACAGATATAATTGACTGGCTCTAATGGTTGATACGGGTTGCTGCCAACATCCTAGGTATCAACCAAGTATCTTCTTAAAATGTATTATTATATACTTTATTCATTAAACATGAAACTCAGAACCAAATTATTATTATTAATATTATAAATGCTAATTGTTAGTATAATACTAATTTTTCTAATTATTATCTATTTTATTCATTAAACATGAAACTCAGTCTACTGAACATTTAAAAATGTGTCATAAATACCACTGCTACTGGCATTATTATACAATTGTATCACAGCGGCCAGTTGTTTTGCCGGATTTGGCATTGGTTACTAGTCGGGCCCCACCCAGGGGCCTAGGACGTCGCAACGTATTTTCGTAATATGCGTGCAGATCCAAGCAGTGCGGCTTTTTGCATTTGACTGATGGTGATTTTGTCAATTTTTAACTGTTTTAAATGTAATTCCAGTGCTTTTGGAATAGCACCCAGTGTGCCAATTACCACTGGAATTACCACTGCTGGTTTGTGCCATAGTCGTTGAATTTCGATTTTTAAGTCCTGGTATTTTGTGATTTTTTTCAAGTTCCTTCTCGACGACCCTGCTATCACCTGGTATTGGGATGTCTATGATTGTGACCTTATTTTTCTCAACCAGTGTGATGTCTGGTGTATTATGCGCCAATATTTTGTCCGTTTGTATACGGAAATCCCACAAGATCTTGACCATCTGATTTTCAATGACTTTTTCAGGCTAATGTTCCAACCAGTTTGTTGCTGTTTTAATATTATAATTTTTGCACAAATTCCAATGGATCATTTGTGCTACTGAATTGTGCCGCAATTTATAATCAGTCTGCGCGATTTTTTTACAGCAGCTGAAATTATTATTATTGTTGTAGTTGTTGTTGTTGTTATGGTAATATTTGGTGAGATTCACATCCTTTGGGGTTGTTGTTGTTGTTGAAGTTGTTGTCGTTATTGTTATTGTTGTTGTTGTTGTTGTTATTATTATTATTATTGGTTAATCTTTGGTGAGATTCACAGCCTTTGGGGCTGGTTAATAGCTCAACAGCTTGAGTCCTAACCAAGGACCTAGGAACTGTTAAAGTAATGTCGGAGGATATAAGCTGTTCCAAGTAGGGTGGTTTTTTGTAGAATTAAAATGTTCAAGTTCGATAAATTTAGAATTTCCAAATAGCGAGGTAGCCCTTTAGGTATTGCTCCAAGGGCTCCAATTACAATCGGGACAACACACGATTTCTTTTTCCACAGTTGCTCAACTTCAATTTGCAAGTCTCGGTATTTTGTGATTTTTCTTGCTGTTTATCTTCTATTATTATTATTATTATTATTATTATTATTATTATTATTATTATTAACATTACTGGGGCATGGTACCAATCAGAAGGAGACACAATATTTATACAATTCAGCATAATAAAATGAGTTCATAACTTTAACAGCCAACCCTATACAACTAGCATTTATAACGCACATCAAACTCAACAGTCATAAATATTTAAAAGAAAACCCCATGAAACAGCAGAGCACACATATAGTCATGATTAATATAAAGCAAATATTAACCTGAAAAACTACCAACTTCATTAGAGGAGAGTACAACCGGCCCCATTCTAATATACTAGTCAAATAAAAAAAATCATTTTTTAAAGGTCATATGGAGAGAGTTGATCCCACAGCCACAGGACAATATCCCAGACATCAGGAAACCTGGAGATGGGGATGGAGAAGAGAGAGAATACCTTGCCCAGGGTCACATAAGGGGCAAATAGGACTGTAGGGAGAAATATGGGTCAACAGATCAAGGAACGTTGTAACCAAAGAGCTGTAAACACAAGCTCCGCGGCGGCGGGGGCTCTAAACTGGATTGCGCCTTTACGGCCTCTCCGAGGTAGCGGATCCAGGAGAGCTCCTTGGTTTACCCTTCCAGGAGATGAAATGCCAAAAGAGACGCCTAGACACCGCTGGAGGGCCAGTAAGTCTGAGTCACACCGAGCACTGGTGAGAGCCTTTATCAGAACCTATCTTGTGGCAATACGGGTGGCGAAATGTGCTCATTTTGCCGCTCTTATTGCGTCCACTGAATCGCGCCCAGCCGCCTTGTTTAGAATAACCCGCTCCCTCTTGAACGGGAGGAATGCGGATGACCCTTTACAAGGTAGAGCTGAGGAGTTTGTTCAGTTTCTAGCAGATAAAGTTGCTCGGATTCGGACGGACTTGGACTCCAATTGCTCAGAGCCAGCCGAGGTACCGGGGGAAGGTCTTGAGCGAAATTTATGGACTGAGTTTCAACTTGTCACACCTGAGGAAGTGGACAAGGCCATGGGAGCTGTGAGTGCCTCCACTTGTATACTGGACCCGTACCCCTCCTGGCTGGTCGCAAACAGCAGGGAGGTGACATGTTGCTGGATCCAGACTATATTTAGCACCTCTCTCCAAGAGGGATCCTTCCTGCCCTTCCTAAAGGCGGCAGTGGTGAGACCCCTCCTGAAGAAGCTGTCTTTGGATCCAGCCATCTTGAGTCCAGTTTCCAACCTCCCCTTTGTTGGGAAGGTTGCTGAGAAAGTGGTGGCCTTTCAGCTCCGGCGGTCCTTGGATGAAACCGATTATCTGGATTCCTTTCAGTCTGGATTCAGGCCTGGCTACAGCACGGAAATTGCTTTGGTCGCGCTGATCGATGATCTCTGGAGAGCCAAGGATGGGGGCCATGCCTCCATCCTAGTGCTCCTTGACCTCTCAGCGGCCTTCGATACCATCGACCATGGTATCCTTCTGCGGCGGTTGCGGGAGGTGGGAGTGGGAGGCACTTTTCTTCTGTGGTTCTCCTCCTACCTCTCGGACAGGTCGCAGTCGGTGTTGGTCGGAGGGCAGAAATTGACCCCTAGGCCCCTTAATTATGGGGTGCCGCAGGGTTCGGTCCTGTCCCCCCTCCTATTTAATATCTCCGAATACCATCTGCTAGCCAATGTCGACTGTCGACCCCTCGGGGGAGGGCCTTCTCTGTGGCTGCTCCAGCCCTCTGGAACGAGCTCCCCCTGGAGATCCGTACCCTCACCACCCTTCCGGCTTTCTGCAAAGCCACTAAGACCTGGCTGTTCCGGCAGGCCTGGGGCTGATGAGTTCCCGGCCCCACTTAAACTGTTGCGACTGTTGCTTTGTTTTAATCTTGCTTGTTTTCTGTTTTTTTGTTTGTATTCCCCTTCCCCCCTGCTGTAAGCCACCCTGAGTCTCTTGGGAATAGGGCGGCATACAAATGGAATAAACATTTCAACATTTCAAACAAGTGTTAGCATTTAAACAGCTTGAGCAGGGAATCAGCACAGAGTCCTCCAATGAAATAACTTACGCCAATAGCCTAGAACAGGAGTGTCAAATTCAGGATCCGCAGGCCACATCTGGTCCACAAGGTGCTTAGATCTGGCTCATGGGGCTGCCCTGGAAACACCAAAGGATCAGCCTGCAGTGCCTCTGCCAGCAAAAATGCGGCCCAGGGGGCCACGCACAGCAGGTAGGACAAGATGCAATAGGTGGAAACTAATCAAGGAGAGAAGCAACCTAGAACTAAGGAGAAATTTCCTGATAGTCAGAACAATTAATCAGTGGAAGAACTTGCCTCCAGAAGGTGTGGATGCTCCAACACTGGAGGTTTTTAAGAAGATGTTGGATAACCATTTGTCTGAAGTTGTGTACGGTTTCCTGCCTTGGCAGGGGGTTGGACTAGAAGACCTCCAAGTTCCCTTCCAACTCTGTTATCCCATTCTAAATATAGCAAAGTAGTGGTGGTTTCTAGAAAAGCAGAGCAAAGAAGATTTTGGGCCAAAAGAAGCAGCACCAATGGAAAGCATTGGGACTTGGGTCAGCAGGATATTGTTTTGAGCTGAATGGATGACCTGTCTGATTCACATGGATCAAGGAGCTCATTAAATAACGAGAATAAGGAATCCATTGGACAGGGCCGCTCTCTCAAGAACTTGGTCTAAAAAAAGAAAGCAGACACACAGAAAGATGACTAAGACACAAAGAGCTAGTGCCCAAGGAAAAGTTATTCGGAAGAGAACTAGACAGTCTGTCTGAGAAACTGCCAGAGGGTAAAGAACAATTCTCCAGGCAGATAATATACGGCAGGAAAAGAGGCTTAGCCAGGGAGCAGGTATGTGGGGGTTGTGGCCCAGCAGCGGCCAGTGGAGCTGGTAGCAGATTCGGACAGTGAGGAGGTTGGGGAGGAATATGGGCCAGTCCTGGAGTCTGGGGAAGGCTCTGATGAGGGCTCTGTGTCGGAGGGAGAGAGGGGGCCAGAGCCGCATGCCACTTATCAGCAGCCTTCAGAGTCAGACATCCGTGAGGCAGATGAACAGCTGGAGCCTGTTCCCAGTGTGCGCATGCGCAGAGTTGCCAAACAAAGAGAACAACTAAAGAACAGGGTTTGCCTTGGAACTAAGGCAGAGGTGGGTTGCTCCCGGTTCGGCCTGGATCAGGCGTGCTGGTAGTGGTGGTAGTGGGAGGCTCCACCCACCCGCTTGGACGCTTCTGCACATGCAACCCACCTCTGGAGTAAGGCCACAGGTAGACGATGAATGGCCCCTCCCAGGGGAAATAAAAGAGGAGCGAAGGGGAATGGAGTTTGCAGGAGACAATTAGTTCGCTTAATTGGTTCGTGACTCTCCCAGACTCCTTGCCAAGTTTTGCAGATATCGGCCTGGCAGGTCTCCAAGCCAGAGAAGGTCTGTGACTGTAAATCCTCCCTTGAAAGACTTTGCTGGAAGTGAATGAGCAGAATTCACAGTAAATTAATAAAAGGGTTTTTTGTCAGGACAAGGAGTTTGTTTCATGTCCTTGGGAAGTGGGAACCTCTTCTACTGTATGGTTGGTTAGACCTCTTCCTCCAGAACAGCAGGAATCAGTTCAGATGCAGGAGGAGGAGACGATAAGAAGGGCGGCAGAGGACAGCCAGCAAAAAGAATAAGCAATATTCACCGTCTTATTAAAGATCTCAACTGAAAAGAGCAGAGCTGAGAGACAGCATGTCCGTCCGTTCCCTCCCCAATTCAGTGAGTGCCAACAGAGAAGAAAAGGTGGGAGAGAGCTGATGAGGGGCTGTTGGCTGGAGAGTGAAGAGCAACTTGAAATAATGGCTCTTTGCCTCTCGTGGATGATAAAAAAATAATTAGCCGTGGCTATTCTGTGCGCTATTGCAGGCTATTTATTTAATTAATTAAATCTCAGAGCCGCCTAGGCTTCGCGTTGTCACTCAGCGCAATGGTTTTCCAACCCACCGGTTCATTTGGATGAAGTACAAAGGACTGGATTTGCTACACATATTTTAGCCATAAACCTTGGTTTACCGATTACATGCATGAACGTGTAATAGTAATTCAGAGGAGGGGAGAGGAAGAGAAACAAAGAAATGAAGGAACGGCAGGGAAGGAAAAAGGAGAAAAGGGAAAAGGAAGGAAAGGAAAGGAAAGGAAAGGAAAAGAAAGGAGAGGAAAGGAAGCTAAAACTAGCTTACATCAATAGTATTTGGCTCCGTCTCTCTGTAATTTTCTATCCTTACACTACAGACATTGATTCATAGATTGTCTTTTATTTAAGTAAAGCAGAGTCACAAAATAGGTACGTTTTAGAATACTTTTCAACAGTAACACAACATAAAAACCAGGAAAATAACATACACGGAAATAAAATTAGGGTTTACCCATCAAGTGTACTTTGGCCTTTCAAAGATTTTTTTGTTTTGTTTTGTTTGCTACTTGGATTTCATTTTGGAACCTGGGGTCACCTTGGTGATGGTCTTTGTGATAGCTGATATTAGTAGTGGACACACATACCTTGGGATCCATTCTGAGGAAGCTGTGTGGACCCCTGCTGCTGAACGTTGATCTTTTAATGGTCTTGCTGTGATGGAAATGATAATAGTCTTCCAAGCTCCCAACCTAGAACCATCAAGGAAGAGAAACAAGTCAGGAAACTGATCCATTCAGGTGTTCACTTTCTCTAGTGTATCGAGGAGGTACAGAATACATTGAAATGGGAATATTTTCTGTTGTCTTAAATCGGCCTTTCTCAGCCTCATGACCTTCCTGAAGAATTACCAGACAGCAGAGACAAACAGTGATGCCAATGGGTGGGAATGCACGCTAGGTGAAAATTATGTTGTTCTTAATAGGAGCAACACAAAGAAATTTGTGAGCTTTTAAATTCTCCTGGCTCTCAGTCTGTGATCCGTGGACCATGATGTCATTACAGGGGGTCTGCAAATAGTTAAGTCTTTACATCTTGAGTTGTCTAGGGGGTTGATGCAGTGGTGAAATTCAATTTTCTTCACTATTGGTTCTGTGGGCATGGCAGGGGAAGGATACTGCAAAATCCCCATTCCTACCCCTCTCCTGGA
This sequence comes from Thamnophis elegans, assembly GCF_009769535.1. Taxonomy (NCBI): domain Eukaryota; kingdom Metazoa; phylum Chordata; class Lepidosauria; order Squamata; family Natricidae; genus Thamnophis; species Thamnophis elegans. The sequence continues at coordinate 16,160,317 of NC_045556.1, read as the reverse complement.
GGAAGGATACTGCAAAATCCCCATTCCCTCCTGACTCCTGGAGGAAGGATACTGCAAAATCCCCATTCCTACCCCACTCCTGGAGGAAGGATATTGCAAAATCTCCATTCTCTCTTCATTTCTGGGGGAAGGATACTGCAAAATCTCCATTCCTCCTGACTCCTGGGGGAAGGATATTGCGAAATCTCCATTCCCTCCCCATTCCTGGGGGAAGGATACTGCAAAATCCCCATTCCCTCCCCACACTGGAACCAGTCAAAGGTGGTATTGGCTGGTTCTCCGATCTACTCAAAATTTCTGCTACTGGTTCTCCAGAACCTGTCAGAACCTGCTGAATTTCACCCCGGGATTGATGGCCATGGTCAGTGGCCATGGTTCACAAAATGTATTTAAAGGGGGTCCGTGATGGTGAAGAAAAGGTTGAGAACTACTGGTCTGCACAATTAGCCATGGGAAAACAAGCTGATTTGACCTCATTGAATGTAACGGGTTCGTGAGGAAGACCTTGAGAAACAGAGCAAAGAAATGCTTTTTAGGGAACTGTCCAATAAGAGAGGGCATAACCCACAGATGCCCAATGGGTGGAGAAAGAGGCTGGGAAGGGAGCTCACACCAGCTTTTCAAGCTGTGAAAGAGATGGCAGTACTTGCAAGTCCTTTCAGATTTGCAAAATTCTGTTAATTCTGCCTTACAATAAAGTAGAATTAATTAGCTCATTGAGTTGTGTTTCCTGTCTGGTCTGTCCAGGAAGGGTGACACTGGGTGAATTCCATTGCTGTTCCAACTTTTCCAGAAATGTTTCGAGCTTCAACCAGCATTGTTTCCAGTTTTAAACTGAATTTGAAAAGGGTCCGTTTTGAGCTTGGAACATTTCTAGAATTGTTTCAGCCCTGGAAGCCCAACTTCACTTTCTGGTGAAGTTGGAAAGTGGCCTTCAAGTTAGAACATAGTATTTATCATCTCAAATTCTCAGTGTTCTGTACATTATAATGTGAAAACGTTTAAGCTTGAAGTGTCCCATTTGGAGTTAAATTTGAAACCGAACATTCCCATCTCCTACGCTATGTTCCGATGCCATCCCAATATTTTGAGCTAAAAGCCTTAAGATGTTCAGCTTAGAACATTAAACTTGGAGTGGAAACGCTTCTAGCAAAGTTGGAGCAGCATTATAACATGACCTCTTAGCTCATCTTGAACTTTAATACTTTGAATTTTTGGCACCAAAAATAAAAGAATGGGGGAAAGGAAGACCAAATCCAAGCCAAAGGTCATAACCATGGGTCTTAACCAATTTAAGATGCTTGTGATCACTCAACAGTCTTAGCCAGAGCAGGTGAATACTTAACAGATATTTTAGGCTTGGTTACTGACAAGCTTAATTAAGTTCAGTCCAACATGCTTGGTTAGTTAAGGATTCAATCTCTTGTGCAAACTAAGAAAATTGATATAAGTGAAGAACACCAGATTAAGGTGTTGTGTGAACAAGGTGACACGAATCCCCAATACATTTAGCAGGATATTTTCCTAATTAGGAAAAGCTACCTTTAAATAATGAAAGACCTGATTAAGCATAATTGATTTATTGTATGCCATCTACTTATTTTTGACTCCTAGGCGCCACATAGATTAAGCATGATTATTAGACTCCTATTTAGTCAACTTTTTTTAAAGGTACCTATGGTAATATTAATTTAATATATCTTAGGTGACAGGAATTTGAACTGAAATATTTATTTGGTAAAAGGATCATAAAATAAAATATGTACAATGAGATTTAATTCCTACACGGAGACAAATATAAAACTGTACCTATAATATCCTGGCAACCATCATAAAGATTTAAAGAGAGTAATAGAAATCTAATTGTAGTCCCGTTAAAAGGTGTTCCCCTCGCACATATGTGTTAGGTGGTGCTCATCTCCATTTCGAAGCCAAAGAGCCAGCACTGTCCAAACATGTCTCCGTGGTCATGTGGTCAGCATGACTAAATGCCAAAGGCGCAAGGAACGCTGCTACCTTCCCACCAAAGGTGGTCCCTATTTTTCCACAAACAGTCTGTGAAAGTTCCAACAGACATCTGCTGGAGTTGCCAGTGTCTTTCAGGGGAATGTTGATAAAAATCCACCTTATCTCCCTGGGAATGCTGCCCGAGACCTAATTGCCAAACGCAGAGCAAGGCCAAACTTAGCACAGAGTCAAACAGAACTTTTTAAAGTTTGAACTGACCAGATGAACTAATTGCTTCCTGCAACAGCTCATGTCCCATGCGCTCCTCTTTTATATGGAGGGGCCAATCTTCTCCAAGCCTTACTCCCAAGTCAATCCTGTTTTCTTAATTGTTCTTGCCTTCTGGCAGCTCTGTGCATGAGCACACTGGGGATAGGCTCCCGTTGTTCTTCTGCCTCGCTGATGTCAGCCTCTGGAGGCTCCGGAGGCAGCAAATAACTACCTGATGGTCCTGGCCCCCTCTCTGCCTCCAACACAGAGCCCTTGTCTGAGCCTTCCCCAGTCTCCAGGACTGGCCATATTCCTTCTCAACCTCCTCACTGTCTGAATCTGCTGCCAGCTCTGTTGGCTGCTGGTGGGCCCCAACACTCCCAAGAGATGCTCCATCATCTTCATGCCTTCATTCATGAGAAGCCCCATCATCTAAAGTTGAGCTTTTGCAACAGCATGTGCTTGCCACCTATTAGTTGTTTAAACTTTGGTGTTGAGCATTGAGAATACTTAAACTGTGGGTTTGTAGCTCAAGAATCTCTGTGAGTCACATCGAATCCAGAGGTATTGACAGAAGCACCTCATGTCAAGTCGCTAAAAGCCAACATTTTGTTCGGAAGCATTTCTATTGGCCTAATTTTTCAATCGCCAAGGAATTCTGGAGAATGTTCTATTTTCTCTGTGGGAACTATTGTCCCACAGGCAGGATTACCTGCCCCAGCTTGACTGCACATTCACATTTGCAGAGCTTCAACCGATCAGTTCTGCTACCGCTTTTAATTTAATCTCCTCGGATTGTCTAGAATTGAGTCCCTCTGGAACCAAGATAGAGAGATGCACGGTCCATCTGTCTAATCTTTTGGTTAAAGGCTGAATAGATAAATGGAACAGTTTAGCCTCTTACTAGAAGAACAAGCCAACTGAAATGGGGGGGGGGGAAAGGTAATTCCGCGCTTAAGACAACAAAGTTAACCTTTGTTGTTCCTCCACTCTGTTCTTGCAACAAAATCTGCTTTGTCTGGAAAATGGCTACCAAAGTTATAAAGCAGGCAAGATCGTGGAATCAAAATGCTCAGAAAAATGGTCTTTCTCCTAGCAGGAGCACCCATCTGAGAAGAAGCTAAAGGCCATGATTATTTTCCTGGTGCTGTAAGGATATGCACACCTATTCCAAGAAAATGAGCTGAAATAAGCAATCAACCCACCACTTCTACCAATAGCACTAGTAAAAGCACTTAGACTTATATACCACTTTACAGTGCTTTTCAACCTTCTCTAAGCACTTTTCAGAGCCTATTGCCCCCAACAATCTGGGTCCTCATTTTACCCACCTCGGAAGGGTGGAAGGCTGAGTCAACCTTGAGGTGGTCAGGATCAAACTCCAGGCAGTTTGATGTGACAGAGATGGTATTCAGCAGGTACTGAACAGTTCTGGTAGTGGAAATTTGAGTAGCTTAGAGAACCGGTAAATACCAACTCTGGCTGGCCCCGCCCCCATCTATTCTCTGCCTCCTGAATCCCAGCTGATCGGGAGCAAATGGAGATTTTACATATCCTTCCCCTGCCATGCCCACCAAGCCATGCCCACCAAGCCACGCCCACAGAACCAGTAGTAAAAAAATTTGAATCCCACCACTGGCGCATGTAGCAGGACGTGTGGGTGCCTTCCACACATGTGCCTGGCCTTCCGTGCATGCCCTTTACTCTCTCATGCACCTACCACGCACACGCCTGGCCTCAAAACTGTGCTTAAAAGGATGGCATAACAAGACTCCGGTGTTGATCAAGTTAGAAATCTTACCAAATCCATGAAGTTCTTCGAGGACCCTAAGAAAAGTCTTCCTAATTGTACTGATCCACTCAAACTGCAGTGTTATATACGTTTCCCTAGGAAATAGGTCTCCCTGAAAACCATGAACCGTAAATTTGATTGAAGGTGTATCAGACTGCATTATAGAACCCTTATGATTTATTTATTTGCCAGATTTATGTCCTGCCTTTCCTTGGGAAGCTCAAGGCCGCAACCCTAGAAATCCTTCTTCCAATTTTTTCTGCACCACCACTGAAAGAGAGTGACTAGCCTAAAGTCACTGAGTCTCTATGACGGGACACTGGTTTCTGCATTCCTACAAGAAGAAAACAGACGTTTCATGTGTTGATAATGAATGTACATGTCACAACAGGTTTCACCTTCATATACTCCTGTGGGCAGGAGGAGGTAGATAATTACATAATGCATGAAGGTCCCATTTATTTAGCCATTATAAATCACAAATGAGTTCCTACCACACACTAAACCCCAAACCAAGGTTTCGTAGCAGCTTCCTTTAACATGCTAAGCAAAACCTAAAGTTAGCACACAATGGGCAAACATGATCATGTTGAGGTTTATAACATGCTGGGACAAAGGCGGGTAGGGAAACACTTTAACACACATATGCACACATCTTTAGGGGACGAAGGGAGACATGATAGCAGTGTTCCAATATTTGAAGGGCTCCCACAAAGATGAAGGGGATAAACGATTTTCCAAAGAACCAAAAGGCAAGACAAAAAACAATGGTTGGAAACTAACCAAGGAGAGAAGCAATCTAGAATTAAGTAGAAATTCGCTAACAGTGAAAGCCATCAACCAATGGAATAGCCTACCTTCAGACGTTGTTGGTGCTCCATCACTGGAGGCTTTCAAGAACAGACTGGCCAATATTTGTCTGAAATGGTATAGGTTCTCCTGTTCTAGCAAGAGGTTAGACTAGAAGACCTCTAAGGTCCCTTCCAACTCTATTATTCTATGGTCTATGCTCTCACTTGCTTCCAATTCCTACACATGACAGTAGTCATTACCCGCCTGGTATCTTCCAGATGTTTTGGACCACACATCCTCTCTTTCTCAGTTAATTTGGTGCAATCGAGGGGATTAAGCTAACAAAATTGCATTCTATTTCTGAAGCAGTTCAATTCCACTAATACCTGAATGAGAAACTGATTGTCGCTCCCTTATGGATAATGAGATGTTGGAATGCTAGTAATAAGAAGAATTAGAATCCAACAATCAGCTCAGATATATTTGTTTAACCATGGTTTAGTGAATAAATGGCAGTGGATTACATCTGCCCAACACATTTCAATTTTGTGCAGCATGTAAATCCTAGCATATACAATGATGGGATTCAAATAATTTAACCACCAGTTCTCTGCCCTAATGACCAGCTGGGTAGAAGTGTCTGGGTGGTCATGTGACCGGGTGGGCATGACCAACTCAACATCACTCGCATTGAGGGGCCCCTCGCCATGCCCAGCCATGCCTCACCCCTCCCCTCCCCTCCCAGCCACTATCCCTGCCACCCAGCTGGGCAAGTGGCCGAGTGGGTGACCAGGCAGCGAAGCGAGGAGTGGCTGGGAGGGGAAGGGTGTGGTGGGGTGGGGCCAGGCATGGGGAGGCACGCTATTCAGCCGGTTCGCTAAACTGCACAAAAAGTTAGCTAATTACTGGTTCTACTAAACCTACGCAAAGTGGCTAGATCTCACCACTGTATACACTCCAATTTGGCTGAAGGAGTGGAGGAAGGTTTTTTTTTTTCATTTGTATTTTAAGGGTCCATGTGTAATTTAAAAGCAGCACTTTGTTTCTCCGTCAAAGTTGTTTCTAAGTTTGGAGTATGTCCTTTCAAGAAAAAAAAGTGCAGACAGAATATAATTGTAATCCTCCCAGACCATTCAGAAGAGTGCCAGAAGCAAGTTTGATTCTTGCTTAGCTGTTGCTCCCTTCCCAGGAGGTAAAGGTTATAAATAAGCAGAGAAATACACATCTATATTTAGCCTGCAGAATAGTGTCTAGCACACTTTTAAAAAGCAAAAAAGAAAACCCCCAACCCCAAATGAATTATGGAAAACAAAATGTCAATGCCTCCATTCATGCAACTGAACCGTAAACCAACCAGCCACATTTTAACCTTAATACGTCGTGCGGTTCTAAACTACAGAAGATGGTTGGCCTGTAATTTAGTACGTTGCAAGAATCCGAAAAATGTGTTTTTAAAAAAAGTTCAATTAAAGTCAAGCTAGCTAGGTGGGAGAGCTTTAATCCTGGGCATTTTCTGCTTCAACCTGCGCTGAATCAGCTGCCACATCAGCTGTTTGCACTAGGAAAAGCACACTTCAGCTTGAACAACTGGGTCAATTCCTTCCAGAGGAACAAGGAGGTGCTTGGTTTATAAAGGGTTACAAGCCTTGCGTCTAACCCACATTCAAAAAATAGATGGGGAAAATGGTGTTCCCATTGTAATGTGCTTTGAAAATCCATGCAACATGCGGTAAGTGTAAAGAAGAACACAGCGTGAGCATCTCTTAAGCCTTGCACAGAATAAATTTTTGTTTGGAGGAATGTCCCACCTAGACCATCAAGCATCAGAGACCTAAATTATTCAGAGTTAGCACCCTGAGAGCAAAGAGAACACCTGGAGATCACCTGGTCACAACCTCATGATTGCATGCAAATGGCCCCTGGCCCTAAGTTTGCATTTTGATAGGAAATTTGTTCTGACCTAGGCTTCCCAAAAGCACAAAGCCGACACCTCACCCTGATAAAACCCCTTTTATTTAGATTAAAGGGAATTCCTCTCCAGAAAAGTCCCAGCTGACAGTCTTTCAAGAGATTTCACAACTACGGACCTTTATCAGGCTTGGAGAGCTGCCAGGCCGATATCTTCCAAACGCCACTCTGTAGCAGACGATACTTGGCAAGAAGTCAGGAACAGATCTTCACCCTAATGAACTGAACTCCTTGTCTCCTGCAAACTCCCCTCCCCTTTGGCTCCTCTTTTATTCCCTATGGGAGGGGCCATTCACCGTCCACCTGTGGCTTTACTCCTGGGTCGACCCTTGTTCCTTAGCTGTTCTCTTCTCCTGGCAACTCTGTGCATGCACACATTGGGAACAGGCTCCAGCTGTTTGTCTGCCTCACTGATGTCTGACTCTGAAGGCAGCTGATAACTGGCATACGGCTCTGGCCCCCTCTCTGCCTCTAACACAGAGCCCTAATCAGAGCCTTCCCCAGACTCCAGGACTGGCCCATGTTCCTTCCCAACCTTCTCACTGTCTGAATCTGCTGCTAGTTCTGCTGGCGGGCCAGAACGAAATGAAACAATGAAAATTTTACGTAAAACCATGTTTGTCTGGGGTTCTGTGAGCAGCCAATGAAACTCTCCAAAGTCCTAGAAGACCCCAATGGATGTTCAAGCAGTTCTGGTTAAATTAGCTCCCCAGTGTTTTTAATTCATTGACTTTTTAGATCTTAGAAACTTCTCCTTGTTAGTTCTACCATCTCTACTCCCATCTGCTTTGTTAGGATGTTAGCTACCCTCAGCTTTTGATTGATTTTTTTTCCCCATATCCTGCTCAGCAATCTATGAGCTTTCAATTCCAAATAGAACGGGATATTAAGGGAACCAGATTTGTGTTGTTGTTGTTTTAAAATGTCTAAAATGACTAATGGGCACCACGCAACTCAGTGTCTTTTCGCCATAGCCAGCTGCACGGGGCTGCCACAAACTGTATCCGGAAATCTGTAAAATTAAATATTTACATCTCCTCCAGAAAAAAACAATGGGTCAGAATCAAAACTAAGATAGCAAGCAGCTTAAGCAGTTGGCTTAAGAGTAAATTAAGTAAAAAAACTAGCTAACCACACAACCATCCAGCCACGTAATGTGCAGCTTCTATTTTAATCTGAGATGGAAAGAAGGTTTAGTCTTAGTAGTGTAGGAAGTTAAAACCCACCCCGCTACTAGAAAATGAAATATTTTAGGAAATATTAAAAGGGCAGAATATTTTCCCCTAAAAGGGAAGCAGGGGCTCATTCCCCCCACCTTTTGTCAATGGGCCATTAAGGACTGAGACAGTCTATTCTATATAACAAAGATCTACTTCTTTGGAGGAGGACCCACCTAGAAAACATAAACTCACTGCATGGCACATGGGAAGATTACATCAGCCAGCAAGGCAAAAAAGCTTGGGTTTCAGGACAGCCTAGACCAGAGGTTCCCAAATTTGGCCACTTTAAGACTTGTGGACTTCAACTCCCAGAATTCTCCAGCCAGCAGAGCTTTAAGAGAGCTTAAAGCTCTGCTGGCTGGAGAATCCTGGGAGTTGAGGTCCACAAGTCTTAAAGTTGCCAAGTTTGGGAACCTCTGGCCTAGACAATTAGTTAAGATTTCCCGCCTACTGGGAATCTGACAACCAGTCAAGAATACATTTCTTACACAGGAACAGGAAACAGAGAGGTGGGACCCAACAGAGGATATAAAACTCAGGCTCTCTCAGCATCTTGGCCCTTTTCTGCTCAGGAACTCAAGCCATATGATTCTGCTCAGGAGCTCAAGCCATATTTATTTATTTTATTTTATTTATTTATTTTAATTTGTCAACAAGTACAAGGAAACAAGTTGGAAAAACACATTAAAAATGGCACAAATAAATGGATAAAAATAAGCAAAACATAGCCATAAACACATACAATGGGACAGTAGGACAGGGACAGTAGGCACGCTGGTGTTCTTATGCACGCCCCCTTAGGGACCTCTTAAGAAATGTGTAAGGTCCACAGTAGACAGCTTAAGATAAAAGGTATGGGGGTTAGCGAAACTAATAACAGGATCAGGTAGAGTGTTCCACAGATTTACTATTCTATTGCTGATATGATCCTATCCACCATTATCCAAACTACCTTTCCAAGCAGTCTCCATATTTCCAGTGTCTTTTTCCCCACTTGGAACTGAACCCAGATGGACATTTCTTCCAACAGTAGCAAAGCATTTTAAAAGAATGGTGAACAAAGAGTTGGCTATTGGTCACGGTGGAAGGCAGTTTCTTTCTTAACCTTCCTGGGAAGTTCCTTCTGTTCCTTCAGCCTTGTAACCCCAGTTGTACACTGGTTCACAATCCTTTTGCTCCTTTGCCTTTCCGGCTTGCTCCTATGTTTCAGTAGACAAGCAACACCCCCTCCCTTTCCCAAGTTGTCCCAGCAGGTTGAAGCAAGTCATGTCCACCACAGTCCAAGGTCACAGGGATCAGTGTTAGAAGTTCTGAGAGACGGCCCTGCCGCTGTAATCGACATAACCTGTTATTGCTTTGCACAGGGTGAGCTTCATGCTTTATAAGGTTATGGAAAATCTGAGTGTAGGCATGTATCAGTAAATCCCTCTCTAGCTTGACATCAGGAACGAGTTACCTTTTTTTTTAACCCAACATATATTACTATTTGTGTGTACATACAACCCACATGAGCCAGGTTTTTTTTTCCTTTTAAATGTCTCTTCCCCTGTCTGTTTTGTTAGCAATTTATTTCTGCGGTATTACCTTCCTGATCCCCTGCTGATAGAGTTTACATTTTCCGGTCTTTATTATGTTCATTTAGTTGTAAACTCTAAATCTAGTTCTAATCTGCAATCCCTGAGGTCTTCATTTTTTTAGTATAAATTAAATTCATAAACAATCAAGGCAAAGGGAAGCGTTCCCAATTCCCTACCACCCGCAAAGAGAGATATATATATATGTGGTTCTCTGTATTTGTCACTGCTAAGTTCTAAATGCAAGAATGAAAATGCATCACTAAGAAACAGGGGGTGGGGAGAGAAAGGGCAAAAAAATAAGCAGCTGGAGAGGCCCGAAGAGGAGGGTAAAAAAAATTTGAAGCCAAAGAAAAAGACACAGCATCATAGAAACAGAGTTTCTTTCAGGCGCAGATGTCTGCAACAGGACCTTATTTTAACAAACAGATGAAGAACTAATTCAAGGAAGGTTTTCTACAACATTGGAGGAAAAGCATGTGAGAAACCCAGCTGGAATTATTTCCAAACTCTGCTTGGAATCTTCCCTCCCTACCCGCCACACCAATTGTTTTCAATAACTTCAGCTGGTTGTTAGTCTAACTAATAGCCCATTTAGCCCAGGCCTATCTAATCTGGCAGGAGTTTTCAAGTGCCCAATAAAACATTTCCAAGTTATCTCATTAAACAGACCTTTGAAAACTATATCGCCAAAGGGCTGTGGAGTGAGCATGCTGCAAGCTTTCTTTTTACAAATGAGCTTGGAATGGTTTTCATGTGGTTGGTTTGAGCCTATAATGGCACGTGAACCCAAGCTGTGAGGCTTATTGTTGTGGCCCATTAGTGGCCAGAAGAACTGGCAGCAGAGTCAGACAGTGAGGAGGTTGGGGAGGAGCATGGGCCAGTCTTGGAGGGTGGGGAAGGCTTGGACGAGGGTACTGCATCGAAGGCAGAGATGGGGCCAGGGCCATCTGACAGTTCTCAGCTGCCTTCAGAGCTAGATAGCAGTGAGGCAGAGGAACAGCTGGAGCCTGTTCCCAGTGTGTGCATGCAGTCGGAAACAGCTGAGAAATCAGGGTCGACTTGGGAGTAAAGCCACAGTTGGACAGTGATTGGCCCCTCCCATAGGAAATAAAAGAGGAGCGAAAGGGGAGTGGGCTTTTGCAGGAAATCATTCGTTCATTCGTTAGTTCATTTCAGGAGTGTGAAGATCTGTCCGTGAATCTCAGAGACTCTGTGCCATTGCACAGCACTGTGTTTGGAAAATATTTACAAGGCAGCTTTCCAAGCTACATAAGGTCTGTGGTCATAACTTCACCTTTGAAAAACTGTTTACCAGGCCTTTGCTGAATGTGAAGGAGAGGAATTCACATTCGATTAATAAAAGGGGTTTGTCAGGACCAAGACTCTGCTTCGTACTTTTTGGGAAAGCCTAGGTCAGAACACTTATGACACAAATCAGGGTAAAAAAAAAGTCATGGTGCAACTCAGGCTTGTTTAGGCCAGGAGTGTCCTGGTTACCCAGTGCAAAGAGGAAAGATCAGGCCGGTCTACCCAATGAAAAGAAACATGCTAGTAGTTTGGGGAGTGGCATCTAGCTGGCCATGCCCACCCAGTTGACCACACCCACCCAGTCGGCTATGTCCACCCAACCCCCCGAGGTCAACACAGCCCTGATGCTCCACTCAATGAAATTGAGTTTGACACCCCTGGTCTAGACAGTCTCCAAATGTACAATTTTAAGCACCAGAATTCACAGCAATGGATATGTTTGCAATGGAATTTTGGAAGTTAAAGTCCTTCTTGAGGAAATCTGGCTGAGCAAGCTGCATGATTTTCTTCTCTTTTTTTGAACAGGTTATCTGGTTTTCTCCACTGCTGCCTTCCAAAGATGCCATACCTCAACTAATTATCCGTAGCCAGCATGGCCAATGTGATGGGAATTGCGATTCACCGTATCTACTGAATCAAGACAGGTCAGTGTGGAGCTTATTCCCTTCTCCAAGGTGAGTAAGATCACTCAACAAATGAACACCTGTCCCATTCACTAGCATGGTCAGGAACCCTGATTAGGAACCAGAAGACCATGAATTCTAGACCTCCCTTGGTCCAATGACTCTCTCTCTCAGTTCAGCCCACCTCCCAGGAACATTATTGTGGGGAAAATGAGAAGAACATTGTGTATGCTTCCTATTTTGAAATGTTTCCCTGCACAAGTATACTAGCATTTCCAGTTCTAGAGGGCGGTGCTCATCTCCATTTCAAAGCCGAAGAGCCAGGACTGTCCGAAGACGTCTCCGTGGTCATGTGGCCGGCATGACTAAACACCAAAGGTGCACAGAGAGCTATTACCTTCCCATCAAAGTGATCTCTATTTTTCTACTTGCAGTTTTAAATGCTTTCGAACTGCTAGGTTGGCAGAAGCTGGGACAAGTAATGGGAGCGGACTCTGTTACCCAGCGCTTGGGATTTGAACCGCTGAACTGTTGATCTTCTAATCAACACGCTCAGCGTCGTAGCCACTGAGCCACCTTGATACAAAACCAAAGGCAAGATATAAATTTCATCATGAATACCAACTTCATCCCAGAGCAACAATATTTTTTTTTCTGCTTGTAGTATCCTAGCTAATACTTCTAGTCCACTCTGAAGACAGGCAACAATAAGAAAGGGGGCACTACTCCAAATTTCCAACCAAGTCCTTCCAAAAGACCAGCTAATATAATTAGCCATATAATCAATTGACCATGCCAATATTCATTTGCAAAAAAAACCCAGGACAGATAGCATCAATGGGGTTAACTCAAGATGCCCAAAGTTGTTATGGCTTCTTAAGATGTACCAAAGTTCTATTATTTTGCCTTTGTCTACAAACCATTTGTAAACCATTCAATGCCCCCAAGCCACCAAATCAGTGGGGCTGCGCTGAGTTTGTTTACATCTACAATGGAAGAAATGTTCTTTGCTCTGTTTAACACCACCCCTGTTAGCGCATGGAAGGGTACAGGCTGCTCCGTTCCATGGAAATGGGTGACCTGTGCCAACCCCACCCAAATATATGCTCCCTGCCAGAAGGCTGAGGGAGTCATCTATCACTCTTTCCTGCAATTGGACATTATGCATCCCAGTTGAGGTGGCTCAACTCAAATGGTGTCATAGAGAGAAGGATCATTTCGAAAGTTGTACAATTCCACTAATTATTTCCGCATGAACAGTAAAGGCAGAAGAATCTGGGTGTTACCTGCTCAGCATCAATTAAGAAGAGGTGAAAGCTTAAGGGTTCAGTTCCAGGAAGCCAGCCACCAAGAAACATCAGAGAAAAACAGAATAACAGTTGAAAGGGACCTTGGAGGACTTCTAGTACAACCTCCTATTCAAGCAGGAGACCTTACACCAGGGATCAGCAACCTTAAACACTCAGAGAGACACAAAAATCCTAACCGGAAGCCCCCCATTCAATTCTGGAGCTGACCTGGAAGTCCGATTTCCCCACCATAGAGTCTCCTCCTAGCATGGCGTCCTTTTTCCTCTACCTGTCCTAACCGAAAGTCCTATCAATTGTGGAGCTGACCAGAAAAACCGCCCCTTGCCATAGAGTCTCCCCCTGGCACGCCCTGCTCCCCACCCCCAACTGAAAGGGCCTCTCGATATTGTGGTGCCGACTAGTGACAGGGAGCCACAGCAGAGGGATGAAAAAGCCACATGCAGCTCCAGAGCGACGGGTTCCTGACCCCTGCCTGATACCATACTGGACAGATGGTTATCCAATCTCTTCTTTAAAAGCTCCAGTGATGGAGCACCCAAAACTTCTGAAGGCAAGCCATCCCACCAGTTAATTGTTCTGATTGGCAGGAAATATCTCCTTTAGTTCTAGGTTGTTTTTCTCCTTGTTTAGTTTCCACATATTGCTCCTTGTCCTGCCTTTGGGTGCTTTGGAAAATAGGTTGACTCCCCCCCCCTTCTTTGTGACAACAGCAATGACAACAGCAATGGTGAGATTCAATATTGTTCATCCATCCTGTATATCCTTGGACAGAGCACCAAGCAACATCAATGGTTTCCTAACCACCGTGCTGCTTATCCCACAATTATGGGCAGGCTATATTTGCGCCCTAAGACTTATTTATATTTCTCCCCTTTAATTTTGCAATATCAAGGCAGGGAGGAAGTAAAGATATAAAGTAAAGTCTCCTTTTAGTTGAGCTTGAGTCCTTCTAAATTCATGAACAGATTTATATCATTTCCTTGATAATGATTGATGTTGTTAGTTGGGAAGTCGTGTCCAACCCATTGTGACCCCCTCGACCACATACCTCCAGGCCTTCCTGTCCTCTACCATCCTCTGGCGCCCATTTAAGCTCATGCCTACTGCTTCGGTGACTCCATCCAGCCACCTCCTTCTCTGTCATTCCTTTCTTCTTTTGCCCTCAATCATTCCCAACATTAGGCTCTTCTCCAGTGAGTTCTTCCTTCTCGTTAGGTGGCCAAAGTACCTTCCTTCCTATTGTTTTGCTTTCTTAACTTCCCAGATGAGTTGACAGCCCTGGTATTTTCTGGTTGCCTCCAATGCAGGTAATAATCATATAAACTGGTGTAGTTTTTTAAAATCAAAAAGTCAAAAGGAAAGTAACAATGCCAGAGTTAAACGAAAACCCAGCGCAAATTTGAAAACATGAGACACTTTTAAGAATCATTGTTTTAGAAGCCAATCACTGCGGCCTTTGAGCACACTTGCCAATGGCTAGTTACATGTTTTTCTGAGTCACCTAATTTTCTGGCTAGTACAACACACTAAAGCATAAATTAACGATGGTTTTATATATCATCCCACGCAAACACATCCAAGAAGTTAGTGAGAATGACAGAGAACTGCCCCAAATAACTGTCATGTGTTTCTTGGCTAATGATATTTCAACATTGGTTCTCTACAGTCTTAGCCTGATTTATTGCTGCAACCACACAACACTCCAGAGCTTAACCAAAATGGAGTTATTCCAATTTCCTGGCTTCGCACAATGTGCATAGCTACAAACTAGCTAATCGTAAGGGATTGTGCAAACTCTGTTGTGTCAGCAGTCCTCCAACCCTCATCATCTTCTAGCTGCGATGACAATCGTCCCTTACATTGCTGGCAGAGTCTACACTCTGGACCAGAGGAATGCTGTCGATATAATTTACTTGGACTTTAGTAAGGCATTTGATAAGGTAGACCATAACCTACTACTAGATAAAGTAGAAGAATGTAGGTTAGACAGATGGATTCGTAACTGGCTGACCAACTGCACTCAACGTGTAGTCCTCATTGGAACTGCATCTTCATGGAGGGAAGTATGCAGTGGAGTACCCCAAGGCTCTGTTTTAGGCCCAGTACTCTTCAACATCTTCATCAATGATTTGGATGAGGGAATAAATGGGGAACTCATCAAATTGGCAGATGACACCAAGCTGGCAGGAATAGCCAACACTCCAGAAGATAGGCTAAAGATACAGAAGGATCTTGACAAACTTGAACATTGGGCACTATCTAACAAAATGAAATTAAATGGTGAAAAAAGTAAGGTTCTACATTTAGGCAAGAAAAATGCACAGGTACAGTATAGGTGTATCTTGCTCAATAGTACTAACTGTGAGAGGGATTTGGAATCCTAGTGGACAACCATCTAAATATGAGCCAGCCAGGAGCAGCAGCTGCCAAAAAAGCCAACACAATTCTAGGCTGCATCAACAGAGGGATAGAATCAAGTTCACGTGAAGTGTTAATACCACTTTATAAGGCCTTGGTAAGGCCACACTTGGAATTCTGCATCCAGTTTTGGTCGCCACGATGTAAAAAAGATGTGGAGAGACTAGAAAGAGTGCAGAGAAGAGCAACAAAGATGATTAGGGAACTGGAGACTAAAACATATGAGGAACGGTTGCAGGTATGTCTAGTTTAAGGAGAAGAAGGATTAGGGAAGACATGATAGCAGTCTTCCAATATCTCAGGGGTTGCCACAAAGAAGACGGAGTCAAGCTATTCTTCAAAGCACCTGAGGGCAGGACAAGAAGCAATGGGTGGAAACTAATCAAGGAGAGAAGCAACTTAGAACTGAGGAGAAATTTCCTGACAGTTAGAACAATTAATCAGTGGAACAGAAGTTGCCTCCAGAAGTTGTGAATGCCCCAACACTGGAAGTCTTTAAGAAAACTTTGGATAGCCATCTGTCTGAAATGGTATAGGGTTTCCTGCCTAGGCAGGGAGTTGGACTAGAAGACCTCCAAGGTCCCTTCCAACTCTGCTATTGTATTATCTTTATCAGACAACTGAACGTGAAGCAAATGTTTGACTTCTCCTCAACAATGGTAGCAATAGTGGCGATGCACCCACCCCGACCCATCACAAGATCTATGGACCACATGAAGCCCTTATTAACAGAAGTACACCAACACTGACTTTCTTTAAACTCCACTGAAGATGTTACCTAGCCTGGTAATGAAACGTTTGAAAACCAACCCAAAAGCCCGGAGAACAAACCTTCTCCCTCAGTGGTAGCAATAGCAATAGCACTTAGATTTATATACCACTCCATGGTGCTTTTTCAATGCTCTCTGGGTGGTTTTTAAATGTCAGCATATTGCCCTCAACTATCAGGGTCCTCATTTTACCAATCGTGGAAGGACAGAAAGCTCAGTCAAACTTGAGATCCATTAGGATCGAACTCCAGATGGTGGGCAGAGTTAGCCAGCAATTCTGTGTTCTAACCATTGGGTCACCAAGGCTTCCGACAGCATCTATCACACATCACGATAATGCCAAAACCACTATACGTAAGGTGACCAGATGTCCCGATTTCAGCGGGACAGTCACGATTTCTAACAATTTGTCCCGTGTCCCAGGGCGTTTTTAAAAAGTCCTGATTTTCTGGCTTCATGTTGAAAGCCCAGTGGATTTGCTTAAGAAATCCTAACCAGGGCAAGACAAAAGACACGCTGTCTAACTAACCTCTCTCTCTGTCTCAGTACTTTCATTGAAGATATAATTAAAACGTTAAAGCAAGAAAACGGAAACCCCCCCCCCCCCGCCCTTTTACCTCATTTTATAAGAAAAGATAACTCAGTACCATAGAGCTCTAGGAAATACTTGGGTAGAGAAGTCGCAAGTGTTACTTTCTGGATTTTCCGGAGGGGAGGGGCACGGAGGTTGGAGGTCTGCTCGTGTGGGAAAAATGGTGGCAAAGTTTCTTTGAAAAATATTTCCCTGACTAATTTCACCATTTCAGTTTGCTCAGTTCTTTGTATTAACAACATCATTCTGGATTGACTTGGAGTTCCTGCCTGCTGGTAAGTGAGCTGGGTTTTTTTCTTTTATTTTTTTAATGTATTTTAAAATAACATTTTATTTATTGTGCATAGGATTTTTTAAAAGTTTTATTCTATGTGGATTCTTTTTTTAAATTGTCTTAGACTATTTAAAAAAAGATTCTATCCAAAATACAAAATACCAGCTGCAGTTATTCACTTAAGAACTGTGGCAAGAAAGGTGGTATAATGGGCTTAGTGACCAAAGTTACAATGGCATTGCAAAAAGGGACTGATGACCATTTTTCACACTTAATGACCATTTTCACACTTAGCGACCGTTGCAGCATCCTCATGGTCACGTGATCAAAATTTTGATGTTTGGCAACAGATTCGTATTTATGATGGTTTTAGAGTCCTGGGGTCATATAATCACCTTTTGATAAAGTCAAATGGGAAAACCAGATTCACTTATGTTACTAACTTATCAGCTGCAGTTATTCACTTAAGAACTGTGGCAAGAAAGGTGGTATAGTGACCAAAGTTACAATGGCATTGAAAAAAGTGACTGATGACAATTTTTCATACTTAGTGACCATTTTCACACTTAGCAACCGTTGCAGCATCCTCATGGTCACGTGATCAAAATTTTGATGTTTGGCAACAGTTACAATTTATATTTGTAAATTGTAGTTATGTTGAAATAAAAAAATATTACAATACTATTTTTGTATTGTATGAAAATTTTTGTTGCCCTGTATAAAATTTTTAATCAAGCCCCCCCCCCCCCCCCCGGTCAAAGGTGTCCCTCTTTACCAATCTGAAAATCTGGTCACCTTAACTATATGTGCACATGAATACAGTATTATCACACAAATGAAACTATTACATAATTGTATTATAGCAGGTTCAGATTTATTGGTTGATTGATTGATTGTAAAATTTATTGGCTGCCCATCCCGCGGTGGCTTACAATCTTAAGTATAATGGCATGTGGCAATGACCTTGGGAGAGAGGAGGAAGTACAGCAAACTGGACAATTATCATGCAAAATGCATCTCAGCCCCACATAAAGGAAACAAAAGTCTCAGAAAGGACCTTCCCTAGTTTTCCAGAAGATAAAAAGTAAAGGCAGAAAAAAAATGCTTCCAGATATCAAAATGTTGAAATGTAACTTTACAACAAAAGTAGTATTAATATATGGCTTGTGCTTTCAGTCTGGACTACCTTGGCAGTAAAACACTATAAAGTGTAAGGCATCAAACTACTCAGAAATATTGCACAGCAGTGAGGATAGGATCAGGCAAAGAATATAACCATATTTCAGAGGTGGTATTCAGCAGGTTCGGACCAGTTCACTCGAACTGGTAACGGAAATCACGGGGCTGCCCACTTGCCCTGGCTCTATGCCGTCCTAGTATTTAGGTATGTTTTTTAGGCCGGGTGCATGCATGGAAGGCATGTGTGTGAGCAAATCGCATGCACAGAAGGCCGGGCACATGTATGGAAGGGGCGCATGCGTCCATGACGTGAGCGGGTGGGTGCAGGGTGAACCGGTGGTAACAAAATGTGAAACCCACCGGTGCCATATCTCTTCCTGAGATATGAGTGGTATGCAACCATCCAATAGAAATTGCATATAGGCTATCCTTGACTTACAACAGGTCATTTATAGTGACCATCCAAAGTTGCAACGGCACTGAAAAATGGGACTTGTGCCTGTTTTTCACACTTAGAAAAGTTGCAGCATCCCTGAGATCAGGTGATCAAAATTCAGGTGGTTCATATTTATGACAGTTGTCGTGTCCCAGGGTCATTGACCTTCTGAGAAGCAATGGGGAAACCAGTATCACTTAACAACCGTGTGACTAAGTGAACAACTGCAACGGTTCATTTAACAACTGTAGCAAGAAAGGTCATAAAATGGGGAAAACCTCACTTCAAGTGTTTCCCACAGCAACATAAATTTTGGTCTCAATTGTGGTCATATGTCGAGGACTACCTGCACCAATTCCACAGGCTTGTGAACCATCTATCTCCATCTTGTCACTTTTGTGGTGGACATTCCTTCACATTGCAAACAACTCCAGAATAAGTTTACACATCCAGTAAAAACCAGGTAATGCAATCTATGAAAGAGGCAACTCTTAGAGGGAACTAATGGCTGAGGAAAGCTACTGAGGAAAGAGGTATCTAAACAAGTCAATGAGGGAGCCTGGCCTTCTTCTGTAGGGAGCGATCTTTCATAGGACAAGTGATGTTGCAGAGAAGGTTCTTCTACTCTACTTCATCACCAAACAGGTATCAGAAGGCTGTGGCTGTTGTGGCCCACCAGCGACTAGCAGAGCTGGCAGCAGATTCGGATAGTGAGGAGGTTGGGGAGGAACATGGGCCAGTCCTAGGGTCTGGAGAAGGCTCTTATGAGGACTCTGTGTCGAAGGCAGAGATGGGGCCAGGGCCATCCGACAGTTATCAGCTGCGTTCGGAGTCAGACATCAGTGAGGCAGACGAACAGCTGGAATCTGTTCCCAGTGTGCCCATGAGCAGAGTTGCCAGACGAAGGCAACAGCTAAGGAACAGGGGTCGACTTGGAAGTGAGGCCACAGGTGGATGGTGAATGGCCCCTCCTAGAGGGAATAAAAGAGGAGCGAAAGGGGAGTGGAGTTTGCAGGAGACAATTAGTTCATTCCTGCATTCTTGCCAAGTATTGCGGGGTCTAAAAGATATCAGCCTGGCCACGCTCCAAGCCTGATAATGGTCGGTAATTGTGAACTATCTTGAAAGACTGTGGGCCGGGACTTTGCTGGAGAGGAATTCACTGTAAATTAAATAAAAGGGGATTATCGGGACGAGGACTCGGCTTCGTGCTGCTGGGGAAGCCTAGGTCAGAACAGTGGCCTTATCTATCACATTATTGAATCTAAGGACAGAAATGATGTGGACCAACTGAAACTCTTTACCTAAAGTTTGCTTTAATAGATTTGTGGGTCAAGAATGATTTGAATCGTGGTCATTTCCACTCAATTCATGTACCACATTATTTGGCGATCTTCCTGGAGAAATGCTTCTGGAGATAATATTTCAGGGTGTATTCACCCGCCATGCTAACCTATCATAGGTCTCCACATACTTCCATCTGTTGCACAAACCGAGTTGTATGATTCATTTTTGGTTCAGTGGATTGTGTGAACTCAGCCTACCATGAGTTGACATAGCCTTAGACTATAGCTATTGATTCCAGGGACATTTATCTATGCCAGTCAATTCAGTCTTCCCTATTTTGCCCCCAGGCACCATAAATATTAAACATCAGAGCTCTTTGGCTGATCTACAGTGAAGAGAGGGCAGAACTTCGGTCTGACCTGAGCGTAGTACACAAAATTGTCTGCTACAACGTCCTACCTGTCAATGACTGCAACAATACACGAGCACACAAGAGATACAAACTCAAGGTAAACTGCTCCAAACTCGATTGCAGAAAATACAACTTCAGCAACAGAGTGCTCAACGCCTGGAATGCTCTACCTGACTCTGTTGTTGCATCCTCAAACCCCCACAGCTTCAACCTTAAACTGTCTACTGTTGACCTCACCCCATTCCTAAGAGGTACGTAAAGGATGTGTATAAGCGCACCGAAGTGCCTACCGTCCTACTGTCCCCATTTATTTGTCCCCATTTCCTGTATTCATAATCATGTTTAGACATATCTGTTATCTTACACATGCATGACAAAATAAACAGAAATCTAGAATTTAAGTCAGAATTTATCACCAGTCCTGTTAGCACCCAGACAAATTGCTCTGCTACAGAGAGAGAGAGAGAGAGAGAGAGAGAGAGACAGACAGACAGACAGACAGACAGACAGACAGACAGACAGACAGAGACAGAGAGAGAAAAGCAGCGAACCAAGAAACAGTCCTGAGCCAGCACAGAAAGCAATATGAAAAGCTTTTTTAAAAAAAATCAAAACCTTCTTTGCAGCTGAAGAACGCAGGGATAAAAAAAAGAGAGAGAGACCGCAGGACATCCTGAGAGAATCAAAGTTCAGCAGAGGTCGTTGTAATGAAAACTCAAAAGAAATACTGGAAAGAGGTTTTTTTAAGCCAAGAACGGACAAGCTTCTTCGGAAGTTTTGGCCAATCTGAACTGCAGTCCATTGACACACGCAGACAAAATGTCACGTTTCAGCCCAAGGAGAGAATTGTACCATTCAGGCAACCTTCCCCCCCAAATTCTGGTAAAGATGGGGTTTTTTTTTTAAGAAAGTGGGAAGCCATAAGCAACTGCTGTGTTTTAAGAAAAAGCAGGAAAGTATTTAACATCTGTGGCATACCTTCTTTTTCTTCCGCCCAAACATGAGAAAGAACCTGGCCCCCTTCCGAGTAGCTGCTCTCTACTTGCTTTTTGCAACCATTGGTTTTGCTTTCATGTTGTGCCTTATGGACTATGTGAGAACTCACTCTCTCTGTCTTACACCAGAGAGAATTTTCTACAATTAGAAGAAGAAGCAGCACCTTCTGTAATTACTATTGGTCCAAGGATTTGCAGTGCAGCCAAAAGTTCTATTTAAATCCGAGGCACTTAATCATCTCCCAGACAACAGCAAAGGCCCCAGGTGGAAAACTGCACAGAATTATGGTTTGAAGGATACTTCAAATGTGAATTGATTGCTTAGATCAGTGATGGCTAACCTTTTTGCCGTCGCGTGCTGAAAGCCACACCCATAATGCAATCTGTGCATGACCCCCCCCACCCTGCATGATCCCCCGCGCTCCCTGTGCATGCGCCCTACCCACCCCCCTTGCCCATTTTTGGCTTTCAGGTTGGTGCAGGAGGCTTTCCAGGCCCAAAATGGGACAAGGGGCATTGCGCAAGGCCCCAAAATGCAATGTGAGCACCCCCCATGCATGCACGCACACACCCCCGCATGCATAGCAGAGACCCGCTGGCCAGTGGGATGCATGTGTACATGCAGGGTGGAGGTGGGGTGATGGCTGGTGTACCTGCATGCCTAGGTTGGCCATCACAGGCTTAGATATTTGCTAACAACGTTCCCTTCTTTTCTGGCCTCCTAATCATGTGGGGAAATCATATACATCATAACCCCTGATAATTTATCAGTGTTCTAGATAAAAGAACTCAATCTTCTAAATTGATGCTATGTCAACATAATTGCAACTTTACTGCCCACCTTCCCAAAGGTTATCCAAAAGGAACCTGGAGATGATCTCCAAAAAAAAAAGTCAACAAGATGGATGCTGGTTGAGAACATGGAGTAAAGCTGTACTGCAAGAAATGAAAATAAATGACCTCCAATACAAACTGCCCCGTTAAATAAATCAAGAAACTTTAACCTGGTGAAGTTAGCTGGACTCCCATTGTTCTAAAATCTGCAATGAATACTAAAACATTTGGGTTCTCCCCTTGTGTTAAACCATAAATCAAAATGGCTAAACTACAAACAAGCTATCTTAAGGCTTAATGTTACTCCTGATTCCAGCCACTGATCATAGCAATAGCACTTCGACTTCTATACCGCTTCATAGTGCTTTTACAGCCTCCTCTAAGCAGTTTACAGAGTCAGCCTAATTGCCCCCAACAATTTGGGTCCTCGTTTTACCCATCTCAGAAGGATGGAAGTTTGAGTCAACCTTGAGCCGCTGAGATTTGAACTGCTGAACTGCAGCTAGCAGTCAACTGAAGCAGCCTGCAGTACTGCACTCTAACCTCTGCGCCACCTCCGATCATAGTGCTTTTGCCTGAGCTAAATCTCTTCTTGCCCTTATGCCTTAGATGTCTCACTCTAGACCAGAGGTGTGATCGTGCTGGTTTGGGGTGTGGGTTCATACAACTGATAAACAGCCATGACTGACAGATTATGGAGAGGTTCACACAACACACTTAACAAGCAAGCCAGAGTTTGCCTTCTCAATCTGTACAAGCTCAGTTGAGAAATCATAAGCGTGCTAGGAAACCAAACCTCCAGCTTCTCAATCTGTACAAGCTCAGTTGAGAAATCATAAGCGTGCTAGGAAACCAAACCTCCAGCTTCTCCTTGATTAGTTCACTTTTAGTCTGCATGGAAGAAGACACAGTTCTTAATCCAATCACATGAGTTCCTCATAATCTCAAGCAGTACTATCTAGTCCTAGGTTCACCACCATCAGAATGATTAGAAGGTGTGCTAAGAATCTCAAAGGTTTTTCAAAAGGAGACTGGACTGCTTTTTGACGAAGAAGTCTACAACATTTCCCATCCAGGAAGCTTCGCCGGTGGCGACTGGATGGTCACAAATGATGAAGCTTCTTCGATGAGAAGCTGAAGGTATTCTCCTTCTTGCAAAAACAAACAAAAAAACCAATCCAGTTGCCCTTTGAAAAAGCACCTTTGAGACTACTATGACCTGGATGATCGAGAATCTCCATTGACATGTGCTAAGAATCCTTTCAACCAGCAAAGCAAAGATGTTCACGAACTCATAACATGTAGAATGGCCTCCCTCAGACGTGATCACAATACAACCTAAAGAAAATTTCCCTGATTCTCCTCTTGAACTAGGAGTAATGGACTACAATGTCCATCATCCCTGAGCCGAGGCCAGCATCTTCTTCTCACAACCACTAACCAGAAGCCGATCGAAAGCTTACCCAAAGGATATTAATGAAGAACAGTGCCCACCTGCTTATATTGCTGACATTCACAGCTACCCTGTCTTAGATGTTGGGTATCTCTTCAATGTCTCCCCAAACACAGTCCGACCTGTCACTCTCCGTCCTCAAATGTGATACCCTCACCTCTTAGAAATTTCTCTCATTTTATCTTAAGTTCCTTGTCTTTTAAATGCATCTTCCTTCCTGAGATTCATTAATTAGGAAAGTTCTGTGTTTTGATAACTGGGTTCACACTAAATGTCTTAAACATGATGCATTGCACCCAATTTACCAACAAGGATCTTCTTGACTTAAACTACTGCATAAGCCCTCTGTTACTGTTAAAGACTAGTTGGGTTTGCACAATGTAATGATTAACCACGGTTTAAACCAGGAATCTTGGGGGGGGGGGGGGTATTTATTTACAGCCCATAGTAAAGATAAAGGTTCCTCTCGCAGATATGTACTAGTTGTTCCCGACTCTAGGGGGCCGTGCTCATCTCCGTTTCAAAGCTGAAGAGCCAGCACTGTCTGAAGAAGTCTCCGTGGTCATGTGGCCAGCATGATTAAGCGGCAAAGACTCTGTTCCTTCCCACCAAAACTGGCACCTATTTTTTTATTTCCCATGTTTTTACGTGTTTCTGAACTGCTAGGTTAGCAGAAGCTGGGACAAGTAACAGAAGCTCACTCTGTTATAAGGTGCTAGGGATTCGAACTGCCGAACTGCCAACCTTTCTGATCGACAAGCTCAGCATCTTGGCCACTGAGCCACTGCATCCCTTAGCCCATAGTATAGCATAATTGCATGGATTGATTCTACAAAACACGCTCAGCTAATATATGTTTGGGTTTCAGTATGAATGCAGTCAGTAGCTGTACCTTTGTATTAACAGCCTAACCTAACCTAAAGGATCCTCTTTAACTCCTAAATGAGATGGAGTAAAAGAGACACTATTAAAATCTGATAAATCTGCCAAATACGATCACCGAGGGGGATAAAATACCATATCGTCAAGAACCTCAAAAAGTTCCCGTTTTGCAGACATTTCAAAGCCTTCCCCTTTTGTTCATTTGCTGCTGCCCCAAGCCTCCCAAATAAATAAATAAATAAAGACACCCACAGAGAAATCAATTAATCTTATACATATTGCAGCTGGGAAGAAATATATAAATGGCTTTATAAATGGTATTAAATTGATAAGGGCATGTTTTGCTGGGCAAAAATTAAATATTGATTCATTTCCAACAGGCAGTCCCCTCTGGAATACGTCTCCCGTTTATTTTTTCCTGGGTTGTTTCCCCCACCCTCTTTTTTTTGCCCTTTCCTTTCAGCTGTCGTGTTTCTAGCTAAGTAATTACCTTTTGTGTCCTCTCCCTTTTGCAAATCTCGGCTCCTAGTCCCTTGGACACAAAAGTCCTCTGCAAAAAGTTGAGGTTGAAGATTAAAAGTTAATTGGCCCTGAGCCAAGGGGAGGAAGAATGGTCAGGAAAAAAGCTTAGAGATGTGGGGAGGGGGAAAAAATCTACTGGAAGACCCACAAATTCAGGCAAGGAGGTGGATGGGTGTGGTGTGGTGGGTATGTGTAGTAGGAATTGGGGTTAGTTTAGTCAAAGTAGAGAATAGTAGACACTGTCATTGTTCCTAAAAACCAACAGAGCCTCCCAAAGGTGCTTTTTCAAAAGACAATTAGACTTTCTGGGGTTTTTTTTTCTTTGAAAACATTTCACTTCTCACCCAAGAAGCTTCTTCAGTTCTAACTCTAACTTCTTCCGTTCTAACTCAGAAAGTTCTAACTCAGAACTGAAGAAGCTTGTTGGATGAGAAGCAAAACTTTTTCAAACAGGGAAAAATACACACACGCGCACACACACACACACACCAAGAATGTCCAGTTATCTTTTGGAAAAGCACCTTTGGGACACCCATGACATGGATGGTTGAGAATCTCCAAAGACAGCAGAGTCCTCCTTCAAACCTCAAAGAAGAATGTAACATCCATCTAAGAAACAACCTGAGACATAATCTAGTAGAGGAGGTGGGTTCCAAAACCTCAGCATCTCTTCTTCAAGCCAAGAATCTGCTTGTGCTGGAACAGATGGAGGTGCACAGGTCCAACTCTCAAGATGGCAACGCACTCAACTAGAAAATCTCAAGGTGGCATTTGGCCAGTCTGGAAAGGGGTCTTTGGTCCAAGGCATTCAGGCAGAAACGGAGAACTGTCAATCTTTCACCTGTCTAGCATTATCCCCGTCAATACAACACAAGGTCTGACCTAAGCGTAGTACACAAAATTATCCGCTACAACGTCCTACCTGTCAACAACTACTTCAGCTTCAACCACAACAATACATGAGCAAACAATAGATACAAACTCAAGGTAAACCACTCCAAACTCAATTGCAGAAAATACGACTTCAGCAACAGAGGGGTCAACGCCTGGAATGCTCTACCTGACTCCATTGTTACATCCCCAAACCCCCATAATTTTAACCTAAGTCTACTGTTGCACTCACCCCATTCCTAAGAGGTCTGTAAGGGGGCATGCATAAATGCACCAGCGTGCCTACCATCCCTGTCCTACTGACTCCATTTATCCGTACCCACTTCCTGTGTTCATGTTTATATTTATACTTATGCCTGTTATCTTTTACATGTTTGACAAACCAAATAAATGAATAAGGTGCTGAGCATCTCCTCTGTAAGATAACAACCTCAGCAGGTCTGTGCCAAAGCCGAAAAGGATCCGGCCCTGGTTTGAAAAGTCAAGCAAGCTGAATAGGATGATGTTTTCCTAAGCTAAAATGCCCCCTCCAGCGGGCACGGGATGGGTAGGAGGCGCTGGGCTTCCACCCAAAGAAACATCTGCTATCAATTTCTTCCAGGCACCCATCCAGACGGAGAGAGAGTCCTTCTGGTTTGCAGCAGGCAACAGGCACCAGGCACCACCGGCTTGCAATCAATGGGGCATCGAACGGACAATGGGGACGCGCGTTGGGGAGGGTCGGGATTAAAGCCCAACCTGTCGCCCTCCATCTCCGTGCCTGCTCAGAAAGGAAGCGGGCCCGGTTGATGCAGCGGCTGGACCTCTCCGAGTCGATTTGGCGGTCAGGATCACACCCCGCGCCCGGGTTTTAACCTCGCCAGACTTAGCAAAGAAAAGTGGGGGTTAAAAAAAATCTCAGCCCCGGACAAGCGATCTGGTCCTCCCTTGGCAAAGAAAGGGAGCCATGCCTTCAGCCTTCCGTTCCGATCGACCAAGGATCTCGCTCTTTCGCCTCCAAACCGGATCGGGACGGTTTCCACCGCTCCTTCCCCGGTTTCCACTCCGCGCGTCGCCTCTTTCAAAGGAGAAGAGGGGGTCACGGGAGAGAACGCGAGTGGGAAAGTTCTTGCGGGAGCGCAGCGCGCGGGGCAATTGCGAAAAAGTGCGGCGGGGGGAGGAAACCAGGTTATGAGGGGAAGGAAACCAGGTTAGGGGAGAGGGAAACCAAGTTGGGGGAGAGAAACCAGGTTAGGGGGAAGGAAACCAGATTAGGAGGAAGGGCACCAGGTTAGGGAGGAAGGAAACCACGTTAGGGGAAGAGAAATCAGGTTAAGGGGGAGAGAAACCAGGTTAGGGGGAAGGAAACCAGGTGTGTGGGGGGGGTGATCTTTCCCATCGACCCTCCACCCCTTCCCACGACCACCACCTCTCTCTCTCTCCCTCCCTCCCCGGACTTGCAGCCCCGCGAAAGTTGCGCGCCTCACCTGCCCGAGGTTCAGGTAACCGTAAGCCGAAGCCAGCCGGTCCGCTTCGCCTGGGCCCCCCAACACCCGCACGGCCCAATGGTTGGTGTAGTAGACGCTTCGGGAGTGCCTGGCCGGCAGGCAAGCCGGCAGCGCCGCCAGCAGGAGCAGGTAGGTTTGCCAAGAGCGCATGGCGGCGGCGAGGAAGTCCCGCGGGCAACCCGGAGCGCTCGAGACCCCGCTTTGCTAGCCCGGCGAGAGTGAATGCCTTAGCCCGCCGGTGGGTGGAGCCTCGACCTCTTAAGGCGGCCGCAGCCAGCCGGGAACGGGGGAGGGGGGGAGGGAGGGTGGAGACAGGGCTGACGGCCTCCCCCGTGCGGGAGTGGAGCTGCGTCCCGGGATCCCGGACAGGCGGGCGTTCCTCGCTGCTGCCCGCCTCGGAGCTGCGTTACCAGGGATGCTGCAGCAAAGAAGACGGGTTGCTGCTGCTGCTGCTGCTTTGGGCATCCTGCCTTCGGCCAGCCAGCCAGCCTGAGCCGTTGGAAGCGAAGCCAACGGAGGAGACCCAAGGCTGCCGACTCTCCTCCGCCGACGCTTTGAGAGCTCCGGACGGCACCGACGCAGCTGGGATTGGGGTTGGATTTGGGGATGCAGGGGTCGTACGTTTGGGGACGCAGGCAGGCTCAAAACTCCTCCACCCTCGCTTTTCCCTCCCCGGGGATTTTGCGGGCCTCGAGCCGACGTCCCAGCCAAGGCTTAGATAGAATCTCTGAATATTTTATTCCCCGAAAGTAGTTTTCGGCAAATCGCGTTTTTGTGCGGACCGAGAGGAACTGCGCGCCTCCGTCCCGCTTACCGCTTTTCTCTCCCCCCCGGGGTACTTAAATGAACGCTTTCCCCTTTTCCTGTTTTATTTCGGGTTCAAAGATGGATTCTGCACGCCTGGGGTTGTGTAGGGTTTTTGTTTTTTTTTACATTCGGGTGTCTGCTAAGGTTGAACGTAGCTTTAGGCTTTGAGCAAGTGGATGGTGGTATAATAATAAGGTAAAAGTAAAGGTTCCCCTCGCACATATGTGCTAGTCGTTCCCGACTCTAGGGGGCGGTGCTCATCTCGGTTTCAAAGCCGAAGAGCCAGGGCTGTCTGAAGACGTCTCCATGGTCATGTGGCCGGCATGACTAAAGGCGCACAAAATGCTGTTCCCTTCCCACCAAAGGTGGTTCCTATTTTTCTACTTGCATTTTTACATGCTTTCGAACTGCTAGGTTGGCAGAAGCTGGGGCAAGTAACGGACTAGGGATTCAAATTGCTGAACTGCCGATCTATCTGATCGACAAGCTCAGCATCTTAGCCACCGAGCCACCCCCTCTCTCTCTCCCTCCCTCCCTCCCTCCCTCCCAGGACTTGTTATACACCCAGGTATAATAATAGGAAATTGAATTCCAAACGTGAGCTGCATGGCTTTCTTCCACCTTTCTCTCTCTTTGTGTGTGTTTGCGCGCGTGTGTGTCTGTATTTGTTTCTGTGTGTCTGTGTTTCCATTTTGTTTATGGAAAATGGATTCTGCTTAAAGCTTTTTGCTCCGTGACCTTGAATTGCCCCATAAATAACTCATTCCAATAGATTTTGAAGTAATAAAACCAAAACACACACTCAAAGCTAAAATATACAGCCTCCTTAACAAAATAACAAGACACTGGTGGCTTCGTAAAAGAGGAACAAATGTATTTGCAATATAAGCTAATCATAATAAATTAGTTTGCCTTTAAGGTGTCGCCGATGCTTTAGCTGTTGTTGCAGAAGATTAACGCAGCTGCTTCTGTTTAAAACCAACACAAGTTTGTCTATGGAAATCATAATAAAAAACAGCCTGGCAAAGATTTGCTGTTATTTGAACAGGGAATCCATTCTTACTCAAACAAGGAATCCACTAAGCATTTAAATTCAGGTAGTTGTCGACTTATAACAGTTCATTTAATGACCGTTATAACAGCACAGAAAAAAGTGACTTATGATCATTTTTTCACACTTAACAATCCTGGCACCATCTCTATGATCAAAATTCAGACCATTTGACCACTGACTCATATTTATGGCGATTGCAGTGTCCCGGGGTCATGTGATCCCCTTTTGCGACCTTCTGACAAGCAAAGTCAATGGGCGAAGCCAGATTCATTTAACAACCGTGTTACTAATTAACAACTGCAGAGATTCATTTGCAACACAATTGCAACAAGAAAGGTTGTACAGTGGGTCAAAATTCACTTCACAAACAGATTGCTTAGCAACAGATATTTTGGAGTCCATTGTGGTTGTAAGTCAAGGACTATCTGCACCCCTTTAAAAGGACTTTCTTCAAAAAAAAAAGTATGAAGTAGGTTTGCAATTATAAAGTCCCAAGCAAAATCCCCATCATTTCCAGAGGAAGTTGATAAAGATTACAAGGCTGATGATATAAAGACCATGATCTCTTGGGTATATGCCAAATAGGTCAAAAAAGTCAAGATGGTGGCCACAACCATCCAATCAAAGCCCTTTCTCTCTTTTTATTGGGTTGCATATGTAAGAAGGGGGTGAGGTGTCAATCACTTGAGACCATTGTAATTTTTAAAAATAGCAATAACATTTAGACTTAAAAGCTTCACAGTGCTTTTACAACCCTCTCTAAGCAGTTAACAGAGTCATCCTCTTGCCCCCAACAATCCAGGTCCTCATTTTATCCACCTTGGAAGGATGGAAGGCTGAGTCAACCATGAGCCTGGTGAGATTTGACTGTAGCCGGCAGTCAGCAGAAGTAGTTTGCAATACTGCACTCTAACCACTGCACTACTGCATTTCTTCTCCCTTAATTCTCCCTTCCTGCAGACAGCTTGCTGCCAATGGTCTTTAGCTGACTTTCCATCAATGCTAACCTATTGTTTGTATTACCTTGCATTATTTAATAAATGGTAATTGACTGGGTTTATCCAACTTGAGAAGCTCTAAAGGAAAAGGGCATTTTACCCAGGTGTAATGTACAACTGAAGCTGAGCGCTCCCTCCTTGGAATGAAGAATTAGAGGTGAAAACATACTCTAATTATTGAATAAGAGAGTTGGAGGTCTTCTAGTCCACCCCCTGCTCAAGTAGAAAACTGTATACCATTTCAGACAATTGGTTGTTCAATCTTCTCTATATTAGTTTAATTTATATCCTGGTTTCCTTCCAAGAGGGCAAGACAAAGTATATAGCTTTTTCTCCTTCTCTATTTTCCCAAGTTGCCCCAGGACAGTGACTATCTCCACAGTATTACTCAAGTGATGTTATGAAATTCAGGGCAGAGAGAGTCCTAATTTTATATTTTAATAACTGCTTCACACTGGTGTCCTTTCAGATCTCCAAAGAACCTGTAGCAGAGATCCCACACAATAACAAAAGTCCTGGGAAACAAGATGGAACCCATTGGGACACAAAATTTAGGGAGTTAACCACATATTCTTTCCCTATTTCTGGGATCCAGTCCCTCAGGGGAAGATCACAGCAAGCATAAACTTCCATCCTCTTCAAATTCAGCCACTAAATCTCAAGAGTCTTGCAAGTTCATCCAGGTAGCCTCTAAGCCAACAAAGGAATGACCACATCAGGTAGTGGTTTGCAAATATTTTTTTCATCCCCCCCCCCCCCCAATAATTTGATAGCCTCCAACTTCAAATGAAGATTTTCATGGCAATAGAAGTTGAGGACATTCTGACCGGCTTAAAAGAATTCAGAAAACCCGTGTTATGCTTAATTTAGCTTTAGTTTAGTGTCTGGTGTAAAATCAGTTTGTGTCTTTTACAAACTTTGCCTAAGGGCTTTGCATACCCCACCCCTAAACAGCCAGTGTTATTAGATTATGGGTGAGCTGTTCCAACCACCCGGAACCACGATATTGTAACCTGACATCTACGTTTGTGAAGCCAGCTTGCTGGTTTAGTTGATGGGTTGTTGATTTTTTTTTTAAGGTTTTTATTGAATACAAATTAAGACATTGGACATAGCGTAACCATCCTGGTGAAATCTATGCCATCCATGCTAAGATATAAAGTTATACATTATAACCACCCTGCTTTTTAACATTTGATCTATTCCGTATTTACAAATATAGAAATATCCTATTTCCAACTATGTTGCTTTGTGTTTATCTTATATATTTTCACTATTATAGTTTCATACATAATTCTAGTCTCCATTGTATGAATCTTAGCCATTGCTAATTTTGAGTCTTTCCTTTTTTTTGTTCCGCCATCAATAAAATTTATCCCAAATCTTATAATATTCTGATTTGTCTTTATTCTTCAATTCCCACATCAATTTATCTATTTCAGCACGTCAGAATTTTCCTAATTATTTCCCCTTCTTATGGAATTTTCCAGTTTTGGGCAAAGACCATTCTTGCTGCCGTAATAATATGTATTGTTAAGTAAATTATCCCCTTGTTATATTTATTATTTATAATTCTCAAAAGAAATAGTTCCAGTGTGAATTCTATTTCCTCTTCGGTTATCACTATCAGCCACTTTTGTATTTTCTGCCAATATTCTTTTGTTGTTTGGCACGACCACCACATGTGATAGTACGTGACTGATTCATGGTCAAAGTTTTAGTTTAGTTAGGCTTGCTGGTTTCGTTGATGCTTTAAAAGAGGGTGTGAACTTTTAGTTAATCAGTAAGCTGTTCTAAAGTTTACCATAGATAAGCTTGTTGATGGAATTGCCTCATTGCTTCCATGGAGGGTCAGTGAAATTCAACCCCTGGAAGACCTCGGGCCAGAAAGGCCATTCCAGGTCATCAGATGGGTTGCTGGATTTGGGGGTAATTTCAATACACCTCTCAACATCTTATCCTCAGATGACTTGATGGACTTTGGATCAAATATTTGGGCAGCAGGCAGTCATTGTCCTTTTATTATCTTTAAAGAAACGTTGATTCAAGGTTGCTAGACAAAACACATACTTCATATCTTGGGAACAAATAGGGGGAAGAGAAGGTTTAAATATCAACAGAGGTGCCAAGTAGACCCAGCAAGATTCTCTCACTGAGTTGAGTGGATTATAATTTGCTACAGATAAATATTTAACACTAACCCAAAAGATTAGCTCACTTTAGATTTCAAAAGCCTTTCAGAGTGGAGACAATATAAGATGGTGGGCCACCATAAATAAATAAATTGTCTCAATTTAGAATAGAATAACAGAGTTGGAAGGGACCTTGTAGGTCATCTACTCCAACCCCCTACTCAAGCAGGAAACCCTGCACCATTTCTGACAGATG
Organism: Thamnophis elegans; assembly: GCF_009769535.1. Lineage (NCBI taxonomy): Eukaryota > Metazoa > Chordata > Lepidosauria > Squamata > Natricidae > Thamnophis > Thamnophis elegans. The sequence goes on along the minus strand of NC_045556.1, from coordinate 16,127,831 downwards.
GCAGGCCAGTCTCTTCTTGAAAGCTTAAAGTGATGAAGCTCCCACAATTACTGAAGGCAACTTGTGTTCCATTGGTTGATTGTTCTCACTGTCAGAAAATTGCTCCTTATTTCCAGGTTGAATCTCTCCAGTTTCCATCCATTATTCCTTGTCTGGCCTTCGGGTGCTTTGGAAAATAGCTTGACCCCCTCCTCTCTGTGGCAGCCCCTCAAATATTGGAAGACTGCTATCCTGTCTCCCCTGGTCCTTCTCTTCACTAGACTAGCCATGCCCAGTTCCTGCAACTGTTCTTCTTCATATGTTTTAGTCTCCAGTCCCCTAATCATCTCAGTTGCTCTTCTCTGCACTCTTTCTAGAGCCTCAACATGTTTTTTGTAGTGTGGGGATGTGATTTTTTCCCCCCTTAAACCTGCAAAAATGCAGGAGTTTTGCAAATCATAAATCGGCATTCTTCCCAAGAAAACAACCATGTGCATTCAAGTAACTAAAAGCTAGAAAGTAAAGAACACTGCACTCAATTGAATCAACTCAAACATGATCAGAGGTTGTGCAGTTCCCACTGGTGTGCATTTACCTCAGCTGAGTTCCTGTGAGACCCACACCATCTCCTCCAGGTATGTATAATGAAAGGATCAATTCTGCTGAAGAGAAGTAATTTATGATTTGGACCATCATCTCCTTAAACCTTTCTAAGAATTTTTTTTTCTTTCTTTCTCATTTTAAAGATGGCTCTTAGTCCGGCCAATGTGAAAGGGTTCTATTTTTACAAGCGAGGTAAAGATGCAGCTCTTGCACTTAATTGATGTAAATTCCTTAATAATTTTGCAGACTAGGTCCTGGGGCCTGATTTTATAAGTTGTGCATACCCATGGCTCCCTCCACTGTGGTTTATTAAATAAAACCCAGTTTGCTGGTTCATACACCACACTTAAGCAAAAACGGACAAATTCTTCTAGGTGGCATTCTTAAAAATGATTTAAGTGTCTTTGCAAAACAAAATAAAAAGACAAAACACCAAGTGAGTATATATCTTTCCAATTATTGAAAACTAATAAATGAAATAGTTTTTTAAAAAACTATTCTGTGGTTGAGTTATAAATATGGATAAATATACATGTTTCTCCTATGGTGACTATGCAGCATATGTGGTATCTGCATTGATTTAGTTCCTCCCATCTTTAGCATCTCGCCAAGAAAACACCTCAATGCTGCTCATCCAAGTCTCCTTTCTTCTGTTAAAAGATATGTAGGTAAAGGTAAAGGATCCTATCACACATATGTGCTAGTTGTTCCAGACTCTAGGGGGCGGTGCTCATCTCTGTTTCAAAGCCGAAGAGCCAGCCCTGTCCGAAGCTGTCTCCGTGGTCATGTGGCTGGCATAACTAAATGCTGAAGGTGCATGGAACACTGTTACCTTCCCAACAAAGGTGCTCCCTATTTTTTCTACTTGCATTTTTATGTGCTTTCGAACTGCTAGGTTGGCAGAAGCTGGGACAAGTAACTGGAGTTCATTCCGTTACGCGACACTAGGGATTCGAACCGCCAAACAGCTGATCTTTCTGATTAACAAGTCCAGCATCTTAGCCACTGAGCCACCGTGTCCTTATATATACAGACTATGTTTGCACACCATCATTCTAAATCACAATTAGCTTAACCACGGTTTGTCAAAAAACACACCAATGATTATTCTAAATCAGTCTGTTTAACCACAGTAGGTTGAAAAAGAATACAGTTCACTTCTAACAACAGTTTAAACCATAATACAGAACACATTGTAGGCAACGAACCCTCCAAGGTTTCAGCTTGGTGTGTTTTCTCAATTTAATCTTATTATTTATTTTTCACATTTCTGAATGGCCATTTTCCCTCAAAGGGGGACACAGGGCAGTAGACAATAAATATTCATATTCAATACATATATTCAAATCTTCATATTCAGGGTACAAGAATGGTCACTATTGTTTTTAGCTTTAAAAACACACTACCAGCAAAATCACACCACATTTTATAGCATTAGAGAGAAATCTCCCATTCTCTAAAGGGATGCCTAAGGGAGGTGGGATTATATGGCATTTACATCCAATCCTCAGCAAATATTAACACTGTATCATATAGGTATTGTGAGAGCATTTTGCCAGTGATGGATGGAACCAATACATAATTGGTACCACCCATTGCTGAGCTGATGTATGATACCAGCACACAATCAAAGGAAGTACTGCTTTTTTGTTTGATATGTTGTTTAAGGAAGACCCACCAACCATGTATCAATAATACAATTGAGTGGGTCCAGGAGTGTTTCACGAGAAGAGTCTGCCTCTCCTCTGCTCACAGTAGAATTCCTTATGCCACCAGGCTTGAAATTTTGGGCTTGGACAACCTGGAACTACGCCCCCTATGGTCTGACCCAGGGGTCTGCAATCCACAGCTCTGGAGCCACATGTGGCTCTTTCATCCCTCTGCTGCAGCTCCCTGTCACTCATAATATGCATCATAACTGCCAATGTGTGACACTTGCCAGCACGCAATTTATTGAACTTTTCAACCCATCTTTTCTTTTTTCGGAGTTTAAAATGTTTTTGTTGCATTCAGAAATAAAAATATCTTTTCTCTGTAGCATTCATTGATTTCATACATGCAACACACTATAGTTTTTTTATACATAGCATAAAGGTAAAAAAAAAAACCTATATATGCAGCGTTATCTTCATTTTAGATGTCAAAAGGGTTTTGGGGCTCCCAGTGTTTTCTTTTCCGTGGGAAGCGGATCCAAATGGCTCTTTTGACTGTTTGACTGTTGACAACGCCAGACTCCGTTGTTACATTCTCAAACCCCATAGCTTCAACCTCAAACTGTCTACCATGGACCTCACCCCATTCCTAAGAGGTCCGTAAAGGGGGCGTGCATAAGCGCACCAGTGTGCCTTCCATCCCTGTCCTACTGTCCCCATTTCTTTGTACTCATTTCCTTTATTCATGTCCATGTTTATACTTGTACCTGTTATCGTGTACATATTTGACAAACTGACTAAACAAAAACAACTGCTCTGTTTTTGAGAAGGGGAAGAAGGGGTAACAATGGTTCTGATTGTACCTGCCAGGAAGAAGAACAACCTTGACTGAAATCTGGAGTCAATCCGATTGTCTTTTATCAGTTACTTGAGATGTTTAGCAACTCTTCAAGGACTTTTTTCTCTCCAGTTACTCACTCTGATATACTTGAAAGCCTGGATTTTTTAAAAAAAAAAATATTTTTGCACATGAAAAGACTGTGCTGCAATCCAAGAAGTTAACAATCTGCACTGCTTTGAACTTTTTGGAGTAACACCCTCAAATCTTAACATTATTAACAGCATAAAGAGGTATTATTCCTGGATCTCCCTTCTAGTTTTTCCAAGGATGGTGGAATTAATATTGAGGTTGTGGCAGCCATGTTGTCTGCACCTCTCTGCCCCAAGGTGGCTTATTTCAAATCACCCTTGTGTTAGATTCAGTACTGTCCCTGCCTGCAAAATTATGGAATGAATGTTTCTCATAGTCACCTTTATGAATGTTTCCATTTAAAGTCAGAGGCCACTTCAAATACCACACTGGGGGGGGGGGGGGGAAATGGAGGAAAAATACCGATGTGAACAAGTTCACATCTGCAAGAGTAACTCTTACTTTTCGTTCTGCACATCCTCCCTCTGTTCCCTTTCTTTCCCATTTTCCCCCAACCCTTTTAAAATGCCTCTTTGTGGGCCAAGTCACGCAGACTGCTAAGTTTTTATATTTAGGTTTGTTTTGTTTTTCGGCTTTGTGGTGTTGAGAGAAATATCCATCTGGATTCAGTTCCAAGTGGGGAGAAAGACACTGGAAACAATGGTGGCTGTTTGGAAAGATGGTTTTAATGGTGGACAGGACCACATGGCTTCAGATCCTGGGCAAAAAGACGCATATGTGTCTGTGTGTGTGTGTGTGTGTGTGTGTGTGAGAGAGAGAGAGAGAGAGAGAGAGAGAGAGAGAGAGAGAGAGAGAGAGATTTATACCCTCTGTTGGGCTTTGAATTTGAGTTTGTATTCTGATTAGTTGTCAGACTTCCATAGGGCCATGTAGGGGCAACTCTGTAGGTGGTCCTGAGTCCCAAGCTTGGTTGACTCTTGCTGGGTGATGATGTAATGAAAGGTCATTGGGATTCCTATTATGACTCTGCCTGAAGGAGGTAGATCTTTGTTATGTAAAATAGACTGACCCAGGACTTAATGACCCATTGACAAGGGGGTGTGTGAGTTTCTGCCTCTCTTTTAGGGGAAATATTCTATCCTTTTAATATTTCCTATAATATTTCATTTTTCTAGGAGAAGGATGAGTGAAAACTTCCTACAGTGGGTTGCACAAACAAAAGAGTTAAAGGTTCTTCCCTCCCCTGCCCCCAATAAACCATGAGTACCCTTGCATGTTCTATGAATATATCCATCTTCTGGTTGTTGAAAGAAGTACAGCCATTGTCTGTGTCCATATAACATGCTAAAATGAATCTGGCTTACTAGATTGCCTCAACTGTCTGGATTCACACAACACTTCAAAATATATTTATGCTACATTCACTGACCCATATAGCTTATTGAATGGCAAACTAGCCAACCAATCAATTCAGTGCAGTGTTCTTTACTTTCTAGTTTTTTGGATGTGCATGGTTGTTTTCTCAGGAAGAATGCTGATTTATTGTTTGCAAAACTCCTGCATTTTTGCAAGTTTAAGGAAAAATCATGTCCCCACACTACAAAAAAGATGTTGAGACTCTAGAAAGAGTGCAGAGAAGAGCAACAAAGATGATTAGGGACTGGAGGCTAAAACATACAATGAATTGTTGCAGGAACTGGGCATAGCTAATCTAGTGAAGAGAAGGACCAGGGGAGACATGAGAGCAGTCTTCCAATATTTGAGGGGCTGCCACAGAGAGGAGGGGAGTCAAGCTATTTTCCATGGTGCTCGAAGGCCAGACAAGGAACAATGGATGGAAACTGATCAAGGAGAGATTCAACCTGGAAACAAGGAGAAACTTTCTGAAAGTGAGAACAATCAACCAAAGGAACGGAGTTTGCCTTCAGAAGTTGTGGGAGCTTCAGCACTGGAAGCTTTCAAGAAGAGACTGGACTGTTATCTTTCAGAAATGGTGTAGGGTTTCCTGCTTGAGCAGGGGGCTGGACTAGTTGACCTACAAGGTCCCTTCCAACTCTGTTATTCTATTCTAGTGTATTTCATGACTCCAGAAAAAGGTAGCCTGCTCAGATTCAAAGCCAATTGGGACCCTCAAACTCTTTTTTTCCCCAATGCGGCCTTTGCAAAGCCTCCCATAGTAATGTGAAAGGGATGACCTCAAGTCAAGCTTGACTCTTTTTGACTTCAGTGCATTGTCCATGTAGTTTTCTGGGCAATAAATATACAAGAGGTTCACCATTGCTTTCTTCCTAGGAGATGTCTAAATACTGGTTTGCTTGCTGAAATGATCCAAGATCAACCATGTCCTGTCACCTAATGGAACTACATGTTATGGTAAAGTCCAGAGGAATACAGATAGTCTTCGACTTACGACCACAATTGATCCCAAAATGTCTCTTGCTAAGGGAGAGACTTTTGTTAAGTGAATTTTGGTTGTTAAGTGAAGCGGGTTTCCCCATTGACTTTGCTGATCAGAAAGTCACAAAAGGTGATTACATGACCCTGGGATACTGCAATAGTCATAAGTACGAGTCATTTGCCAAGCGTCTCTATTTTCATCCTCACATGACTAGGGGAATGCTGCAACGGTCGTAAGCGTGAAATATGGTCAAAACTCACTTTTTTCAGTGCTGTTGTAAGTTCAAACAGTCACTAAATGAACTGGGGTTTTTATTTTATTTTTTTTCAATTTTAAAAATATAAACATTCCATCTTTCCTTAAGCAGCGTGTCATCTGAGTGCAAATATTTCTGTGCAACATCCTTCCCCAAATAATAATCCATTGAACAATTAAACATTGCAAAACTCTTCATTTTTTACCTGACATGTCTTCTAATAAAAACACAATAATAACATTAAACATAATTATTCTCATTATACTAACAATGATCATTTTATTCTTATTTCTGTCATGATGTATTTTCAATTCTTCTTTTGGCCTCCTCCTTTTATTTCCAATTTCCATTTTTATTCTATAACCATGGATAAAAACACTTCCCATATCATATGACCGTGGGGATGCTGCGACAGTGTGAAAAATGGTTAGAGCTCACTTTTTTCAGTGCTGTTGTAAGTTCAAACGGTTGCTAAATGAACTGTTAAGGACTATTTGTGCAAGCCTTCCATTCTACCATTGAGGGGGCAAGGCGGGGGGGACCCAAACCCCATCTCTTGTTGGTGGAAATGGAAGACAGTCAACAGCCAATAGCAGATTCTGTTATTTCAACCAGGGCAATTTTGTCTTTTGCTCACTCTTTTGCTTGCCAGGTGTGTTGGGCCACAACTTCCAGCATTTGTAGCTCAAATGCTCCCTGGAGTTCTAGAAATTGCAATTCCACCTAGCTGGAAGATACCAGGTTCGTAAGGTTTGAATTTTGCTTATGAGAAATTCTGAGCCTCTAAAACCGAGGGACAGTTTTATCCCAAGAGGCGACTTGTATCTTCTTTTGTCAAAACCGCAGATTATATTACTGGAATCCCACCAAGCAGATCATCTTATCTTATCCAATGATTGGGTTTTTTTCCAGACGTCTGAGCCCTGTGGGGGGAATTCATTACTATCCGTGTCTCATAATGTTCAAACAGGCCCCAGGAAGTTGGTGGACTTCAAAATACCAAAGAATAGATTTCCAGCCAAATGCAGGAATCCCTTGTATTTGCTAAGGGAACGTCTTCAGTATAAACCCAGCCTCAAAATACGATAAGGGACGTGATGGCTCAGTGGCTAAGACGCTAAACATGTTGATCAGAAAGGTCAGCTGTTCGAATCCCTAGTGCCACATAATGGAGTGAGCTCCCGTTACTTGCTCCAGCTTCTACCAACCTAGCAGTTTGAAAGCACGTAAAAAATGCAAGTAGAAAAATAGGAACCATCTTTGGTGGGAAGTTAACAGCGTTCCGAGCACCTTTGGCCTTTAGTCATGCCAGCCCCATGACTACGGAGACGTCTTTGGACAGCACTGGCTCTTCGGCTTTGAAACGGAGATGAACACCGCCCCCTAGAATCAGGAACGACTAGCACGCATGTTCAAGGGGAACCTTTACCTTAGAATACGATGGGTTTACCTATTGTTTATTTGAGGCAGAAGCATCACAATTAAACTAATTGCATGGTGTAAAATTTTAAATTGAAATATGTACCAGGTAAACAACTTTTTCCCAGAAACCAGCGACATTAATTGTGTTCTGTCACACTGCCATGAGGTTCTTAAATGCGCACCGATCAGGGTGCAAGGAACAAGCAAGCCAAGGTTTGCTTCAACATGGTATACTGATTAAACCACAACTGACTGTTTATGTATAGCTTAACCAAATGCCAAGCAAGATGTACGATGGTTCAGCACAGTGTTAACTCAAAGTGGCAATGTTTTCAAAACAAACTAAACAATGCTCTGCTTATCACCCTTCATGGCTGAGACAAATTTGAAGCCAAAGGAAGTTTTTTCTTTTCTATTCTGTTCATTCCAGGTTTTTGTTGTTGTTCTTTTAAAAGTGATATAAAGAAACAGGCCGTGCAGAACTGGACCTCCAGTAACCTGAATTCAATCAGTTGAATAAATGAATAAGCAAGTTAGCTTTGTCAACAGAAAATAGCCATAGGATAGATTTCCCAGAAAAAGTGGGGGAGGGAGAGGGAGGAGAGAGAGAAAAAGAAAGAGAGAGAATTTAGCCACTGAGAACTGACTTAAAGATTTTAGAATTCAGTAGAAACCTTCAAAGAATTGGCACAGGAGACAGCGAGAAAGAGAGACACAGAGACAGAGACATACAGAGAGAAAGACAGAGAGGGAGACAGAGGGAGAGAGACAGGGGGAGAGAGAGAGACAGAGACACACACACACAGGGAGGGAGAGACAGAGAGAGAGAGAAAAAGAGACGCAGAGAGAGAGACAGAGAGGGAGATACACACACACACAGAGGGAGAGACAGAGAGAGAGGGAAAGAGAGAGAGACAGAGAGGGAGAGACAGAGAGAGAGAGGGGGAAAGAGAGACAGAGACACAGAGAGAGAGAGACAGAAAGGGAGATACAGAGAGAGAGACACACACACACACACAGAGAGGGAGAGACAGAGAGAGAGACAGAGACACACACAGAGAGAGGGAGGGAGGGACAGAGAAAGAGAGAGAGAAAGAGAGAGAAGGGGGGAGATACAGAAACACACACACACACACAGAGGGAGATACAGAGAGACACCCACCCACACAGAGAGACAGAGGCAGAGAGGGAGAGACAGAGAGAGGGGGGGAGAGAGACAGAGACACAGAGAGAGAGAGAGACAGAAAGGGAGATACAGAGAGAGAGAGCAACACGCACACACAGAGACAGAGAGGGAGAGGGAGAGACAGAGACACACAGAGAGAGAGAGAGAGAGAGGGAGATACACACAGAGAGGGGGGAGAGAAAGACACACAGAGAGAGAGAGAGAGACATAAAGATGGGAGAGATACAGAGAGAGAGAGAGACAGAGACAGAGAGAGAAAGACAGAGAGAGACAGAGAGAGGAAGACAAGAGACAGAGAGAGTGTGTGTGACCGACAGACAGACAGAAAGAGCGACAGAGAGAGGCAGAGACAGACAGACAGACACACATACAGAGTAACAGACAGACAGAGTGACAGACAGAGGGAGAGAAAAAGAGAAAGGCAGAGAGAGGCAGACACACACACACACACACACACACAGAGACAGAGACAGAGCCTGGATACCCCTCACTCTGCTTCTTCCTCATATAAATACATACTGGTACTGTGTGCCTACAGTAATATACAGTATGAGTGAATAAAATAAAGCAATAAAAACCTTATGAGTTATTCTCTGCTTCCTTCGAGAAACTGTGAGCTGGGCTGGAAATAGGAATGGAAACAATCCAGTGGAAAAATCACCGAGCTGGCTTCTGTTTTGTACAAAGTGTACAAAAGTGTACAAAGACACTGACTTTTCCCAACAAATGTCTGAGATCCCTCGGCCTCTCCAATCCTAATTCTGGAAAGATCTCACCCTCATCTCCCCACTGAGGGAGTCTTTGGCTATCATCCTGAAAGGGCATTTCATTCTTCTGTGCTATTTAGAAATGACTGCTGGTATCACATGAAGACATTAAAGGGCTGGTGAAAGTTCTTGGGTAGATCATAAACCATTTGGGTTAGACACCATCTTGTCAAATTTACTCCTGTCTCTAGAGTTACCCATTAATAAGGAAACTAAGATCATGGCATCCGGCCCTCTCAACTCCCGGCAAATAGATAGGGAAGAAATGGAGGTAGTGACAGATTTTATTTTCCTGGGCTCCAAGATCATTGCAGATGGGGACTGCAGCCAAGAAATTAAAAGACGCTTGCTCCTGGGGAGGAAAGCAATGGCAAATCTAGAGAGCATATTAAAAAGCAGGGACATCACCCTGCCAACAAAAGTGTATAGTCAAGCTTATGGTTTTCTAGTTGCAATGGATGGCTGTGAAAGTTGGACCATAAGGAAGGCTGGGTGCCAAAGAATGGAGACCTTTGAACTCTGGTGCCAGAGAAGACTCCTGCGAGTCCCTTGGACTGCAAGGCGATCCAACCGGTCAGTCCTAGACGAGATCTACCCTGACTGCTCTTTAGAAGGCCAGATCCTGAAGATGAAATTCAAGTACTTAATGGCCGCCTAATGAGAAGGAAGGACTCCCTGGAGAAGAGCCTCATGCTGGGAACGATGGAGGGCAAAAGAAGAAGGGCATGGCAGAGAATGAGGTGGCTGGATGGAGTCACTGAAGCAGTCGGTGTGAGCTTAAATGGACTCCAGAGGATGGTAGAGGACAGGAAGGCCTGGAGGAATGTTGTCCATGGGGTCACAATGAGTTGGACATGACTTTGCAACTAACAACAGCAAAAGAGAAAGAAAGCCAGGTGATTAAGGCACCAGGCTAGAAAACCAGGAGGCTGTGAATTCTAGTCCTACCGAAGGCGTGAAACCAGTTGGGTGACTTTTGGGAAGGGTCTCTCTCAGCCCTAGGAAGAACGAGGCAAGGGCAAACCATTCCTGAAAATGTTTCCAAATAAATTGCAGGGACACATGCAGGCAATGGTCAGAAGTCAACACTGGCTCAATACCAAGGCCTGGAGGAACATTGTCCATGGGGTCACAATGGGTCGGACATGACTTCGCAACTAACAACAACAACACCTGTAGCTTTCTGAGGAGTAAATACACTTCACTAGAAAGACATTCCCAGAGGATGAGCTCCAGCACAAATCTAAAAGCTTGGAAGACAAAAGGTCCGGTCACAGTGACCGACCCAGATCGAATCTTGCAAGATTACCCCGGGATACGTTTGTATATTCGCCTTCATTCCTGAGAGATATGGGAGGCTAACGCTTCAAACAGTAAATACATTCTCAACCTCTTGACTCGATCACATCCAATGATCGTTATTAGAACGAAAAATAAGGTTGACTTTTCAGCTAGACGGCATGACGGGACCTCGCGGTTCTTTTGGTGAACCACAGGCTGAAATGTTAACAAAATTCATGGACTTTAGCTGACCCATATTGTACCTTGGGCTCAATAAATTAAACCGCTCTAAATTAAACATCAGTTTCTCTTTGGTGGAGAGGAGGACAAGGGGAAGGGAGTATGCTCTTATTTTGAAAACAGCTTATTCGTCTTGGTTAGACATAATTACACTCTGTCCACAAAAATGAGGCACCCAGAAGAATGATGAATGCTTAACAGCAAGTTAATGCAATTCTAGCATTGTGAAGAAATTAAAAACCAAATGTTAAACCTGATTCAAGGGTTGGAGTGATGGTGACCATTATCCACCAGCCTGCACATTTGTGGTCTGTATCAAATTAAAAGACCCGTAGTGGTCAATTAGGAAAGAAAATTGCAAAACAAAATATATATATTAAAGCTGCAATCCTATGCAGGCCTACGTGGAATATATAGTTTTTGCAACCAATTTTAGCTTAGTTCTGCATAGAAAACATCCCAATTCACACATCACTTTAAGTTATAATGTAATTCACTTGCTATTAACTTGGCAGCTTACACGAAGCCAGCTGTTGGCTGTTTTTATAGACATGCTGCTCCATTTAAAAGGGATGATGAGGTTACATATAAGTTACTACCTTGTCCCTCTCTGCCATGTGCTGTTCATGGCATGGTCTGAAAACTAAACTGAGACAGACTACAACAGACCTGAGTTTCTGGTTTCTGTAATCCAAAATGTAGACTCCCAAGTAACCCACCCCCCCCACTTGCTTAAAAAAGTCAAGTGCAATGTGGGTAAGATAATGGTACAATCATCATTTGCATAGTACACAAAATTGTCTGCTAAAACATCCTACCTGTCAATGACTATTTCAGCTTCAACCGCAATAAATAATACACAGGCAAACAATAGATCCAAACTCAAGGTAAACCACTCCAAACTCGATTGCAGAAAATACGACTTCAGCAACAGAGTGGTCGATGCCTGGAATGCACTACCTGTCTCTGTTATTACATCCTCAAAACCCCAAAACTTTAACCTTAAACTGTCTACTGTGGACCTTCCCCCTTTCCTAAGAGGTGCGTAAAGGGTGTGTGTATAAACACACCAGCGTCCCTACCATCCCTGTCCTATTGTCCCCATTTATTCGTACCCATTTCCTGTGTTCATGTCCATGTCTATACTTACACCTGTCCATGTATGCATCTCATACATGTTTGACAAGTTACATAAATAAATAAACAATATCTAACTGCTTGTGATAAACCAAGGTTTATGGCTTTGACAGCTGTGCAGTTCAAGTTTGGTTGGTTTATTAGTTTATTGTACAATGGACTTACATAAAGGTAAAAGTTTCCCTTGTCCAGTCATGTCCAACTCTAGTGGGGCACTGCTCATCTTCATTTCTTAGCCAAGGGAGCCAGTGTTGTCCAAAGGCATTTTACATGGTCATATGCCCCAGCATGACTATACGTCAAAGGCACACGGAACACTGTTACCTTCCCACCAAAATGGCACCTATTTATCTACTCGCATTTGTCTGCTTTTAAACTGTTGCTGGGGCAAATAATGGGAGCTCACCCTGTCACAGACTGCTCAAATCTTGAATCTGGGCTGTCAGTGTTTTTAACCACTGAGCCATCATGTCCCTTAGCTTCTAAAGCCAACCATGACATGTATTGCATCCGTTTATTTAATTTAAAATGTTTATATACAGTATATAATGTGATATATATAATATACACAGTGGTGGGATTCAAATAACTAAACAACGGTTCTCTGCCCTAATGAACAGCTGGGTAGGTGGGGCTTGGTGGTCATGTGACTGGGTGGGCATGGCCAACTCAACATCACTCACGTCAATGGGCGCTTCACCTTAGCTGTTACAATGTAATAAGGGTTAACTGGAGAGGCAGTTTCTGTAAGCAGGGCAATCAAGATTAGGCTAGAAACAACACCAGGATGTTTCCTTCCTGCCTTCCTTACAGGATTAGCCCTGTAAAGTGGGGAAAAAAACAAAAGGAGATTACTTCCAACAACCGGTTCTCCGAACTGCTTAGAAAGTTAACAACCAGTTCTCCTGAATAGGTACTGAACGGCTGAATCCCACCACTGGATATACAGTAACAAAACATCACTATAGTATTAAGTCGGAAGAATCTGATGAGGATTACTCTTAGAATGTAAACAGCTTCTACTGCCATTCCTCGACTTACAACAGTTCATTAAGTAACAATCTAAAGTTACAATGACAAGAAAGTGACTTATGACCATTTTTCACACGACCATTGCAACATCCCTTCCACTCCCCACCCCCACCCCGTTACGTGATTTATGTTCAGATGCTTGACAACTGACCTGCATTTATGGCGGCTATAGTGTCCCAGGGTCGCGTGATCCCCTTTTGCGACCTTCCGACAAGCAAAGTCAAGCTAAATTCACTTAACAACCGTGTTACTCATTTAAGACCTGTGGCGATTCAGTTAACAACTGTGACAAGAAAAGTCGTAAAGTGGAGCAAACTCACTTATCAAGTGTTTCACTTCGCAACGTAAATGTTGGGCTCAGCTGTGGTCATTAACTTGAGGACTGTATATAAATTCCCCCGTTATATTAGAGCCTATTGCAGCTTGTTTGGTCCGGACCTGGCTGGTTGCAGAGAGGCCCAGCTAATGTTTAATGTAATGAGCGAGACCAGCCATAAAGTTGAAGGATATGTGTAGGGAGAGTGGATCAATTGGATACTCAATTAAATTGTTGTAAAGAATCAGGCATACTTTGCATGAATAGGTCCGCCGAGAAGCTGCCTGAAACATTCCGTTTGCTTCCATACCTACTTTTGCTTCATTTATTATGGGACACCTTGTAATTTGTCTGAGTTATTCCACGGACCCATATGTTAGGCCTCTAGGATAGGTGCTGATTATTATCCAAATACTTCAGAAGAAAGCTAAGAGAACACAGACCTTATCCAAGGCCACTTATCACCTGGGAACAATACAACTGAAGATATCTGAGCTTACACCTAAGCAATAAACCATATATTGTTCTCTAGGTACCTTCAAGCAGCTCTCCCGTCATCTACGACAGCAGGGTGTGCTGGGAGTTCTAGCTCAATATTGCTGGGGTGAGTGGAATGAAAGATTGGTTATTCTGCAAGGTTTCTGCTGCAGGCCAGTCCTTTGGTTGATGCTCGGATGATGCCAAGCAAGGATTTAGTAGCAGCAGGAGAGGATATCTGAGCTACCATGAAATAAATGTTTCCCCAAGGCAACGGCTAAGCATATGGCATTTCCTGATTTCTTTCTAATCACATCGCAACATCCAAGAGGGCAGTGGGACACCCTTGGCAAATGCAGAACATCTGAAAGCATGTTGTAGGATGGGAAAATGTCCCCCTCCGTCGCCATCGTCTTCTGCAACCAGGCTGCTGTCTCGCCTGTTTCAGAATTCCTCCGAGAACCACCTTAGGAGCTGAGATGGAAGGCTGTTCAAGAAGCAGATGGAAGTCTTATCTGCCAGTACTGTTATTCTTTAAGCGGGACAAAAGCATTCCCAGGGATTTATATTAGATTACAGAGTTGGAGAAGACTCCTGTGAGTCCCTTGGACTGCAAGGCGATCCAACCGGTTAGTCCTAGAGCAGATCAACCCTGACTGCTCTTTAGAAGGCCAGATCCTGAAGAGGAAACTCCAATACTTTGGCCACCTAATGAGAAGGAAGGACTCCCTGGAGAAGAACCTAATGCTGGGAAAGATTGAGGGCAAAAGAAGAAGGGATGGCAGAGAATGAGATGGCTGGATGGAGTCACTAAAGCAGCAGGCGTGAGCTTAAATGGACTCCAGAGGATGGTAGAGGACAGGAATGCATGGAGGAATGTTGTTCAGAAGGTCGCAATGTGTTGGACATGACTTCGCAACTAACAACAACAGAGCTGGAAGTGACCTAGTCCAACCTCCACCCACCCAACCAAGCAGGAGACCCTACACCATTTCTGACAAATGGCAGTCCAGTCTCTTCTTGAAAGCCTCCAGTGATGAAGCTCCCACAACTTCCGAAGGAAACTTCTGTTCCATGGGTTGATTGTTCCCACTGTCAGAAAGTTCCTCCTTCCTTCCTTCCTTCCTTCCTTCCTTCCTTCCTTCCTTCCTTCCTTCCTTCCTTCCTTCCTTCTTCCCTTCCTCCATTCTCTTGTTTTCCTTCCTACCTTCCTTCTATCCAGTCTTCCTTCCTTCCTTCCTTCCTCTCTCTCCTTCTTCCTTACTTCCACCCTCCCTCCCTTCTTTCCTCCCTTTCTTCCCTTCTTCCTCGCTTCTTACTTAATTCCACACTCCCTCCTGCACCTATCTTTCTTCCTTTGTTCCTTTGTTCCTTTCTTCCTTTGTTCCTTTGTTCCTTTGTTCCTTTCTTCCTTTCTTCCTTTCTTCCTTTCTTCCTTTCTTCCTTTCTTCCTCCCTCCCTTTCCTCTTCTCTTTTTCTTTCCACACCATTGGCCTGTAGACACCCACCATATTTATGTCCCAAGCATCCCCCTGTGAGACTTATGCGAATCTCAGACACATTTTGGAACTGAAGCCGATGCTAAAGCCTGCTGTTTTGAAGCCTGCCAGTTTCCACTTAATTCTTTTTAGAATGTCTTAATTAAAGAAAAAGTCATCTATGGCAAGCAGCTTGATGGGTACCAAGGGAAGTTTCGGCAGGCCCATTTCTGTCCATGGTCACTGCACCGACTGCTTTGCATTAACATATGCAAATGTTCCCAGCTTTGTTTTGGTGATGCTCTTATTGTTGGAAGCAAGGAAAGTGGCCACATTCCTTTTGAACTCAGAAAGGGCTTGATTGCTGTTTCCACACACGAAAAAAAATTGTTCTCTCTCTTCCTTTTCCTTCCAGAAACATTTGTTTTCTTGCTGACATTTCTCTGCAGAAAAGGGCACGCAGGCCAGCAGGCAAACTATAAGCATACAGAAGCTTGGTCTCCAGGGTTTGTGCATTGCTGTCCTGGTTTTTTTTAGACAGGTAGAGCAGTCTGAAAGCTACAGAGTTGCCTGCAACCAGACAGGAGCACAACAAATTGCACACTGATTGTGTTGTTTGAACAGAAGTCAAAGGCAAGACAGCGAGGGCTTCTGTAGCTCAGTGGAGAGAAGACCCTGGGGTTCCTTTTAGTCACCTCCCCAAAAACTGCCAGCCAGATGGATGGATGGCAAGAGTTCTCACGCTGAAAGTGGGCACAATGGCCCAGAGCAGGGGTTAGCAACCCGCATCTCTGGAGCCACATGTGGCTCTTTCATCCCTCTGCTGCGGCTCCCTGTCACTCAAAATATGCATCACAACCACCAATGTGTGATCCCCGCCGGCACATGATTTATTGGGGTTTTTGACACACACGGTAGGCCAACCATGGATAAATCCAAGAAATGTTTCAGAAGAAAGCAGTTTAATTCAACTACATATGCTAGTTTTGTGGCCACTCCAGAAATAGTCAGGCACCAGAAGGGTAAGAACAGAATTGGAAGGGACCTTGGCGGTCTTCTAGTCAATCCCTGCTTCAGCAGGAGACCTTATACCATTCTGACAAACGGAGCACCCACAACTTCTGGAGGCAAGCCATTCCACTGGTTTATCTGGTTTCCCTGTCAAGAAATTTCTCCTTAACTCTAGGTTGGATTTCTCTTTGATGAGCTTCCATCCATTAAGCTTCCTTCTTGTCCTGCCCTCCTGTGTTTTGGAGAATAGGTCAACCCCCTCGTTTCTGTGTCAGCCTCTCACATATCGGAAGGCTGCTACCATGTCACCTTTAGTCCTTCTCTTTGGTAAAGTAGACATACGTAGTTCCCACAACCATTCATCACATATGGTTTTAGCCTCCCTAATCATCTTCGTTGCTCTTCTTTGCACTCTTCCTAGTCTGACTGATCAAACACTGCTCTATTTTACATGTTCTGTGTAGGCGATGCGGGTAAATAAGACTACAATCACACAATTAGAGCCGTGGTGGTGATGTGGTTAGAATGCGGTACTGCAGGCTACTTCTGCTGACTGCTAGCTGCAATTTGGCAGTTCGAATCTCACCAGGCTCAAGGTTGACTCAGCCTTCCTTCCTTCCTTCCTTCCTTCCTTCCTTCCTTCCTTCCTTCCTTCCTTCCTTCCTTCCTTCCTTCCTGGGAAGGGTAAAAATAGGACCCAGCTTGTTGGGGGCAATAGAGAGGGATGTAAAAGCACTGTGAAGCGGTATATAAGTCTAACTGCTATTCCTTCCTTCCTTCCTTCCCTCCCTCCCTCCCTCCCTCCCTCCCTTCTTCCTTCCTTCCTTCCTTCCTTTCTTCCTTCCTTCCTTCCTTCCCAGTAGTATTGCAGGCTAACTCTGCTCACATTGCCAGGAGTTTGATTCCTGACTAACTCAAGGTTCTCATAATATGCTGCAACCCAATGTATCAACCACATTGTGGTTTTATTTAATAGAGCCCTGGTGGCACAATCGTTAGAATGCAATATTGCCGGCTGATTCTGCCGACTGCCAGCAGTTCGATCCTGACCAGCTCAAGGTTGACTCAGCCTTCCACCCTTCGAAGGTGGGTAAAAATGAGGACTCAGCTTGTTGGAGACAAGATGCTGACTCTGTAAACCGCTTAGAGAGGGCTGTAAAAGCACTGTAAAGCAGTGTATAAGTCTAAGTGCTATTGCTATTATGGGTATTCTTTTGACTTTTTAAATGCCCCCTTCCCACTCTTTCACATCACATCCCCTTTGACTCTCCAATTTGCACAGAATCTAGGCTCTAGAACATATCCTTGATGTAAAATTATTTGGCAATTCAGAATCGGGTCTCGGCGATTCCTTGGAGTCCCTCAAGAGAAGAAGAGTCTTTGCAATTCAAAGGTTAAGCTCAGTAGTTGAATGATGATACAAAACAAAACCTTAAAAGCAAGGAACACAGGAAATGCATATATCAAGGCCACAAGCTGCTGGATGAGAGGTTTTTTTTTTGCTTTGTTTTTTCATGTCTGGTTTGGTTCTAATCCCAGAGATGGTATCAAGAATGCAGGAAATTGCATCTTTTAATGAGACTTGCGTGGCTTAAAAAATGTAAATCTTAAGTAGTGCTTCAATAAAAACGAACAACAAAGAGATAAGGATGTATCTTCATCATTCAGTCTCCCTCCCTCCTTTCCTTCTTGCAATCAAAAGCTACCGGGCAATTTCCATGCAGAAACAATTCTCTTCCAATCAAAGTGATTATTATACAAACTTTATCCCGAGTTTAGTCAATAATTATTTAAGGCTCAGGAGACTTAAATTCTTGCTCCCCTGCCTGCTTTGATGCCAATGTGCATTGCTTTATTTTCCTGCAAATAAGTATTTCGATTCGTTAGTTAGTCCTGCTGTTAAAAAAAAAAAAAAAAATCACTGCTGCTTTCATAAAATGATGAAGGGCTAATCTTCTTCCATTGTTTTATTCACACATAACACACAAAAATTGGTTGAGGCATAGTTGCTTAAACAAACCATGATTGTTGGGGGAATAACAATAAAGGAGAATTCAAGGAACAGAGCCAATTTGTCCCCCTAACAGCATTTTTTTCAAATGTCATGAAATAGCTCTGCTTGCTAAATAAAATGGATCAGGTTGGAGAGCTAAAGCAGGGGTCATCAACCTTTCGGACTTCAGGGACCACTAAATTCATAATTTTGTACCCCACGGACCACTAGTATGTCTGCCTAGGCTGGGTGGGCGTGGCAAGGTGGTCATGTGATTGGGTGGGCGTGGCCAACTCAATGTCATTCACGTCGAGGGGCGCCTTGCCAGCCTCTACTTGCCACTCCTCGCCTGCCCGCCCAGGCTCCTTAGGACCCCAAGAGGAAGCAGTTGCTGAAGCTAAGCAGCCACCATGAGAAAGAGATGGCAAAACAGCTCAGTTCAAATTGGATCTGACCGAGAAGGAGGCTCAGCATCTCACGGAGGACTATGACAGAGATGGGTTGTTCCTGGTTCAGTCTGGATTGGGCGAATCAATAGTGGTGACAGGAACCGGTAGTAAAAACAATGGAAACCCACCACTGGACTATGAGCAGAGGCTTTCCAAGCAAAGGGAAGTCCTGTGGGAGCGCAAGGCCAGGTACTGGCATCTGGAGGCTCAGCGGGCTGAGATGGTCAGCCAGTTCCAGGCCATGATGCAGTCCCACTGGAAGAAGGCCCTCCGGCTCTTCGCCACCAGTGGCCCTTCCCTCCAGCCTTCGCCGAAAGCTCCACACCAGGAGGCCAAAGCAGACCCCAAGTCGGAATTTCTGCCCCCTTCTGACCCACACAAAAAGACCTCAAAGGGGGAGATTCTCTGCAGCAAAACAAGCGTTCATTGCACGTATCTGGCCTAGGGGTTGTAGTACCAAGAATGATGAATACCAAACAAATTTTTCCTATAAGGCATAATGTAGTGAGTCACAGGGCAGCTAAACCGACAAAATCTAGCTTGTGCGTTGAGTATCAAACAAACATTGAGTACCGGGGCAAAATTTGCATGTCAAAATGAAAATTGAGTACCAAAATTCATTGAATTTCAAAGCAGTTGAATACCATGGTACTATTGAATTGGCTAGGTTTTCTCCATCCTGCTTAACCACAAATGACTTGAGGTTCATTTTTGTTGTAGCAATCCAGAATAATGCTATTAAACAATTTACAGGAATTGCAACTTGTTAAGAACAAGTCACAATCATTGGCCTTAATTAATCAGAGAGACGGTTCAGCTAGTGATTAAGGCATCCAAGGAGAAACTAGGAGATGGTGAGTTCTAGACCTACCTTAGCCATGAAAGCCATCTGGGTGACCTTGGGTCAGTCACTCACTCTCAGCCCAACCCACGTCAGAGAGTTGTTGCTGTGGGGAAAATAGAGGAGGAGGAAGGAGTAATTAGATATATTCACTGCCTTGATTTACTTGCAAAGCATAATAATGGGATGAAAAACAACTCCAGTAAATAAATGGGTACCCTGAGGTTTGATGCATCATCAAATATTGTCAGAATCTAATTTAATCATTTATGTTAAAAACATTATTCTTTTTTTTTCATAACAAAAAAACATGTATTTCTAACTAATCAACATAGTTAATTTCTTTGTCAGTTCATTTATTTATCATCCCTTCATATTAACTGCCTTTACTTCAGTAAAAGATATAATCCAATTTGCTATGCCCTTAACTGAAAGCTCAATTCCAGTCAAAGAAAATACTTTAGTGCCCTCTAGTGGTCATATATTTTAATAGAAGAGTGAGTCTGTGTATGTGTGTGTTGTGTGTGTGTGTCTTTCTGTAAAATCCTGTATAGAGGTCACGATTTTCTCTACCCTCCCCTTTTCAATAATTAGATTATTAATAGACAGGTAGAGGTGCTGAAATATGTCCCTTTGTGTGAACATCCAGCAGACAATTAGCTGAGTGTTGCTTAATTTGGTGGGACATGTTTGTACTTGCTTCTACAAGAAGGAAATTCTTATATAATCTACTGAATTCTGTTTTACAAAGGAGTTATTGAAACTGTCATCTGCACCTCTATAACTGTCTGGTTTGGCTCTGCAACCTAGCAAGACAGACACAGACTTCAGAGGATAAATCAGAACTGCAGAAAAAGCAATTGCTACCAATCTGCCTTCCATTGAGGACCTGTACACTGCACGAGTCAAAAAGAGGACCGTGAAAATATTTATTTATTTATTTAATATTTACCCCTCCCTCATCTCCTGGACATTGTTTCAACTTCTACCCTCAAAACGAGGCTATAGGGCACTGCACACCAGAACAACTAGACACAAGGCCAGTTTTTTCCTGAATGCCATCACTCTGCTTAACAACTAATTCCCACAACACTGTCATATTACCTACTAAGACTGTATTACTATTCTTCTTCTCTTCCTTCGTAGCGTGACCCGTCAAAACCGTGGAGGACAAAATCGCGCTCGACGAAAGCGCGCATGTGACGTCATCACAGCGCGATAAAAAAAATTGAAAATTGAAATAAAATTAAAGCAAGCCGATTCACATAAAGGTAAGGGTTAGGTTTAAGGTTAGCTTAAGGGTTAGGGTTAGGTTTAGAGCGTTAGGGTTACGTTTAGCATTAGGTTAAGGGTTAGCGTTAGGTTTAGCGTTACGTTAACGGTTAGGTTTAGGGTTAGATTTAGGGTTAGGTTAAGGGTTAGGTTTAGGGTTAGGTTTGGGGGGGTTAGGGTAAGGTTTTCGCTTTATTTTTACATTTTTCGATCACAGCGCGATGTTTTCGTCGCGCTGTGATGACGTCAAATGCGCGCTTTCGTCGAGCGCGATTTTGTCCTCCGCGGTTTTGTGGTGGAACCCCTTCGTAGTACCTTTCTCTTCCCACTTATGACTATAACCATGTTGCTTGTATCTTTACAATTTATATTGTTTTATTTGTTTCCTAGTATGATTTGATTGCTTATTAGTAACCCATGACTATCACTAAGTGTTGTATCTTATGATTCTTGATGAATGTATTCTATTTTATTTTTCTTTTATGTATACTGAGAGCATATGCACCAAATACATATTCCTGCAAATATGTATTGCAGGAGAGAGCATATGTACCAAATACATATTCCAATCACATTTGCCCAAAAAAGAATCCTATCCTATCCTATCCTATTGCTATTTGAAGTTCTTAGATGAGAAAAGGAGGGAGAACTATACTGTGGCCACATAGAGTTCTAACTATGTTTGCAGGCCAAAAATCCCCTTCAGTAATTGAAAAGGGCCAAAGCAACAATAACGTTAAAAACATGTTAAATTTATATTCACTCCTATGCTGCCCACCTCACTGATACAGCAACTCTGTATTTGATAATATGAAAAATAAAAAATAGAAGGAAAACTTCTCTCCTTTCTCCTTCTCATCCCCTGAACACAGAAGAGCACAGTAATTTTTTTGTGAGATGGGCAGCTATTCTATTCTATTTCTATTTATTGAATTTATAGGCCGCCCAATCCCGGAGGACTCCGGGCGGCTTACAGAAATAAGAAATATTAAAAGAGATTAAAACAAATAAGACGTAGCAGATTAAAAAAGGAAACACAACATGCACCCAGTCTAAACGGGGCTGGATCTCAATCAAGAGGTCAACAGCCCCAGGCCTGCCGGAAAAGCCAGGTTTTGATAGCTTTTCGGAAGGCCATGAGAGTGGGTAGGGTCCGAATCTCTGGGGGTAGCTCATTCCATAGGGCCGGAGCGGCAACAGAGAAGACCCTACTCCGAGGTGTCGCCAGCCGACATTGTCCAGTTGATGGCACCTGGAGAAGGCCCATCCTGTGCGATCTTATCGGTCTTAGGGAGGTATGTGGCAGAAGACGGTCTCGTAGATATCCGGGTCCTAGGCCATGTAGAGCTTTAAAGGTAATAACCAGCACCTTGAATCGTGCTCGGAGACCAATGGGAAGCCAGTGCAGCTCGCGGAGGATAGGTGTAGTGTGGGTGTACATAAATGTGATTAATTAATAATGCTTTTCCTCCTCTTGAAGTCATGGGCACTCCCACCCCCAGGTTAATAAGTGTAGCCATTTGTGTTACCATCAAAGGATTTCTTTTTAAGAAAGAAAGCCATAAACTGGGTTTATATACAGGTAGTCCTCGACTTACAACAGTTTGCTTAGTGACCATCCAAAGTTACAAAGGCACTGGGAAAAGTGACTTATGTCCATTTTTCATACTTACGACCATTGCAGCATCCCCATGGTCACGTGATCAAAATTCGGATACTTGGCAACTGGCTCAAATTTATGACGGTTGCAGTGCGCTGGGGGTCACACAATCCCTTTTGTCACCCTCTGACAAGCAAAGTCAACAGCAAAGCCGAATTCCCTTATCGACCATGTTATTGACTTAACAACTGCAGCGATTCGCTTAATGACTGTGGCAAACAAGGTTGTAAAATGGAGCAGAACTCCCTTAACAAATTTCTCACTTAGCAATAGCAATGTTGGGCTCAACTGCAGTTGAAAACTGAGTTCTCCCTGCATCGTGTTGCTAAAATAAGGTTTTGTTTGACACCTGGTAAGTTGAATCATCCACAGCCAGCTGGATTCACACCACATGCTAAACCAAAACGAAAGCTGTCTTACCATGTAAGCTAAAGTGGGAGCCCATGCAATGCTTCAGAAAAATCAGAGTTTCGTGCTCGCTTCGGCAGCACATATACTAAAATTGGAACGATACAGAGAAGATTAGCATGGCCCCTGCGCAAGGATGACACGCAAATTCGTGAAGCGTTCCATATTTTTTCCTCAGTTATTTTTACTAGGTATATGTACTGACTTTACAGTGGTAGAGACTAACTTGATTCTGCACCTAATAACTGCAGCAAGACTGTTGGTGGCGCAATACTGGAAGAAGGAAGACTTGCCTACAATCCAAGAATGGACATTGAAAGTCACAAACTTAGCCGACATGGCTAAAATATCGGCATATCTTAAAGATCACTCAAATAAGAGATATAAATGAGACTGGAAAAAATGGATTGACTATATACAAAATAAATACGGGACCAAGAAATTCCAGTTAGCCTATGCTTAAGATCAGAAATGATTTAAATTGTTTAAAGTTAGTTCAGTAAGAAGAAGCTAAGGTCAATGTAGAATGTCATTAATTTTTTTATTTCTTTTTTCTCAATAGATTTTAGACTGTGTTAGTTAAAAATCCATACCGTGTATGGGTTCTGGGAAGTCAGGGGGGGAAGGAGGAGTGGGGTTGGGGGGGTGGAGGGAGGGTGGGGCATACAAAAAAATTGTACTTCAATGTTTTAATGATTGTCGAATGATGAAATATTTGTGTTTTTTAAAAGAAATAAAACCTTTGGAACCACGAAAAATCAGAGTTTCTTAACATGCCAGAGCAGTGTTTCTCAACCTTGGCAACTTGAAGATGTCCGGACTTCAACTCCCAGAATTCCCCAGCCAGCATTCGCATTCGCTGGCTGGGGAATTCTGGGAGTTGAAGTCCAGACATCTTCAAGTTGCCAAGGTTGAGAAACACTGTGCCAGAGACTTCAGATCTTTATTTGAAACTGGCCCATAAATCAGTGTGCATATTTTAAAAAAATATTCAGTTACCTTATCTGCATATGATTAATTACGGCCGCAAGCTTATCTGCTTTTTATTTATACCCATCCACTCCTCTGGTCACAATAGAATCCCTTACGCCACCAGGCTCGAAATTTTGGGCTTGGACAATCTGGAACTACGATGCCTACAGTCTGACC
Organism: Thamnophis elegans; assembly: GCF_009769535.1. NCBI lineage: Eukaryota > Metazoa > Chordata > Lepidosauria > Squamata > Natricidae > Thamnophis > Thamnophis elegans. The sequence goes on along the minus strand of NC_045556.1, from coordinate 16,103,893 downwards.
TAAGCATAGTACACAAAATTATCTGCTGCAACATCCTACTTGTCAAAGACTACTTCAGCTTCAACCACAATAATACACAGGCAAACAATAGATACAAACTCAAGGTAAACCGCTCCAAACTCGCTTGCAGAAAATACAACTTCAGCAACAGAGTGGTCAACGTCTGGAATGCTCTACCTGACTCCGTTGTTACATCCTCAAACCCCCATAACTTTAACCTTAAACTGTCTACCGTGGACCTCAACCAGTGGTGGGTTTCAAAAATTGTTGGAACCTACTCTGTGGGTGTGGCCTCCTTTGTGGGAGTGGCTTGCCACCCATGTGACCGAATGGGAGTGGCTTGCCGCCCATGTGACCGGATATGAAACTATGAATTAGTACTTAGGTCGGTCCAAGTAGCTATTCAGAAACTCTGGCATTGAAGCGTGCAAGTCTTAAAGCTGTCAAGTTACAAGATCCTTGCCAGTGGTGGGTTTCAAAATTTTTGGGAACCTCTTCTGTAGGTGTGGCCTGCTTTCCGGGTCCACTGGTGGAACCTCTTCTAACCGGTTCGGTAGATTTGACGAACCGGTTCTACCGAATAGGTGCGAACTGGTAGGAACCCACCTCTGACCTCAACCCTTTCCTAAGAGGTCAGTAAAGGGGGCGTGCCTAAGCGCACCAGCGTGCCTACCGTCCCTGTCCTACTGTCCCCATTTATTCGTACCCATTTCCTTTGTCCATGTCCATGTTTATACTTATACCTGTTACCTTGTTCAACAAACTAAATAAATAAAAAATAATAAATTCAGTTTCTACATGGCCGCCCAACTCCACTAAGTGACTGTTGGCTGAAATGAGGGGGTTCATTAAACTACAATTCCCAACCTTGCCCAGTCTGAGAAATCAAACAGCAGATGAAACTGAACGCTTAGCGTTTTCCAAGCATTCTGCTCACATAGTGAATAGACAGTTAGCTCCGGAAAGCTTGTAAACCCCTCTCCTTGATTGATTTTATGTTTTGCTACAAAACCCTCTGAAGCCAAAGGAGGCAATAACACTGATAGCGTCAGGAAGCAAAAAGAAAAAAAAAAGATGGAGTCAGATAAAGCAGCGAATGCAGGATGATCAATGGAGTGGGTGTTCATCTTATTTACAAGGCTGTAACCAGGCAGTTCAGAAAACAGGAAGCAACTACCATCACTCAAAGAAAAAGATTATTTAAGAGCATCTGGGACGCCGCCAGGCTTCCGCCCCCTGCGGGGGAAAAAACAGTGAGTAAGAGGCTTGCAGCAATGAAACCATTCTCTTGTGACATTCAAGGGATAAAGACCAGGCAGGGCATCACCAGACATCACAATAAGGCCAAAGTTTTGGATGGCACAATGAAACCAGCATCTTCTGCTGAATCGCCGTAAATCGCGTCCTTCAGATCACTCATTCTTGCTCTTCAGCAGTGTCAGCTGCGAATAAATCAGGGGAATTTCCCCTCTCCGCGTGGGATTTAAGGATGCTCTCCTTTTGAAGCTATGGTTTTACCCCAAAAAAGCCAATCTTAAGCTCAGAAGAAGCTCTTCTTCTCCATGGGGACATGACCCAACATTGCAAACTTGACTCTTCAATATCCCTATTGAAATCTTTTGCAGTTCTCTTTGTGCTTAGAGGATGCCAGGTTAGCCTTAATTTATTAGAAGGCATGAGTAGATTCTTAACTAAGCCTTTCCGTATGGATCACACTAAGAAAATGAAAGCCTTCCCAGGAAAATCAGTAAATGCAAGGATAATCTACTTTATCCACAACCTACTTTCTGGAGGAAGTTGAGAAAAGCAGTTGTAAAGTCAGACGTGTTGATAATGTCAGGTCAACTGAAGTTTACAGAATAATGAGCCATCTATTGAGCCTCTCAAAAACTCTTGGCCAAAAAAGGGTACCATTAATGGAGGTTTAGTTTAGTTTAGTTTATTGTCATTGCACATCGTACATCAGAATGAAATGCCATCTTCAGTGTATGTTATAAGTATAAAAATAAAAACACAAACACACATCCTTCGCGTTCTATATAATTAAAATTGAAAACCTGATATTGCATTAATATTGTACTATCCGTAGAATTCAGTGTGGTTACTGCCCTGGGATAGAAGCTGTTTTTTAGCCTATTTGTCCTTGTTTTTATTATCCTGTACCGTCTGCCAGATGGTAATAGTTCAAAAAAAAAAAGGGTGTGCCCAGGATGAGATGGATCTTTAAGAATGTTTTGAACTTTCTTAAGGCAGCAGGAGCTCTAAAGCTCTTCCAAAAAGGGGAGAAGGCAACACATGATCCTCTGGGCAATGACATTGACCCTCTTAAGTCCAAATGGCCCCGGTTCCGTAAGGTTTTGAGGACCCTGAAGCCTTGACTGGGTCCTCCAGAGATTTTGGCCATGAAATTGACTTCTGCTGCTGATATGGCTTTTATTTTGGAACATGGTTATTTTAATCAGGTGTCATGGGTTTCTGTGGTGATTTGATCTACATGTGTTCCCTAGAGTGTCTGCTTCAAAATGGGCAGTTCTCTAAGTTATAAAGACATCTTAAATACACAAATCAATAAAATACGATTCAAGTCGTCAATGTAGTTGAGTTTCACATATTCCTGATGTATGCTTTGGGATAGATGAGCCTGGCCAATTGTGGCTTATTCTACACTGTAGTAAGCCCACAAATGAGTGGAATGGATCTGTAAGTTGATACTGGCTTAGCTTTAAGACCTGTTAGGTTAGGGAAGTTGAGCTAATATGAAAGTAGAGGAGTTAGATGGGAAAGGAAGGGAAACTGAGCTGGAATTTACAGTTGGATCCAGAGACATTTTAGAAGATTATTGCTTTAGGTAATGAAGACTGGAATAGCATATCTTATTGTTTGTAAGGGAGATTTTTATTTCATTTATTTGCTCGTAGGCAGCATGTTTCCTTCCATCCTGTAAGTACTACTGTTTCCACCCACCCCAGCAGCCGACTAGCCTGCAGGTCTTGTGCCAAAGCTGAAGTGGAGGATCAAATGGAACGAAAATGAGAATATAATGGATCAGATTGAGAATAATATTACAGCATCTCAATTTAAATTATGAGCATGACAAAGGAAATTTTTCCCTCTTGCTGTGGAAGAAAGAAGAAAATATTAAGGATAATAGGGGTTTATGGGGATGATTCTAGAATAAATAGTCTTTTTGAAGCTGTCATTTTTTAGGTTTCAGTTCTTCTCTCAACCTTGGTGCTCTCTAGGAGCAATATCCACAGTTTATCTATCAGCATGGCATTGCCAGTGGAGGCTGGGGATTATGGTCATTGAATCCCATTACAATTTTTCTAGAATAGTGTGTTGTTTTCAGAAATATCACCACGATTAAGCAGGATAGATTCTGTGCAGACCTCCACACCCACCAAGTGGGGACCTCAGCCTTAATAGGTACAGGTCACATCTGTAGAAACAGCTGTAAATGAATTTTGAATTTTGCACATGCAGGTTTTTGAAAGATGTATTCGATTTTTTTTTTTAAGAAAGAGCTTATCCTCATAGGCAGAGGTCTTTGTAAAGAGGAGGAAAATAACTTCACCTTAAAAAAGATGTGAGTGAAAGTGAAACTTTGAGAATGAATCACCAGTCTTGAAATAAACAGGACTGGATGGATTCCTCACTCAGGAGGGGAGAAGACCCAAGCTCCAGGTTGCTTTTAAATCTACCTCTTTATTGTTGTCTAGTTTTGGATTGAAATGGGTGGGGATGGTTGACAATCCAGGATGAGGTAATGGATTTGTAAGTTTGCCAGGTTCACAACTGTTTATCAAAACAATATTTTCCAAAATGTCCTGTTGATGGGAGTGCCGTCTCAGTATTAATACAACACGGTGGGATTGGCTTGGAATTTTCCAGCAATCTGATAGTAAGTGAAGATAAGAGGAAATTTGCACATCCTTCACATTCTCTGTTTAGATGAAGATCAGACATTATCAGTGGGGGAGGGGGGTTACAGGTTCAGACCGGTTCAGCTGAACCGGTAGTGGTTTGGCGGCCTGGGGCGCTGGAATCGGCAGCGACCAATGCCTGCCATGCCCTTGAAGCGGTTTTCCAGGCCCTCTTGTTTTTCGCTTCTGCGCATGCACAGAGCAATTTTTATTGCACTGCACATGCAGGCACAGTAGCGCCCATGAGCAAACCAGCAGTAGTGGATGTTATCATAAAAATAATTGATGTGTTTGTGTGTTTCAAGGTGCCCACAAAGTCTTCTCCAGACCTCGAAACTCTCTCTTAAGACATACTTTCTCCAGCATTTCCCAACATCATGGAACATAGAATAATTACCCGTCATGATTGCTCATCACGGCTGCATTCGCCCGACACATTAAACTTGGCTACTGAGTTGACCCAGGTTGGCACAATATTTCCATTTGCTTGTTCATTTCTAATCTTTGTAGATTGCCGCAGTGAAGACAATATCAACCACGGAGCAAGAAAAACCAAAGCAATGGAAGTTCAAATAGCATACCAACCAAGATAAAGCACTCCTAGTCAGTCAAGAAAGTTCAAAGTGGAATATTTTAACTGACTTGCAGAACGCAATGAGGAAGGATGTGAATCAGTTTGGCCTAGTGGTGAAGGCACCAGGCTAGTCCTATTTTAGGCATGAAAGCTCAGCTGGATCCTTTTGGGACCATTGGGGTGGGGTTCTATTCTGACCAAGGCTTCAAAAGAACATGAAGCAGACTCCTTGTCCTGGCAAAAAAACCTTTAATTAATTTACAGTGAATTCTGCTCATTCACAGCCAGCAAAGTCGTTCAAAGGAGGATTATCTGGCTTGGAGAGCTGACAGGCCGATATCTGCAGAACTTGGCAAGGAGTCTTGGAAAGTCACAAACCAATTAAGCGAACCAATTGTCTCCTGCAAACTCCACTCCCCTTTCGCTCCTCTTTTATTTCTTCTGGGAGGGGCCATTCATTGTCAACCTGTGGCCTTACTCCCAAGTCGACCCTTGTTCTTTAGCTGTTCCCTTCGTCTGGCAACTCTGCACATGCACACTGGGAACAGGCTCCAGCTGTTCATCTGTCTGACTCTGAAGGCAGCTTATAACTGTCAGACGGCTCTGGCCCCCTCTCTTCCTCTGACACAGAGCCCTCCTCAGAGCCTTCTCTAAAGGACTGGCTCATGTTCCTCCCCAACCTCCTCACTGTCCAAATCTGTTGCCAGCTCTGCTGGCTGCTGGCGGGCCACAACAGGTTCTCACTGACCTCTTTCCATGATGTTGGACCAGATAGGTAGAATCAATTTTGGCAAGAGGGTGCTTGATGTAACATGGTGCTGGGGAATTCTGGGAGTTGAAGTCCACATATCTGACAGCTGCCAAATTTGAGAAATGCCGGTTTAGACTCGGACAACAATCCCACAAGGCTGAATGGTTGAACCCTTTAGTGCTAGTTTTAGATGCTGGAACCAGCATCCCATCTGCCTTGTCACCACAAACCTCGTGCAATTATGACACAATCGTTAATCATTGCCTGTTCTGGTTGTGGGGTGTTTTTTTAACGCCAGCTGCATCCTTTTTGTCTTGCAGGGCAAATGCAAAGAACGTTAAGTTTCCTGTCCTCAAAAACTGATGACAATAACCCACCCATGAGGCTCTGCTTTAAAGAGACCAGATTGAAAAGGACATGAGGTTGTGCAAACACCACGGGGAATTTTCCTGCCGGTTCTCATTTCTAGTAAGAGTTGAGTTTGGAATTGTTGACGGTCTAAAATATCCACTACTTTGTTTTCTCCTCAGATCGGCTCATGTGATCTCCTTTTTTTTCCTCTTTCTGTTCTGTGTTTCACTTCTGCATCATCCCCTCCCCTCACCAAAGGGATGGCTAAGATGTGGAAACTGTCTTCCTTTTCTTCGATGAACTTTTGGAAGGAGAAAAATTGCAACAGGTTCACTTCCTCTACTTGATTTGGAGTAGTAACTGAGTCAAAAGTTCCCTCCCAGTAGCCTTAATGACCATTTAAATTGTTCGCTAGGAGTGTTTTGCATTATGATAGATTTGTTTAGTCATATATTAACTTCTTAAATGGCCACATCTGCTTTCTAAAGATAGAAGGCCACAGATTAATACTAATCTGTTGCATCTCGGGAAAAATATTTTTAATTGAATGGGTTTTAGAGAGTGTCAAATTTTTCAACTTTCAATTTTCAAAAGTTTAGTCGTTCCTAGGGGTGGCGCTCATCTCCATTTCAAAGCCAAAGAGCCAGCGCTGTCTGAAGACGTCTCCATGGTCATGCGGCCGGCATGACTAAATGCCGAAGGTGCACTGAACATTGTTACCTTCCCACCAAAGGTGATTCCTATTTTTTCTACTGGTATTTTTTACATGCTATCAAACTGCTAGCTTGGCAGACGCTGGGACAAGTAACAGGAGCTCACCCAGTTACGTGACACTAGGGATTCGAACCGCCGAGCTACCGACCTTTCAATCAACAAGCTCAGCATCTTATCCACCGAACCACCGTGTCCCACCATATAATTCTTACTTTACTCAAAAAGTGAACTCTACTCACACAGAGGCAGCCTAAAAGGTTATTAACTTGATTTAAACAAGGTTCAAATTGCCCCCATTAAAAATCAAATTGCCTCCCTGTGGGGTGTGGGCCCCATGTTAGGAACCACTGAACTAAACTGAATACACACAAACTACATTGTAAACTAGTATGATATGTGAAATCCTACACTCTATGCTTTTTTAAAATCAAGTGGCATCCATTCTACGAATGCTTTCTTTCAGCTGCCATCAGTTCTTGCTATGTTGCTTGCTATATTTTATCCCCTTGATAAAAAGCATCCTAAAACAGGATGAATCGACAACATCAGCAAGTATTGCAGGCCCAACTGGCAAAAGCAAGCTCAGGACCGTATGGGTTGGAAACATACAGAAGAGGCTTCATCCTGCAGTGGACAAACAAGGGTGGTGATGATGATGATGATGATGATGATGATGATGATGATGATCCTATGTTCACAACATTACACATACGCCTTATAACTTACCATGATTTAAATGTGCTTTGTCAAGAAATTATCATGAACTAAAAGTGTTATTATTTTTTGTCTTTCAAATGAAGATTATATTCCATTTGAAAAAAGCAAATCTTTTTATGAGTACATCAAATGTTGACTTTCTAGCTAACATCTTCTATCAATCAAAACATCTGTGCATCAGGATCGGAGCAAGTGTTATAAAGCTCTCTAAGAAAAGTGATGTTTTAGTCATGTCAGCTAAGGAAAGATGAAACTGATGGATGGAAACTAATGAAATCAGAGTAACAATTTCGGCCTTCACTTTGTTGGGTGAGGTTCACCACATATTATTGTCTGGGTTATTAGCATCCTGAAGCACAGATATAGAGGGTTGTTTGGGGTTAATATAGCTGCCCAGAGGCTCAAAAGCTGCAAACTGCATGGGTGGAATAAAGCTGTTACCGTACATTCCGTTAAGGCAAGTGTTAACCAGGTTAATCTCAGATTGTGTCTTCTTAAGAAACCCACCACCAAAATATCATGTAACATGCACGTCTGCCTTCTCTGAATTTACTTTCTGGCATGGCTCATGAAACGAGCTAAGGCATAACCCAGATCAGGGATGTCCAGAGGAGGGAATGAAAGGAGTTAAGATGATGTGGGAGAAGAGAAGACAGACCTGGGAGGGGAGGGGAGTTAAGCACATCATCAGCTTGGAATTGTTACATTGCCACAAATGCTCCAAGTGCAATCCCTCTTGAATTCCGTTGACCCTTATCTGGCACTGATTCAGAGTTGAGCTTTAGTTCACTAGATTCTTGTGTGAACGCTTGAGCTATAGATCTTCTGAACTACTACTTAACATATATGATCTTGATCCTTTGTGCCTGACAGATGGTAGTTGCAGGTGAAAAAGGTGCTGTCAGGCCTGCAGCCATCTTTCTTTTGGGGGGGGGGTGTCTTTGGCCTGCCATACTTTCCATTATTCTGCTATACATTTTCTATTGTGGGAAAATGGAAGGGGGGATTGTGAGGAGTCACAATACTATGTAGCCATAACAAAATTCTTTCTAGAAAGCCAAGGTCATCCTTTGTCTCTGCACCTCTGAACCTAAGTGGAATTGGATAGGTGGAAGCTGCCAGCATGGCAGTGGGAGGTTGGACCATGTGATGGGCTTGTGGGTGTGGGGGCAAGAGCTTGAACTTTCAACTGGGTGGGGAAAACTGGGAAGCCTTCAGATTCGGGTTTTCCCAGATGTGCCAATATGGCTCTCTTAATCAATTGGAACTTTGAGGAATCCATTGCCTTGGACTCTGATTTACTTCTGGATGCTATTTGGAACCCTGACAGATACAGGGCTTCGGTCACACAGTTGTGGACCCTCCCTTGGCTTGTTGGACTCGTCTCTGTGGATGCCCCAGATCTAGGTCTTTGGTTTTTATTTCCAATATAATGGGAAGATAGCCACTGCTGTTGGTGAACCATGTTGTTAACTTAACAATTGTGGTGATTCATTTGATACCTGTAGCAAGAAAGGTTGCAAAATGCAGCAAAACTCCTTTAACAACTGCCTTCCTTAGCTACAGCAATTTTGGGCTCAATTGCAGTCGTAAGTCAAGGACCACTTGTAAATGACCGCAGTTGGGTTCATGCAGTTAATATATTGAGCCCCCAACTCCCATTAGAGAGCCAAACTTTTTTCTTTGGTTAACTGTGGGAGATATATAGGTAGTCCTCAAACATACGACCACAATTAATCCCTAACTTTCTGCTGTTTGACTAAGACATTTGTTAAGTGAGCTTTGCCCCATTTTACAACCTTTCTTGCCATGGTTGTTAAGTGAATCACTGCAGTTGTTAAATTGGTAACAGGTTGCTAAGTGAAGCCAGCTTCCCCAATGACTTTGCTTGTTGGAAGGTCACAAAAGGGGAGTCACATGACCCTGGGGATATTGCAACTGTCTTAGATATGAACCAGTTGCCAAGATCTGAATTTCGATCACGTGACCATGGGGATGCTGCAACAGTCATCACTAAACGAACCATTGTAAGTCAAGGACTACCTGTGTTTGTCAACTAACAATTTAGGAGTCATCTAGGCTGGTGTGAAAGCAAGCCCCCCCCCCCAGGTTAAAGGGCCGCCTTTAGCTTTCCACTCTTAAATAAAAGATAATCTATATATAATAGAAGATAATCTATCATGTAAAGAAATACGTTCTTCTCCAGAAATTGATGGGGTTGAGAAGCTGCGACAGACAGCTAATTTAGACCTTGGGTGAACCAGTACTTTGGCTGGCCAAGGTAACATTGAAAGATGGAGAGGGGAAGGAATATCCCTCACTGAGATGAAATGGGGAATAGATCCTCTATCCAATATAGAGATAAGCTGCAATATGGAAAACAGTCATATTGCCAGGAAGAGTCATCTATATACCTTTCGTTCATCGTGTGTCAGCAAATAGGAGGAAAGCTTTTAACACTGAAGGAATGTCACACATTGAAAAAACACACACACACACACACACACACACACACACACACACGATATTCAAGCTAGGGGAAAAAAGTGTTTTGCTTTGGAACAGATCCTGCATGTCAACAATGGAAAGTATTAAAATATGTAACCTGGGTCATTGTATGGCTTTTCCCTCAGGCCTGTCTGTCCGTATGCATCACTCCCTCTCAAGGTGGAAAATGCAAAACTCCAGAAAGGAGAAGAGATAATATATAGGTTTGCATGTAGCTAATCTAGAGCTCCAGATGCAAATTCAGCACTAGTGAGTTTAAAGATGCCTCATTCTCCTTGTGGCACAGGTAAGCTTTGACTTGCTACATGGGCACCAGTATTTCCACAGCTGAGCGAGGCGGTTGCTAAGTGAGTTGCGGGCAATTTTATGAGCCTTTTTTTTTTGCCCTGGTTGTTAAGAATCGCTGCGGCCGTTAAGCGCATTCAGCCTTCCTCATCGACTGCATCACTACTTACCATGTGACCCTTTGTTTCTACCCGGAAGAACTTTCTCTTTGTCCCTTTTCTGATGTCAGTGATCTTCCCAACATGGCCAACTTCCTGTCCTCCCTTTATGGTCGTCCCCCTCCTTTTGCTGTCCCTGTGGCCATTCCTCTCCTTTGTCAACACAGACGACTTCCTGTCTCTCCCCTGTAACCAACTCCTTCCTTTTGCAGTGACTTTTGCCAACATGGCTGATTTCCTGTCCTCCCTTTATGGCCGTCCCCCTCCTTTTGCTGTCCCTGTGGCCATTCCTCTCCTTTGTCAACACAGACGACTTCCTGTCTCTCCCCTGTAACCAACTCCTTCCTTTTGCAGTGACTTTTGCCAACATGGCTGATTTCCTGTCCTCCCTTTATGGCCGTCCCCCTCCTTTTGCTGTCCCTGTGGCCATTCCTCTCCTTTGTCAACACGGACGACTTCCTGTCTCTCCCCTGTAACCAACTCCTTCCTTTTGCAGTGACTTTTGCCAACATGGCTGATTTCCTGTCCTCCCTTTATGGTTGTCCCCCTCCTTTTGCTGTCCCTGTGGCCATTCCTCTCCTTTGTCAACACGGACGACTTCCTGTCTCTCCCCTGTAACCAACTCCTTCCTTTTGCAGTGACTTTTGCCAACATGGCTGATTTCCTGTCCTCCCTTTATGGTTGTCCCCCTCCTTTTGCTGTCCCTGTGGCCATTCCTCTCCTTTGTCAACACGGACGACTTCCTGTCTCTCCCCTGTAACCAACTCCTTCCTTTTGCAGTGACTTTTGCCAACATGGCTGATTTCCTGTCCTCACTTTATGGCCGTCCCCCTCCTTTTGCTGTCCCTGTGGCCATTCCTCTCCTTTGTCAACACGGACGACTTCCTGTCTCTCCCCTGTAACCAACTCCTTCCTTTTGCAGTGACTTTTGCCAACATGGCTGATTTCCTGTTCTCCCTTTATGGCCGTCCCCCTCCTTTTGCTGCCCTGTGGCCATTCCTCTCCTTTGTCAACACAGCCGACTTCCTGTCTCTCCCTGTAGCCAACTCCTTCCTTTTGCAGTGACTTTTGCCAACATGGCCGATTTCCTGTCAGCCCACTATGGCTGCTTCCCTCCTTTTGCAGGGATTTTTCCAACATGGCTGACTTCCTGTCCTCCCTTTATGGCTGTCCCCCTCCTTTTGCTGTCCCTGTGACCATCCGCCTCCTTTGTCAACATGGCAGACTTCCTATCTCTCCCTTGTAGCCAACACCTTCATTTTGAAGTGACTTTTGCCAACATGGCCGACTTCCTGTCAGCCCACTATGGCTGTCCTCCTCCTTTGCAGGGACATTCCCAACATGGCTGACTTCCAGTCCTCCATTTATGACCGCCCTCCTCCTTTTGCTGCCCCTGTGGCCATCTCTCTCCTTTGTCAACATGGCCAACTTCCTGTCTGTCCCCCTGTAGCCAACCCCATCCTTTTGCAGTGACTTTTGCCAACATGGCCGTTCCTATCTGCCCACTATGGCTGTTCCCCTCCTTTTGCAGGATCTTCCATACATAGCTGACTTCCTGTCCTCCCTTTATGGCGCTGAAGGAGTATATGAATCAATATGAATATATATTGGCTTCTGCTTATATTATTGTATACTGTCAGAAATTAGTTGTTTTCTAGTCTAGCGAATTGTAACCTTAATACTGGATGGCATTACTGCAATTATCTCACTGCTGTGTCTCGCTTCTATTCTTGGCTTCGAAGTTAGGGACATTCTTGAAAACATATAAGAAATTGTTACACGGGCCACTTAGATAAAGTAACCAAGCTAGTAGAATAAATTTTTACACGGGACTATCACGGTCCATAGATAAAGGAACCAAACTAGGGAGTTTTTCTGGCTCATAAATCCTTAAAGCATTCTGTCAAAAAACAACTAATTTCTGACAGTATACAATAATATAAGCAGAAGCCAATATAGATTCATATTGATTCATATACTCCTTTTGCTGCCATTGTGGCCATCCCTCTCCTGTATCAACATAGATTACTTCCTGTCTGTCCCACTGCAATCAACCCCCTCCTTTTGCAACAACTTTTGCCAACCCAGCCATCTTCCTGTCCACTCTCTATGGCTGCCCTGCTCCCCCGCTTTTGCAATGTTTATCCAGGTATGCCGACTTTCTGTCCGTTCTCTGCAGCCGTCCTCCTCTTCCTATCGCACTACATCTAGTACTAAACAAACGGTAAGTGCTGGGACAACATTTTCACATCAACATGCACCGAGTACCAAATTCGAGGAATTTTGAAGCAGTCAAATACCAAGGTACTCCTGTACAAAACCTCATTTGTTAGGGAGGGGGGTAGACACACAATTTGTGTGTTTCATCAGGCTGTTGCTTGGGTGCTAATTTCTCTGACGTTTTGATGCTCTTGTGCTGGGTCCAAAAGCTCTTTAGAGACGTTGATATATTGATAGGAAGAACAAACTCGCTAGTGATGAATCTATTTAGAGTTATATATTTCCAGGTAGTCCTCGACTTATAACCATTCATTTAGTGGCCATGTGAAATTACAACAGCACTGAGAAAAGTGACTTATTTTGACCGTTATGACCACTGACTGCAGCATCCCTGTGGTCACATGATCAAAATTCAGATGCTTGGCAAATGGCATATATTTATGACGGTTGCCATATCTTGTGGTCATATGATCCCCTTTTGAGACCTTCCCATAAATAAAGTCAATGGAGAAGCCAGATTCACTTAACAATCATGTTACCAACTTAATAACTACAATGATTCATTTAACAGCAATGGCACGAAAGGGCGTAACATTGGCAAAATTAACTTAGCAACTCTCTTTTTGCTTAGCCACAGAAATTTTAGGCTCAGTTGTAGTCCTAAGTTGAGGACTAATTCTATAGCAGAAAAAGTATACCGCAGTCTTTAAAAAAAAGAAAAAAGTAACAGAAAATGAATGTTCCCAGCACTTCCCTATTGGGCCCCAGTGGGAGGCAATTGAAACAGGCTGGTAAAAAACACAGTTGTACAACCATCCATTCTTCCCTAATTTGTGCAATTTTCTACAATAGGCCACATGTTTCTGGAGGAGCCACTTCCCTTGTTTGCTACATTCTCTAACTTCTCCATCAGCTGTCGCACACCAATTTAAAAAGCCGAGGAGATGATTCCTCTCCATTTACTGGCATATTAGAAAATGAAAAAAATCACTCTGCAATCTCTTTTTGCTTGCTCAGAATTGCTCTTTGTCAGACATAATATACAGCAGCAGGATGCCACACAAGACATTGTGGGTGTATCAATGACAGAGTATTATATGGTGTGGGCCAGACGACGTGCTCGGTCTAAGTATAAAATGGCAGAGGTTGAAGCTACAAATAACTTGGTAAGTGTTCTGAAGAATGGCCGTCGCATGTCACGCTAACTAAAATCGCTGACAGAATCCGAGACAGTTCCAAAAGGCAGTCACTGTTTCCCAACAAAAGAGGGTCTCAGAGCTTTTGGGTCTCCTTGGCTGATGTCATCAAGATCCTGAAATATCACTGCTGAGTTTGCAAGCAGCCGCGTTATTTCTCTGCCCTATATTGGTAAAGGAAGTCATGCGAAGCTGTGTCATGCAACCATTTCCCCAAATGGGAAACTGCGCTGGGATGATGCTTCACAAAGTCGAGGGAGTGAGGTAGGAGTTTACAATGTTATAAGGCAACAGAAAAATTAAATTTCTGCTTGCATTGATTTGGCCCTAATAAAGGAGAATAAAGACGCTGACATTGTCGATCAGAAAGGTCGGCAGTTTGGCGGTTCGAATCCCTAGCGTCGCGTTATAGAGTGAGCTCCCGTTATTTTTCCCAGCTTCTGCCAACCTAGCAGTTCATATCCAAGTATGCCGGCCAGATGACCACAGACACATCTACGGAGAGCGCTGGCTCTTTGGCTTAGAAATGGAGATGAGCACCACCTAGAGTAGGGAATGACTAGCATACATGTGCGAAGGCTTTACTTTTTAAAGGAGAATATTTGTATCTCAGGGTTGAAATGAGGGCTCATTGGTGCTCTCTGAGGTTGCTTGTTTTCTGGCAGATGTTTCATTACCCAAACTAGATAACATCATCAGTGCTGATCAGAAACAACAAACTAAGTAACATTTCCATCATCTTGATTGAAGGCTTCACTTCTGTTTGTTTGCAACTATGGCACAAATATATCTATCTATCTATCTGTCTGTGTGTGTGTGTGTGTGTGTGTGTATGTGTGTGCATGCAATTTTGTGTCACAACCCCTGGTATGCCCAAATATGGGAGGAAGCATACTGCTTTCCTTTCTCTGTCTATCGGCTCATCTCAAGAGACCATCCACATAGAAAGCCATTATTTTTATTGTTGCCTTTGTTACATTTGTGTTGCATTTATGCTGATAAATAAATAAAGGGAGACTAGTATAGATCTATTTCAAGCTATTTAGCTCTCATCAGCTAGCCATACCCTTATTAGGATTTGAACCTGTGCTGTATTACATATTAGGCAGTTGTGTTAGCCACTAATCCACAGGTTCTCCTCCTTTATCAGCTGAGTGATATGCCTTGCTGCCTTGCTGGTGGAACCACTGGCAGCCACAATATATCTACTTCCTTGTCCCACCATGAGTGAGACTAGCTTAAGTGATTGTTAGTGACATCACCATTGAAATAATATTTTCCTCTTTACTCGGCCACCACCCAAGAGATGTGACATCTCTCTTCTTTGGGAAAAAAGTCTGGAGCGCAGAGATTGGAAACAGAAGCAATCCTATAGGATCAGGATCATTAGCAATGGACAGCATCAGCCTGAGGCTGGTGTAGCTTTTGACCAGCTAGAGAATGAACTGGGAGCAGTTCAGCCTGGCAGCTGAGATGGATCTGGAGACCAGTCTTGGATTGGATTGAGACTCTATAGCAAGGGTGTCCAACCTTGGCAACTTTAAGACCTGTGGACTTCAACTCCCAGAATTCCCCAGCCAGCTGAGTAATTCTGGGAGTTGAAGTCCACAGGTCTTAAAGTTGCCAAGGTTGGGCACCCCTGCTTTATAGAAACTGATTTTGTACCAGCATGCGGGCACTATTTTATGCATTAAGGTTGCTGTGAATATGGCAGGGCATCTGCTGTCTTGGAGAGAGCAATATCATGGCTATCATCCCCTAAATATTTATTTTATTTTTTTAAACTTGTCAAACTGGTTTGAAACAGAAATAGGCTCATCATTCTTGGCAGAGGAGAACGTCAAGGTTTTGTATGTGAGCAGGTGTGCGGTTTTTCTCCCCCGTGGAATTCAAAACGTCATAACATTAAAACAATACAGCTGGAAAACACAATGGTTTAGTGTTGGCTCCATGCCTTGCTTGGCACATAAGCATGTTTTTTTAATAGTATAAACATGGTTGGCATGTTTGATACTAGAAATGAACAAGGTGTCCATAAACACATTTCTTCAACTTGTATGAGTGAAATTGACTGTGTGTGTTAAAGGACCGAAACTGTACAAATCTTCAGCTTTGGACATTTTCATGCAATGCCAAGTCACAGTTTCATTAATTGTGATTTAATAACTCTTGGCATGGCCCATACCCCATGCCATATCATCAAATCATTATTGGCTGGATTGATATAATATGATGATGTTATCCGTTCAGTCATGTCTGGCTTTTGGCAATTCTATGAAGCCCAAATTTAACCATAGTTTACATCCTGTTTCATGCCATGGCAAAGTTATAAGCCATGGCAGATGTGTCAAGTCCATGCCATATAGGAAGGCAAGGCAGCATTTGAACCCAGGATGCTGAATGAACTCAACTGCATAATAAGGGATCCAGACCCCGGAAAAGTGGGTCAATTAAATAACCCTAACCCAATCGGGGATCTTATTAGATATTTGGGGATGGGGGAGGTTGAGGGTGGCCAAATTTCTGTTTTCACAAAAAACTGCCAAGGTGGTCTAATGCCCCCAAGTTCTCTCGTATCAGACTTGGAGAAGGTAGCATCTGCAACCTGGCGCCTGCCAGCTGGGCTCCCTTTTAGCTCCCAGAAACCTCCCTCTAGTTGGGAGTTGCTCATCCAAAGGGCACCAGGTTGAGAAAGGCTCAGTTGGATGCAGGCCGCAGAGGCAGCCAGCGCTGGAGAAATGACTGTAGAATATCTGTAGCCCAGAGTTGGCATCAGGGGTCCTTGATGCTCTCTGAGTTTGCTTGTTTTCTTGCAGACTTCTCATTACCCAAACAAGGTAACATCATCAGTGCTGGAAGGGAGTGGGGCGTGCAGGGAGAAGGAGGAGGAGGATAGCAATAGCAATTAGATTTATATACCGCTTCCTAGGGCTTTCAGCCCTCTCTAAGCGGTTTACAGAGTCAGCATATTGCCCCCACAGTCTGGGTCCTCATTTTACCCACCTCGGAAGGATGGAGGGCTGAGTCAACCCTGAGCCGGTGAGATTTGAACCCCCGAACTGCAGATAACAGTCAGCTGAAGTGGCTGCAGTACAGCACTCTAACCACTGCGCCACCTCGGCTCTCATAGGAGGGGGAGGGGGAGGAGAAGGACACCCATGGTCCTCTCTGAGCTTTGTTGTTTTCTTGCAGACTTCTCATTACCCAAACTAGGTAACATCATCAGTGCTGGAAGGGAGTGGGGTGTGCAGGGAGGAGGAGGGGGAGGAGAAGGACACCTATGAGAAGGAAGAGGAGGAGGAGGAGGAGGACAACTGTGAAGTCTTTGATACTCTCCCAGCTCACTTGTTTTCTTGCAGACGTCCCATAACCCAAACCAGGTAACACCATCAGCCCTAGCATTTTATCCGACTAGGCTTAGTCTGGCGAAGTTAGCATCCTCAGGCCAGCACTGATGCTCTTAAGCTAGTTTGGGTCACGAAACGTCTGGCAGAAAACAAGCAAGCTCGGAGAGCACCAAGGACCCCGTCCCCCATCCTTCCAACGACGTCCTGTCCCCCTAGCAGCCTCCCCCCTCCACCCCCACGCTCGGGGAAGGGGGTCTCCTCCACCCCCACCCCCAGCTCCTCAACAGCAGCAACGGCAGTCCCTTGCAACTTCTTCTTGGTGCTTGCGCGCAAACTTTGCCGAGGGCTTCGGAGGGGCGCCCCAAGCGGCGGCGTTTCGAACCCAGGACTTTTCTTCGCTCCCTCCCCTTGCAAGTTACAACCGCCCCCCCCCTCCCCGTCGGCTCCGCCTTTTTTGCCTTTTGCCTTGCCCTGCCTCGGCTTTTGCCTGCGAACCGGCTCCGCGGTGGGAAGCCGGGGTGGGAAGAGAGCGAGCGCGTCCGTGCGCGGAGATGGAGCCGCCCCGAGGCGCGTGAAACTGGCAGCGGCGGTGGGGAGCGGGGTGGGGGTGGCCCGGCAGCGGCGCTTCTTCCTTTCATTTTCGGCGTGCAAGAAAAGCCGCCGCCCGTCGGATCCCTCGGCCTTTTTCGGGCCGGCCAAGTGGGGAGAGACGGGGTGGAAGCTGGTCGGCTGGCTCCTTCCACCTCCCGACCATGGAAGATGTGAGTAATGCGAGGGTTTGTTTACGAGGCATGTTTTTGAAAAGGGGTCCGGAGTTGAAACAAAGTTTTAAGTTTCCAGTCCTGTGCGCGGCTTGCCTTGCTTAAAAAAAAGGGTGGGGGGGGAGTTTTATCCCCAAATCCGGGAGCTGCCCCCCTTTCCTCTCCAGCCTTTAAAAAAAAAATGATTTAAAACCCAGACTTTGTTTTTGCTCCGAAGTTTAAACTTGGGTGAGTTTTAAGCCAAGGGGGAAGGAAAGGGTCTTTTAAGTTTTGTGTTGTGTTTCTGGGCTGGGAAGAGTTGATGAAGAGGGAGGATGGATGGAGGCCCTTGGCGGTGTGTGTGTGTGTGTTGTGGGGGGGAGTGGGGGAGGAAAGAGAAGCGAAATGGGCCTTTTCTTCCTGCCTGCCAAGATTGCAGAGGACACGAAGCGGGAGGGAACGCAGAAGAAAAAAGCAGTGGAGAAAAAAGGCTGGGAAGGTTTGTTTTCCTGCGGGGGGGGGGGGCATCAGCCTGGGAAATAGGGGAGGAGGGGGCGGGCGGTGCGAGGGAGTGGGGCCATTGAGTTCTCTGATAGCCCCCAAAGTTGATAAAATATGAGCTGGGAAAGACAGGAAAAGTTTTGCTTGTCTGGCTGGGAGATGCTCCAAGTTCCTTGCAAAGGAGTAAGACAGTTTGAGAGGTTAATCCCTTTTATTTTGGGGGAGGGATGGATTGGGGTTCAAACCTAGGCCTGTGTTTTGGGCAGGTAAGCCACCAGCAAGTAGCTCTTCACCTTTAGTAAGTTGGGAAAAGTGACCGGGATGTGGAGTATGGATTGACTAGCTCTTGTGGGAATGCAGTGAAGAGTGGTTGGGGAGCCCTAAACCAAAGCCCTAGGGCACCCCCAGGGACTCAACCTGCCTTCCCTCCCAGCAGTTTCTGTCCCATTCAATCCTGTCTTTTTGCATTCTCTTTCAGTCCTTCAGCTACCCTGGCTGTGTGTGTGTGTTCATATAGGACACCTTCACCTGTGTTTAAAATAATCATGGTTTATTCATTGAATCTCATTTCCTGGATTTGTGCATAAATGATGTACCCAGTAGCCTAATTTGCAAAATAATACAATCATGATAATAATAATTATTATTCGGGAGCCAAACTAACCCACCTTTGGAATGTGGCATATACGCAGTGTATTGGTTTGCTATTTTCTTTCTTCTTGCACGGATGTGGAAGGGGGGGTTGGACTAGATGACCTCTTGAATTACCATCTAACATTCCAAAGATCCATTAAGACAGAGAAGAAATATAGATGTGGAAGTGCTGGACTTGGGGGAAATTATGGAGCCTCGGATTCACACAGTCTGTGATCCAGTACTTAACAGCATTTCTATGTCCTTTGCTCTAGGATGCCAGCTGTTTAGGTAGCCCATTAAAATAAAATTGTGGCATCCTTTCTCTGTACTTCAGATGCCCATGGAGGTTAGGGGTTGCCACAGTTAAATGGCTGTGCCCAAAAACCAGAGGTAAAGCAACCTAAAGGACCTTTTTCTATTAGAGTTCCCATCTGCTTTCTCTGCTGAGATCTGTAGCTCAGAAACAGTAGTGAGGGGGAATGTATGCAAATCTGCCACTTCTGATTGAACAATTTACTACTCAACTCAGCTTTTGATTTAGAAGATGCTCCTCGTCATCCTTTGCCAGTTGCCTTAGAAAGCTTGGGAGGGTGAAAAAAATAATGCATCGATTTAAATCTGCATTTCTGCAAAAAAGAAAAAAAAATCTGTGTTGCTATCTTTTCTAGAAGCAATTCTAGAAGGAAGCCTGGTCTAGAATCAGCGGCAAGGGGAAGATAAGGAGGTCTGTTTTCTATTAAGCTGATTGACTCTAATGAGACTGAAATGACTTGTGGGAAAAGGGATGTGAGGAATAGACCAGGATAACCAAGCAGAGAGCTTCTGGCTTAGCATATCATGGGAACCTGGTTGAATGTAGTTTATTCAGGAACTTTTACCAACTTTTATCAATGCAACTCATGGCACACATTTGTTCCCGTTTCCTGAATTGTGACTGTTGTCCGGCTGCGCTGATGTTGCAAAAATAGAACTTATAGATGGAAAACTCCAAAGAGTTTGTTTCAGTCGCATCATTTTATTTTATTTTTATCGTTTGCATGGGAATATTATAGAACAAGCGGTCCTTGTCCTGCAAATAGAATTCCGTTCTTTTCCAAAGAATTTCCAGCATCTTTTGTGCTTCTGAATCTGAACTCACCCCCGATGGAGAGCAAACCATTCCTGTCCTTGACCTTAAGAGTTTAAATGATTCATTTGTGTCTCTTTTTTTAAATTATTATTATTATTTTTAGTTCTGTGTCCCCTGGTCCCGTTTTGTTTTTCTTTTGCTTAACAACTCTTGTCTGTTCAAAGAGGGTCTTGCCTTCTTCTGCCAACAACCTGTTTGCGTTCTTTCTGACTCAGGGCATTTCTATTATCCTGACACTACGAGTCATTTTTGCCCCCCTCTTCTGCTCACAGGGGCTCTTCTGCACACAGAAAAAAATGGCTTTTCACGAGCCCTTCAGCTGTTCCGCCTTCTCAGATGAGGAAATGGCCCTTTTAATGCTTTATATGGCAATGGTAGGGTGTGAATCTGCTGATCTCTCTCTATTGCTCCCTGCCTGCCTCCTGCAGCAGAGAGGAGAAAGGCAGATACTGAAGCTTCCTGCTTAAAAAGATCTGACATTGCTTGAGAAGAGGGAGGCTGATCCCAAGAATCTTGAGCTGCAATCGGTAATCCACAGGCAGCTATTACAAGACATATATTTAAACTAGCATATTAATCAATCGGATTAGAGGGACCTTGGAGGTCTTCTAGTCCAACCCCTTGGTCAAGCAGGAGATCCTATACAATTTCAGACAAGTGGCTGTTCAGTCTCTTCTAAAAAGCCTCCAGTGTTGGAGCACCCATAACTTTCTGGAGGCAACTTCTGTTCCACTGGTTAATTGTCCTCACTGTCAATAAGTTTCTACTTAATTGCAGGTTGCTTCTCTCCTTGATTACTTTTCAGCCACTATTTTTTTTAAAGCTTGCCTTCAGGTGCTTTGGAAAATAAGTTGACCCCCTCTTCTTTGTGGCAGCCTCTCAAATACTGGAACGTTGCTATCATGTCAACCCCTAGTCCTTCTTTTTCACTAGGCTAGACATACCCAGTTCCTGCAACTGTTCTTCATATGTTTTAGTCTCCAGGCCTTTAATCGTCTTAGTTGCCCTTCTCTGCAAGCAGGTTGCCTTAAAACCAAGCCAGAGAATTTATTTTCCTTCAGATACCACAAACAACCTGCTCCTAGGCCTTCTCTCATCATTGGCCGGGATGATCGAGAGTATCTCTCAACGGTGGTGAGTTAACCAGAAAATTGCAGCTGAGCAACATTGCAAGTTTCCATTCCAACCTCGACCCAGCAAGACCCATTGTCTGTTCCAGCCCAGCATTGACTTATGGTATCTGATAATGATTCCCCCCCCCCACTAGAAAATGAACTGGAGATGAAGCACCAGTAGGCCTCTTCCTGCTTCCCCTAACCACCATTTGCTCAATTAACCCAATTCTCTGAATTCAAACAACATGGAACCCTCCTGCAGCAGAGTGGAGAAAGGCAGTTACTGAAGCTTCCTGCTTATAAAGATCTGATATTGCTTGAGAACAGGGAGCTGATCCCAAGAATCTTGAGCTGCAATCGGTAATCCTCTGAATTCAAACAACATGGAACTCTAAGCTTAAACATTGCTACCTGGATTTTTGCACGATGCATTAGCCTAAAACATGGCCGGCTACTTTGTGATTCACTCTGTTGTGCAAATCCAGTCGTTTCATGCAAACTATTCCTTTCAATTATTCTGCAGCTAGGGAGTGACTGAAGAGTTATTTCCTTCCTGTCCTTTCTCTTGGTAAAAACCAGGAGTTTTAGCTAAATTGTAACTTGTGGCATTGTGGTGATTTTTCCAAATGTATTAACACCTGGTGTAAAGATTTGGCAACTGCTCCTATATTTTTGACTTATGTCATTAAGAGCTTAAGGTATATAATAATTACTTTGCTGGATCATTTGATACAGTTTTATGGGTTTCCCCCCCATAACTGGACAGTGAGATGTTTCTGAACAAATTGATGATGCTCTTGTCCTTATGTTATTGTTTGCTTTCGGCATCTGGAATATATATTTTTTTAATTGCCAAAGGAATACAGAATTTATGGATCGGTTTTATGTATTTTTTAAAACCTTTTGAGGCTTAGTCCGCGCCTGTTTATTTCCTTTTTAGACACGCTTTCTTTACTCAAAACAATTTGCTCCTTATTTCATAATGCTGCTTTTATGAGGTGTGACAACTTCACTCTGACTGCGGCGGCCTAGTCTGCCAACAGTGTGAAGAAATAGGGCATCATAACAATTTCTTATGTACATTCTGTAATTCTGCCGATGTGCTACTTGGAGCGCAACGGTTCGTGCACAAAGTTTTCCTCTAAAAAAGGTTTTTTGCAAGGCGATATTGGGAAGAGCAACAATAACAAAACCTATAGCTACCAACCTCAGCTTATGGGTGGCCTTAAGCTAATGCACAATCATGGGTGTTCCCTTTCTCCACGCTGACATCCCTCGTCTTCACTTCTGTGGGTGTCATGGAAACCATACAAACAAACCCCAGCCTCTATTTTAACTTAATGGTTGGAATGGGAAGGGATGGTCCTGCATTCTAAGCCAGTAGGTTCTCAACACGGCCCCCCTTTAAATACCTTTTGTGGCCATGAGACCTCCAAGACTTTAAGATTTAAATCATAACATTTCCTCCAGCCTTTGGGAACCCCCTGTGTCGACAGGTTGAGAACTACTGCTCTAAGCTATTGCTGTGGCCCGCCAGCAGCCAACAGAGCTGGCAACAGATTGGGACAGTGAGGAGGTTGGGGAGGGACATGGGCCAGTCCTGGAGTCTGGGGAAGGCTCAGATGAGGGTTCTGTGTCGGAGGCAGAGAGGGGGCTAAGGCCGTCCGACAGTTATCAGCTGCCTTCAGAGTCAGACATCAGAGAGGCAGATGAACAGCTGGAGCCTGTTCCCAGTGTGCTCATGTGCAGAGTTGCCAGACGAAGGCAACAGCTAAAGAACAGGGGTTGACTTGAGAGTAAGGCCACAGGTGGACGATGAATGACCCCTCCCAGAAGAAATAAAAGAGGAGCAAAATGGGAGTGGAGTTTGTAGGAGATAATTAGTTTGCTTAATTGGTTCGTGACTCTCTGAGACTCCTTGCCAAGTTTTGCAGATATCGGCCTGGCAGCTCTCCAAGCCAGAGAAGGTCTATGACGGTAAATCCTCCCTTGAAAGATTTTGCTGGATGTGAATGAGAAGAATTCACAGTAAATTAATAAAAGGGGTTTTTGTCGGGACAAGGAGTTTGCTTCATGCTCTTGGGAAGACTAGTTCAGGACAGCTATTATGTAGTTTGTGGGTAATCCTTGACTTACGACCATTCTCTTACTGACTGTTTGATGTCACAACAGATGTCAAAAAAGGGGTATTTATGACTCAAAAGTTCTGATTGCTGCCCCTCCTGTAGTCATGTGGGATGGTCGCATTTTAAGCCCGTGGCAACTGGCCCCCATTTATACCTGTTTGCAGGCTCCCCTGGTTACATGCTGATGATTTCCAGGTAACTTTCAGATGTCAGGCCCAGAAATTTTACGTTATTCCAATAGGTGGCTTACTGCCACGCAGTTATTGTATTCACAAGAGAGGGAAAGATTCAGCGCTGCCCACTCTGGTCAGCGAAACTGACAAAATTTTGACTTCTTTGATTAGAGAAAAGACATTATCTACATTTATGAGTGACTGGAAGACTCTTAGGGACAGAAGTGGGACAAAAACTAACTTGTGATTTATAATTCTGACAATTAGACAGGATAGGTCATAGAGAAAGATGGCGTAACTATAGAGTGATTGGTTAAAATATAATTGTGCTTATTATGCCTGCTGTGGAGAACATCAAAAGCCACTGCTTTGTATTTTTTTCCTTTCTATTTTCCTTTATTTTATTTTATTTTCCTTTCTTTGCTTTCTTTCTTTTTTTCTTTCCTTCCTGATTCAGATAGTCCTTGACTTCTAATCGTTAATTTAGTGACCATTCAAAGTTACAGTGGCACTGAAAAAGGTGACTTACGATGATTTTTCACACTTAACGTCCATTGCAGGATCCCCATGGTCACATGATCAAGATTCAGATGCTTGGCAGCTGATACATATTTATGACAGTTGCAGAAATATGATGCAACCTGGAGTCATGTGATCAGCACAACCAACGGGAAATCCAGACTCACTTAACCATGTTAACAATTCAACAAATGCAATTATTCACTGATTAACAATTGCTAAATTTCACAGTTGCTTAATAGTAGTAACTGTGAGAGAGAACTTGGAGTCCTAGTGGACAACCATTTAAATATGAGCCAGCAGTGTGCAGCAGCTGCCAAAAAAGCCAACACAGTTCTAGGCTACATAAACAGAGGGATAGAATCAAGATCACGCGAAGTGTTAATACCACTTTATAATGCCTTGGTAAGGCTATACTTGGAATTCTGCATTCAATTTTGGTCACCACGATGTAGAAAAGATGGTGAAACTCTAGAAAGAGTGCAGAGAAGAGCAACAAAGATGATTAGAGGACTGGAGGCTAAAGCATATGAAGAACGGTTGCAGGAACTGGGTATGTCTAGTTTAATGAAAAGAAGGACCAGGGGAGACATGATAGCAGTCTTCCAATATCTCAGGGGTTGCCACAAAGAAGAGGGAGTCAAACTATTCTCCAAGGCACCTGAGGGTAGAACAAGAAACAATGGGTGGAAACTAACCAAGGAGAGAAGCAACTTAGAACTGAGGAGAAATTTCCTGACAGTTAGAGCAGTTAATCAGTAAAACAACTTGCCTCCAGAAGTTGTGAATGCCCCAACACTGGAAGTCTTTAAGAAGATGTTGGATAGCCATTTGTCTGAAATGGTATATGGTTTCCTGCCTAGGCGGGGGTTTGGACTAGAAGACCTCCAAGGTCCCTTCCAACTCTGCTACTGTATTGTATTGTATTGTATTGTATTGTATTGTATTGTATTGTAAATTACCAACTGTGGCAAGAAAAGCCGTAAAATGGGACAAACTCACTTAGCGAATGTTCCACTTTGCCACATACATTTTGGGCTCAATTGTTGTTGTAATTGGAAGATTACCTGTATTATAGATTGTATTGGTGTTTTATTTTTTTCAGAAGTCTTGACATATACCTGTCAATTTAACTGTCAGTTTCACCAACTCTACATATTTTCTTTTATTTGCTGCTTGGAAGAAAGTTTAGACAAGGAAGAAAGGCTTAATGTAATCTTGATGTGGTATTTAGACTTGGTGTGCACCCAGCCAGTGTAGAGTCAGAAAGAATTGAGTTAACTTGGTTGCACGTGTACCTCTCCTTGCTAACGGGGTGGGTGGGTCTCACGTGAAGAATCTGTGTCAGAACCTGCGCAGGTGCATCCTTTTCTGGTTCATTTGGACAACTACAAAAACATGAATTAGGAGGAACAAAGCTTGCAGATTCCAGCAACTGGAAATACCTCTTTTCAAAGCTATTGCAAGGATCTTAACAGTGACATATATCTGGGGTCAGTTATGCAGAAAAATGCAGTGTAAATTTTTACGACAAGCTAAAGTTCTGTGTAAGGGGCTCAGTAACTAAGACGCTGAGCTTGTTGATCAGAAAGGTCGGCGGTTCGAATCCCTAGCGCCGTGTAACGGAGTGAGCTCCCGTTACTTGTCCCAGCTTCTGCCAACCTAGCAGTTCAAAAGCACGTAAAAATGCAAGTAGAAAAAATAGAGACCAACTTTGGTGGGAAGGTAGCAACATTCTGTGCACCATGCCGGCCACATGACCTCGGAGACGTCTTCAGACATTGCTGGCTCTTTGGTTTTGAAATGGATAGGAGCGCCGCCACCTAGAGTCAAGAACAACTAGCACATAGGTGCGAGGGGAACCTTTATCTTAAAGTTCTTTGTGATACTTTCACGTGAGGACACTTGTACACAGTATTATTTGGGAGCAAAGCAGACAAGATATCAGAGCTGCAGTATTTTGTGTAAGTTATTTGCAGGCTGTCTTGAAGGGTGCAACAGCTTAAGGCCATGTGTGCAAGAATAAGTGTTTAAAAAAGCATCCTGCTTCTAAAAATGGCATCAAAAAGGCTTCGGTTAGAAGTCCCAGTATGCCTAAATTTGTACACAGATCTGAAGGTGACAGGAAAGACTCAACTTCCTGATACCTTCAGTAGATTTCTTTTAGGGCCCTTTATCTAAGCAAGCTATATGAGTCGACAAAAGTTGAAAGGACAAAATTTGGTTTATATCGAATTAATTTCAAATTACGGACCCGAGATAACCTTAGCTTGTGACTAGCAACAGCAAAAGCACTTAGACTTATATACCGCTTCATAGTGCTTTACAGCCCTCTCTAAGCGGTTTACAGAGTCAGCCTACTGCCCCCAACAGTCTGGGTCCTCGTTTAACCACCTCGGAAGGATGGAAGGCTGAGTCAACCTTGAGCCTGGTGAAATTCGAACTGCCAAATTGGAAGTAGCTGGCAGTCAGCAGAAGTAGCCTGCAGTACTGCACTCTAACCACTACGCCACTGTGGCTCATCTGGATATTGTTATCACTGCAGCATAAGAGTAATTTTGTTGACCCTCGAAAAGCTTCACATTCAGGGTAACTTACAGTGCTCGCTTGCGCAGTTCTGCTCGGAAATAAAATGCTATTGTCCTATAGAACATGCTCCAGGCTAAGAGTTGTGATGCGTTTAAGCCTTAGCTTCTAAAAATACAAACTGAGCAAATATCACTTGCATCCTGAAATCAGCAAAACAGCAAAGGGATTTTTTTGCATCCAAGAATTCTCAGCCGTACACAAACAGCATTTATATGCGTGGTGGCCATGATGGGGTCTTAATGGCTCAGCACATTGCTCAGAGGGAGTGTAGATGCAGATCAGATGGATTTTGTGCTTTGACAGATAGCAATAGTGCTTAGACGTATATACCGCTTCCCAGTGCTTTACAACCCTCTCTAAGCGGTTTATAGAGTCAGCCTCTTTTCCCCAAAAATCTGGGTCCACATTTTACCCACCTCGGAAGGATGGAAGGCTGAGTCAACCTTGAGCTTGATGAGATTCGAACTGCCAAATTGCAGGCAGCTGGGAGTCAGCAGAAGTAGCCTGAAGTACTGCACTCTAACCATTGTGCCACCACTGCTCCGATAATAGCTTATGTTGTCCTAGACTACTTTGGCCATTGCACTAAGCCATGGTTCATTTTATAAACCACAATTAGATGAAGTCCTGCAACATGCAAAACCAACACACAACTATTGGTGTTGTTTAGTGTATTGTATCCATCATCCAATATACTAAATGATGAGAGTGCTCCATCACTAGAAGATTTTAAGAAGAGATTGGACAGCCATTTGTCCAGAGTGGCTTAGGATCTCTTGCTTGTACAAGGGGTTGGACTAGAAGACCTCCAAGGTCCCTTCCAACTCTGTTAATTCTATATGATCCCAGCTACTTGTGGAAGTGGTCCATGTTGGTACTTCCTTATTTTATTGCTATCAAAATTAACAAGGTATGTAATTCTGATAGGCTGGAAGCTTAAGAGGCACTGGTGAATGAGCAGAATTCATTTCTGTTTCATTTCTCTATCTCATTTCTCTTCTCCCCACCCATTTCTGTATATATATACTCTTTGGTTATTTGTATTCATTTTTAGATATTCTATACACCCTCAGTCAGTCAGTCTGAACCCTGAACAAGGGGAGAGTTACTGGGTGATTGAGAAACCAACTGTTCAGTCTGTTTCCTGTAAATCTAGCTTCTCTTGGAGAAGCATAAACATTTGTATGAACTTCGATGTGTGTCCCAAGTGCCTTTGAGAACACATTCACAGCAGGCTGATTTAAAATATATTTTAAAATGGACTGTCTTTCTCTGTTTAGAAATGTCGAAGAGATTCTACAATCATGGCTTCTTTCTTTTCTTCCATTCAATCATGTTCAATTCTCACAGACTGCCTGGACAAATCCTTGCAGTTTTCCTGGCCAGGAATTTTCAAAAACCATTGCCTCCAGCTGGTCTTCATGGGTGACTGAAAACGGCCTGAAAATGGCCTCAAATAGCAGTTAGTTAGACTTATATACCGCTTCATAGGGCTTTTAGCCCTCTCTAAGCGGTTTACAGAGTCAGCATATCACCCCCACAGTCTGGGTCCTCATTTCACCCACCTTGGAAGGATGGAAGGCTGAGTCAACCTTGAGCCGGTGAGATTAGAACCGCTGAAGTGGCCTGCAGTACTGCACCCTAAACACTGCGCCACCTCGGCTCTTTTAAAACAGGGCCAAAAACAGGAATGTGCATGCCAGCCAGCTGGTCTTTGGGCTTCCAATGCTCCAGCGTGCACAAAGACCAGCTTGCTGGCTGCGCACTGCCCAGCTGGTCTTTGAGTTTCTGGCGCTCTGGTGTGCACATGCATGCGCTTGCACATACGTTCCAATTTGGGCATTTGGTGCTGAAAAGGTTCGCCATAGCTGCTCTAGAGTCATGTCTGGATCTCGGTTAAATGTTATGTGGGCTAGCAACTTGCTACCTTAAAAACCCTCAATGAAAGCTTGGAGGTTCTAGAAAAGAATAAGTTTTTAGCACAGATAAAAATCAACTTCTTCAATATTGTGTTTTTCAAGCTTCGTGCCTTTCCTACAACCTTGAACTCCTTAACAAGGTATCCTACTTTCTAGAGTGTAGGTCAGGGTGGCGAATAATGGTCTTTTTAAAAAACAACTTGTGGACTTCAAGTGAAGTCCACAAGTTGAAGTCCACAAATCATAAAGGGGCCACGATTCTCCACCTCTGGTGTAGGTGCTCAGTTCATAGCACTGAACTTGAAAACACCCAGCAGTCTTTTGAGAAGATGGGCTGGGATGTATAGATGGTCTTTTCAGCAAAATAGATTTCTTCTACTAAACATCTTGGTAAGAAACCACAGGTAGAACCAACATTTTGTGTAGCAGATCTGTGGCTCAATCCTTTAGCGTTTCTAGTTAAGACAATTGAGATGGGAATCCATGGCCTCTTTATGACCTGTGGACTTCAACTCCCAGAATTCCTGAACTGTCCTGGGCCATAAAAGGGCCATTGTTCCCTACCCCTGTTTTAAACCAAGGTGGAGCTGTCCTTCCCCACCAGATGCCATCCAGATGTCTTCAACCTCAGCCTTCATAATTCCTAGCCATTGTAAGCAGAAAATACATATAGCCTGGGTTTTTTTCTCATCTTCGTTTATAGAGAAGTCATGTCCTGAATTTTTAGTGTTATCTTCCTCTCCACCTTCATCATCTTCTCCACCTTTCCATCAACACAAGCTCATCCATATTTAACCCTCCCTTCCTGCCCGCCCACCCTCCTATCCAGTAAATGGCCAGGAAGGAAGGGAAGGAAGAGTTTTCCACAGATCTGGGCAGATCTACTGGCACAGGGATTTTGAAGTATATTGAATAGTGCTTTATGCTAGTTTTGTAAATCCTGCATCCTAAAGGAAATAGGTTGTCCCCCTTTTTCTAAGATAAACAATTGGTAGCAGTTCTGTCCAGTATAATGAGGACTTACTCATTACATTTTAGCTTGGTCAAAAATACTTTGCAACAATCTGATTCCAAATAAGTCTTTATTTCCAACACACCATGTCCTTTTCAACGTCTCTCTATGCATCTTTGAATGCATGAACTAATTATTACTATTATTTCTTTCCTTCCTTCAGGTGATTTGCCTTTTTTTAAAAAAAAAAAAAGTCTGTATCCAAAACAATGTAAATCATTATTCAGGAAGTTCTAATTTTGGGATCTGATGAAGAAAGGAAGGCCTGGTCTCTAAAGACAGCAACTTCTCCCTTCAGCATCAATTAGATTTATTTATCTATTTATTACTTTGCCAAACATGTAGAAGATAGCAGGTATAAATATGAACAGAGACATGAAAGAAAGAAATGAATACAAATACATGGGGACAGTAGAACAGGGATGGTAGGCACACTGGTGCGCTTATACCCGCCCCATTTATGGACCTCTTAGGAATGGGGTGAGGTCCACACTAGACAGTTCAAGGTTGAAGCTGTGGGGATTTGAGGATGTAACAACGGAGTCTGGTAGAGCATCCCAGGCGTTGACCACTCTGTTGCTGAAGTCGTATTTTCTACAATCGAGTTTGGAGTGGTTTACCTTGAGTTTGTATCTATTGTTTGCCCGTGTATTATTATGGTTGAAGCTGAAGTAGTCATTGACAGGTAGGACGTTGTAGCAGACAATTTCGTGTACTATGCTTAGATCAAACCATCGGTGGCATAGTTAAGGTTGTCCAAGCTCAAAATTTTGAGCCTGGTGGCATAAGGGATTCTATTGTGAGCAGAGGAGTGGAGGATTCTTCTCGTGAAATACTTCTGGACCCGCTCAATCGTATTAAGGTCCGAAATACAGTGTGGATTCCAGGCAGACAAGCTGTATTCAAGAATTGGTCTGGCAAAGGTTTTGTATGCCTGTGAATGTTGTAGATGTCGTGAAAAAGAACTGAGTGGTGCTTGGCTTAGACAATGGAAACCTCTTGCCCTTAGGAAGTTTGGAGGAAATCACACAGAGCATAAAGTGTACGTTTTTGGAAATACCCTGTGGGATTCTGCTGAAGTGATGTGCGCAAACCTTTAATGATAGAGATCCAGTCATTCCGAGACCAGATTTTAAAAAAAAACAACTGATAAGAGGTATAGACCATCAAGGACAAAATATATGGTTGAAGATCTGTTCTTCAGAATGGTCTCTGAAGTTTATTTAAGGGTTTTAAAAAAACAACAGCAGTAGCAGACTTATATACACATTGCAAATTCTGGTGCAATGTGACAATGTCTAAAATCAGATTTTAATCTGATTTTAGTCTTTAAAATTGTTGTGGCTCTCCAACACCCAGCAGAGCCGGTGGCAAATTCAGACAGTGAGGAGGTTGGGGAGGAACCTGGGCCAGTCCTGGAGTCTGGGGAAGGCTCTGATGAGGGCTCTGTGTCGGAGGCAGAGAGGGGGCCAGGGACGTCTGACAGTTATCAGCTGCCTTCAGAGTCAGGCATCAGTGAGGCAGACAAACAGCTGGAGCCTGTTCCCAGTTTGCGAATGGGCAGAGTTGCCAGACGAAAGGAACAGCTAAAGAACAGGGGTCGACTTGGGAGTAAGGCCACAAGTGGATGATGAAGGGCCCCTTCCAGAGGAAATACAAGAGGAGCGAAAGGGGAGTGGAGTTTGCAGGAGACCATTAGTTCGCTTAATTGGTTCTTGACTCTCTGAGATTCCTTGTCAAGTTTTGCAGATATCGACCTGTCCGCTCTCCAAGCCAGATAAGGTGTGTGACTGTAAATCCTCCCTTGAAAGACTTTGCTGGATGTGAATGAGCAGAATTCACAGCAAATTAATAAAAGGTTTTTTTTGTCGGAACCAGGAGTTTGCTTCATGCTCTTGGGAAGCCTTGGTCAGAACAAAAATCAGATTCAGCAGGGGGGGCTGGACTAGAAGACATCTAGGTCTCTTCCA
This sequence comes from Thamnophis elegans, assembly GCF_009769535.1. NCBI lineage: Eukaryota > Metazoa > Chordata > Lepidosauria > Squamata > Natricidae > Thamnophis > Thamnophis elegans. The sequence continues at coordinate 16,072,720 of NC_045556.1, read as the reverse complement.
GCTCATTTGTTCTATTCCAGATTTAGAACCGGGTTGCCTGCATGTGAAGTTTCCCAATCAGCTTGAGACAGAAGAGGAAATCCTGGCTCCAATTATTTAGGTGGAGAGGCCCAGCTCAAGCCAGAGGCCTTATATTTCTGCTCGGGCAAGAAGCTAAATTAGCACATTAGACTTTCAATCCTTTTTTTAAATATAATTCATACTAATGGGAAGGAATCTTTTAATTTTTGGTTTTGTTTTCCCAAAGAAGACCTTCTCTTGGCTTCAGAGTAGTAGTCTTGCATTGATTTCATTATAAATTGGCCAAGGGGAATTTCTGTATGAACATCCTGTACTTCAACGTATAATCATCTTTCCTGCATTCCCCCCGTCCTTCTCTTTGGCTTCTCATCCTCCATTCAAGCTCAAGGGGAGACTTGGGATCAGTAAACATGGAGAGCCAATGTATTTTGTCGTGATATTCCTGTTGGTAGTGCCTCTGGTGGGAAGAGTTAGCAAAAAGAAATGAGTTTTCCACCATTGCAGTAAGAGAGGCATTCAGGGCCAGCCCTACCACGGGGCAGTGTGAAATTGTGGTTGTAAATGATAGAGGTTGCAGCTCAGTCATGAAAACACTCCTTTGAGGAAGGCACAATTGTGTGAGCCTCACAGCTTGTCCCAAGTAATCGACTTTTTGGTTCTTGGATATGTTGGGAGACCCTCTTGTGTCATCAATCTTCTTGAAAGGTTCACTTGTTTGGTTGGTATTTGGACCAGTGGTGGGTTTCTAATTTTTTTACTACCAGTTTGCTTGTGCACGTGCACGATGCTTCTGCGCATGTGTAGAAGCGTCCAGGCAGGCGGGTGGAGCCTCCCGCCGCAACCATTACGAGTTCACCTGATCCGGGCCAAACCAGGAGCAACCTACCTCTGATCTGGACCTAGAACTGATGGAAAGGGCACTGTAACACTTTGACACAGGCCCTCAAATGTGTTGGGTAACTTGCGTGGCCAACAAATATTTTCCTGTTCACCTTTGACACATGAATGTCTTAGGTGTGGGTGTCCTTTGAGATAGTCAAATGTTTTATTTATATTTGTTGTGGCCCACCAGCAGAGTCAGACATGAGGAGGTTAGGGAGGAACATGGGTCAGTCCTGGAGTCTCGGAAAGGCTCTGACGAGGGCTCTGTGTTGAAGGCACAGAGGGGGCCAGGGCCATTCGACAGTTATCAACTGCCTTCAGAGTCAGACATCTGTGAGGCAGACGAACAGCTGAGCCTGTTCCCAGTGTGCCCATGCGCAGAGCTGCCAGATGAAGGGAACAGCTAAAGAACGAGGGTTGACTTGAGAGTAAAGCCACAGGTGGACGGTGAATGGCCCCTCCCATAGGGAATAAAAGAGGAGCGAAAGGGGAGTGGAGTTTGCAGGAGACAATTAGTTCATTCCTGCATTCTTGCCAAGTATTGTGGTGTCTGAAAGATATCACCTTGGCTACTCTCCAAGCGTGATAAAAGTCGGTAATTGTGAACTATCTTTATAGACTGTGTGCCGGGTCTTTGCTGGAGAGGAATTCACCATAAATTAAATAAAAGGGGTTTATTGGGACGAGGACGCAGCTTCATGCTAAGTCAGAACAATATTTTAGCAATGTATCGGGAAACTAGAACACCTCTGAATTCACATATTATTTAAACCAAAGCAGTGTTGTTTCATTTTGGTCATGCATGTTGGGTGAACACTATCTTTTGCTTATTGAACCATAGTTAAGGGACTCTCCATCACCCCTGAAGGTCAGAGGGAAAACTTAGAAAATCAGGACTTTTGCAAAAGCAGCTTACGAATACCTAGTAATACCTGTCTTTTTTTTCCCCTGGTTTTATTCTAGGGTTTGAAAGAGGAAAATTCGGAGAAGTCAAAGAGTCCCACTTCAGGAGATAAAGTTGGCTGGGTCAAGAAGAGCAGCGGGGGCTTTCTGAGTCTTTGGAAAGAGCGTTACATCCGGCTCCGTAAAAACCAGCTCTTGGTGTACGAAAATGAGGTAAGACAAGGGAAGAGAACAGTGGTGGGATACGAAAAATTTTACTACCGGTTCTGTGGCCATGGCATGGCTTGATGGGCGTGGCAGGGGAAGGATACTGTAAAATCTCCATTCCCTCCCCACTCCAGGGGAAGGTTACTGCAAAATCCACATTTCCTCCCAATCAGCTGGGATTCGGGAGGCAGAGAATAGATGGGGGTGGGGCCATCAGAGGTGGTATTTGCTGGTTCTCTGAACTACTCAAAATTTCCGCTACCGGTTCTCCAGAACTGGTCAGAGGAGTCTCAACAAACTCACGGACTTGTTCTAAACACAAAAATGCTCTTCCTTGCTTGTGGCTTCACTTTGGTTCCTTCTCCCCCTCATCGGGAATGTTTCTTCTTCTGTTAAAAGTTTAGGTCCGGAGATCATCCATTAAAGCATCGGGTAGATAAAAATGAAGCACAGGTAATCCTCACATAGTGACCCCAGTGGGGACCGACAAAACTCCATGCGATTGCGATGGATTTATAATCTCACTTCCACTGTGATTGTTAAGCAAATCGCTGCAGGTCATTAAGGGAGACATTGTAAAACGGTGGCTTATGATTTCACTGCCAGCTTTTTCCTGGACTGGTTGGGTACCGGCTGTGAAGCAAGAGAAGAGTGATCATATAAATGTGGGTCCTTGCAGTAGTTGTAAATGTCCACCAGTTAGGAATTGGCCAGATGTTGATCATGTGATTGTGAGGTTGTAAATGTGAGGACTGACCATCATGAGAGAGAGAGAGGGAGGGAGGGAGGGAGATGGATAGATTCTAACTGTGAAGGATGACCATTAAGGATTGCTCTGTTGCCCTATTTTACAAACCGTAAAGATCAGGAAAACTGATTTGGAAGGAAGATGAGAAAAGGGTTTGCAAGCCAAAACACAGCTTAAAATGAAGATTAGCAGGATTCTTGGAAGTTGCCACTCATCAGCCAAGCGGCCAACTGAGCAGGGAGATGATTCAGCTAGTTAGTTTTTTGGCCCACTGTGATGAAATGGATTGCATTTTTATTTATAGCCACTATTTTTAATATTCCTCTCCGGGTATACGGTACACTTACAATTTGAGATTATTTTTACACCCTCTTTCCTTCCTTCCTTCCTTCCTTCCTTCCTTCCTTCCTTCCTTCCTTCCTTCCTTCCTTCCTTCCTTCCTTCCTTCTTTGCACATCCTTTTTTCTTCTTGTTGATGCCAATCATGATGAAAGGTGTCAAACAGAAAGCACTTAACCCATCATCTCAGAATCAGAAATCTGCCTCTAACCTTTTCTGGCTCTTGCTTATGATCACTGCAGGTTCTTTTGCCTAAGTGCAATAGATAGACAGGATGTTCTTGGATTAACCTACTTTTCTCATACAATAATTGGGCCCATTTGGAACAGGATACACTTCACTCAGCTGCTGTTCTTAATTATTTCAACTGAATTAAGTAGATGACGGTTCTTTTAAGTCTGGGATGTTTAGTACTGTATTTGTTCCCCTGTGTTGGGATGGCTGGGAGTGAGATTTAGCAGCTAACATTGCATCCATAGATTCCTGGTACTCGTTATTATTTCCTGCCCTCTTTTCACCTACAATTATGTGCGAAATATATTTATGGTTTAGCCAAGAAAGCGTTACATTTCATACATGTGAGGAACTCGGTTTCAGAACATAAAATGCTTCTGTCACAGGGTCTCTGCTGGCTGTTGAGGTGACCTGAAACGCTTTGCTGTAATTTATGCAAGATATGCTTATGCTTCATAAAAACTGATTTTTTCCCCTTGGGATCATGAAAAGGGTGCTAGTTGAAAATGTAGGGTTGAAATATGCTTTCTTTCATATACTGGTCAGAATTCTAAACTACTTCACTACTGCAGTCAGCAAGAGCAAGTTCAAGTGGTCCTTTTTTTTCCCCAAGAAGGAAATTAAATATAATTTGAAATCAAGAACGAGCTGGGGTGGAGCGTTTGGGTTATATCTCAGTCAAGTTGCTCATTCCTTTGCTTGCTGCTTCTTCTTTTTACTTCCAGATCAGTGACTCAGCATGCAGCATATTTAAGTTTAAGAAGTATTAATTATGCAAAACAGAAGAAAGTCTCTCTCTCCTCACCTGTATTTATGCAGGCTGAAAATAAGTAACCTTTGATTCATGCAATGGCACAAATGCACAGAGAGATCAATAATTTTCATCCTCTCTTTGGCCAGACTGGATTGAAACTGGAGTCAGAGGAGAGGAGCCCAGAGGCGTGACTTCAGCTTCAACCCAGTCTCAAGGCCAATTGGCTGTGAGAATACCATCACTGGACCATCCTGCAAACACCTCTTAAAATAACAGTTCAGGTAAGACCAAGAGAGTGATGATATCATCACATAGATATTGTTGACAAGACTTTGTTCTTTCAGATGCCCACAAACTAGGGGAGAAATTGCTTGAAGACTAACAAGCTGATTTCTAGTTACTCCAGTAGGTGTTATTCGAACTGGATCAGACTCCAGATATTGAGTTGAGGTGCAGCACAAGCGTAGACTTCCCTAATCTGGGATCATTAGTGCCTGTCTTGCAGAGGGGTGTCACATCTCATGCTTTACAATAGAGAGAAAAAAACGTAGTGTTGTCTCTTACAGGAGGAACAGAAATGTGTTGAGAGTTTTGAACTGGAGCATTATGATCGATGCCAAGATTTGCGAGCCCTCCTGAAACGGAAAAACAGATTCATTTTAATCCGTTCTCCAGGATGCAAGGTAAGAAGTCCTTTCTGTTCTGTATAAAACTCCTTCCCATTCCATTCTCCTGCCTGCCTGCCTACTTCCTTCCCATCTCCTTTCTTCCTTCCTTCCTTCCAACCTTCTTCCTTCCTTCCTTCCTTCCTTCCTTCCCATCTCCTTCCTTCCTTCTTTTTTTTTTATTAAGAAATTTTTAATTTTAATTTGAAACAAGTACAACATCTTTCTTTACATCTATAGAAAGTGTATCAGTCGATCACAAATAAACTTTGGTACATCTCCTCCACAGTCAACAAACATAACTCATATTAACTCAAGCATTTTGACTCAGATATTCATACATATCACCATCATCATATATCCATTTTCATTTGACTGTAATTATTATTTAAAAATATTAATAAAGGTAATAATCTTGAACAATACATGCCCACACCAGTGGGAAAAGAAAAAATCAAGAAGAAAAAGCAAAAAAAAAAAAGCAAAAATAAAACAAAAAAAGACAAAAAGGACAAAAGACAAGGCAGGAAAGAAAAAACAAAAAACAAAAAAAAGAGAAAAAAAGGAACACAGGTATCTATTATAAAAAAGAAAAAGTATATCAGCTGGTTCCTTCCTTCCTTCTAACTTCCTTCCTTCCTTCCTTCCATCCTTCCTTCCTTTCTTCCCATCTCCTTCCTTACTTCCTTCTTTCCTTGCTTCAGTTAGAATGCTACCACAATTTTATAACATTGGCTTCATCTTTAGTTGTTGTTGTTTTTTGCAATTTGCTCCATTAATTCTCTATGAAAATCGGTATATAAATCTAATTGTGATAGACCTCTACTCGGAAGGATTTGTTCCTTAAATACTATGGTATGTGGGCTCTCATCTTGAGTCCTTGAGACTGGAACAATCTTGTGTTTAT